>NW_023270323.1:28827559-28968152 GCF_011800145.1 Mirounga leonina | reverse complement strand
AAAGAAAGAAAGAAAGAAAGAAAGAAAGAAAGAAAGAAAGAAAGAAAGAAAGGAAGGAAGGAAGGAAGGAAGGAAGGAAGGAAGGAAGGAAGGAAGGAAGGAAGGAAGGAAGGAAGGAAGGAAGGAAGAAAGAGAAAGAAAGAAAGAAAAAGAAAGAAAGAAAGAAAAAGAAAGAAAGAAAGAAAGACATGAAGGTCTGAGAATTACAAATCAAAATTTAGTCATGGGATCTTACCAGTTCCCAAACCTGAGTTAGTTTAAACATGGTCCCTGACTTAAGATGGTCCAACTTACAATTGTTTTTGACTTTATAATGTTGCAAATGTGAGACACATTCAATAGAAACCTTACTTAGAATTGTGATCTTTACCTGGGCTAGTGATTTGTAGTATGATACTCTTTCATGAAGCTGGGCAGCAAGCCGCAGCCCCGTCAGCCACGAAGTCACGAGGGTAAACAACAGCACTTAAAACCATTCTGTGCCTGGGCAACCTCCTGATTGTCACTATTAGTACAGTAGTCAATAAATCACATGAGTTATTTAACACTTTATTATAAAATAGGTTTTGTGTTAGATGATTTTGCCCAACTGTAGGCTAATGTTGATTTCTGAGCACACTTAAGGTAGGCTAAGCTAAACTCTGATGTTTGGCAGGTTGGGTGTATTAAATGCATCTTTGACTTAGATTGATCATAAATCCAGGAAGATCTGTATTTACCCCATAGTCCCTTAAATGAAGAGAAAGGTGATTGCCTTTAAAGAAGTATTGTGCAATAACAACATCTATTAACACTGTACCTCTGCCTTTTAGCTTCTCTATACTCTATATTTCTGACCATTTCTAAATAAAAGGGCAGGGGGGAGGGGTAAATGCCCAGATCTTTCACTGGTTATTGAATACTGTGTCTGGGCTAGTATTAATCCCTGTGGATTCCAAATACCACTAAGAAACACTGATCTGAGTGGACATTATGGGGGTAAGGTAATGAATGAGATGTTGTTCTGAGCCCATATTACAATTGGCATAGTGATGCCTTCTTCATCCTAGCTTTTGATTCTTTCACCAGGTCATTGGTATATAGTTGGAAGATTTACCTTGCACCTGGAAGAAACCTCTGTCTCTGAGGCCCATGAAGTAAAATCTGTAAAACTATAGTAATGGCCAAATTAAAGTATCTCCATCCTACCAAAAGAATAAGCACAAATCTTTATGGTATCTGTGGGGGAATGAAGAAATTAGTGCCACCATAAAAAATATGGAGGAATAACGAGTGGAGGTTATGACCTTTAAATGACTTGTTTAGTCCGAGTAGAAGACAAACTAATTTTGCCAAACTATGCATTTAATCAGGTGGTGATTACAAATACAGCCAATATGGTCTCTCCACTGATGAAAATCAAAAAATATCTTCACCATTGTTTAGGAATGGTCTAATCGTGACAATCAACTTTTTTAACATCTCAATACACAGAAACCACAGAAAACATTTGTTGCCACCTTGTCAAGAGCGACAATGTACTTTCACCATCTTGTTTCAGCATTCTCTTAAATTTCCTGCTCTACAGCATGATTCAGTCCTCAGGGAACCCTGATCATCTCAATATCCTAAGATGCACCATGCTGGTTGACTACATGAATGGCATCAAACTGAAAATATTTGATGGAATGGGATTATCATGTACCCCAGACACCTTTGCAAGAACCAAGAAATAAAAACCATCAAAATATAGGGGCATCTTTCTTAATGATATTTCTACACTTGATCTTAGCCAAAAGGCCGAGAAGCAATCTTAGTGATATTTCTGATACTCTGGGACAGGTTGGGACATCCCCTCCAAAATGTTTGCTGCATTTTGCAACTCATATCATGTCAACCAAACCCTCTGAAGACAGAATCCAAGAGCCTAAGATTAATTCAAAACGAAGTTGGTTTATTTTACCTCAGAATTGGAATTCTGTACCTTTGCATATTAAAATATTAGTAATTTAGGGTTTTGTTTGTTTGTTTGTTTTTGGTTAGAATGAGCTTATTCTTTCTTGGGATAAAATATACATTTGTATATATTTAAAAACCTTTAAATTTCAGCATTTGATAGAGTATGCCTAGGGCAGAATTATTTTAAAATAAAAACTTTAAGAATATGTTTATAGAAAAATATGGTAATGCACACTGTTTTGTGAGTGGATAACGAAACTTAAAAAATATTCCCTTTTAATAGAATTTTAATTTTCATACTATGTGTTGATCTCTATCTATCCATTCATCCATCTGTCCACCTAACTATCCAATAGATATTTTAGATAAATAAAACAGAAGAACAACAGAAATGTTGTTATGTAAATAATCTAAATACTTTTTTAAAAAGGAAAGATTATCATGTGTAATTCAACTTTTTGAAAGAATGTATTGCATAAAGCACACAAGGTCACTAGGAAGCTGGAGGAACTCACTCAGTATCCCTTTTCTAAGTTTAATAATTTAAAAAATTCATGGTTTGCATTTTCATCATTTTATCCACTTTGCAACCTATTTGTTAAGAGTTTTCTACATAATTAACATATTTCCATTGTATTTTCCTATCATTTTCCCTTCCTCCACAGACAGCATTTATCTTCCTGTAAATTACTTTTTTCCCTCATTTTTTCCCCTTTCAGATGTTTTTATTTTTCTTGACCATGAAAATCCTCACAATTTTACAATGCTTTCCTGTCAACCTCAGTACTATTTGCTGCATTTTACAAGGACCCTAAAGTCCAACTAATTTTAGTATTCTTAAAACTTTTCTTAAAACTTCATATTTGGGGTTTTGTTTTGTTTTGTTTTGTTTTTTAAGTAATCTCTACACCCAACATGGGGCTCAAACTCACAACCCTGAGATCAAGAATCACATATTCCATCAACTGAACCAGCCAGGTGCCCCAAAACTTTATATTTTGACTTTACTATTAAATTACATGTAAAAAAGTACCATTTGAATTTAGACAACTTCTCGCAAGAACAAGGTGCTAGACTTCATAATAATATAATGACTGAGAAAGTGTTTTAAATACTGTATAAACATCCATAAATTTATCATTTAATCACTATCTTCAGCACAAAATCATTATTTACTTTTATAGACCAATCAGCTAGGGTTACCTAATCAATTTCAGTTCCTAGCTTAATGAAAGATTCTCATCTTGAAAAAAATTGCTAGTTTTTCTTGTACTTTAAAATATCATTTTGAATCTGGACAGTTCAGACTGTGCACTAAAACTGCAATAGATGACTGATGTCAACCTTCTGTGACCATCTCAAGTGACCTCAATGAGAAACCAAAAACAAGAAGAACCGGAAAACCAATTAAGCAGATGCAGGCCAGTAATTTTTTGAATAATACGATATGATAGAAACAGAATGTATTAAGACGACATAAGGCTCTTTCACACGCCTACGTGGAAATCAGTAAACCTTAACTTCTGCAACCAAACGAATTGTACCTTGGGACGCACACTATACAATGGAGAACTGCTTGCAAGGATGGATACCCTTTTCCCTTTTTGCATATAATCCTCTGTAAACTGACATGCTTTGGAGGAGTTCTTCAGAGCAATTTAAAGTACTGTCTCCTGGGCTATAGTCCTCATTAAGACACTGAATAAAACATGTATTAATCTATTTTAGGTTGGCTTTTTTTTTTAGTCAACAACACACTGTGTTGATGTCACAGAAAATAAATCGGAAAATGCCAAAATAAATGAATCTATTACGAAAGAAATGCATTTCTCAAAAAACCCTCCTTAAAAAAAGATTGATACTGAAGTTAAAATCTGCTGAAATTTTATATAAAAAACAATACAGCACAAATAATTTGCTTCAATTTAGTGCTTAAAAATATTCAAATATTAAAAAGTAACTACTACAGCCCATTTTCCATAATGTTGGTACTTGGTAAATATGCAGCAATTGTGACATTAAATATAAGACATCTTAAGAGCTACTTGAAGTTAACAATTTTTGTGAAAATGGAGACTTAGTTTGTCTGGAATGGTCAGATACGAAGAAAAATCTCTTCTTGTTTTGATTTTTTTTTTTTTTTTATGTTTGCTAAGCTTTTACAGTATGTGTATCCTGAGAACTTGGAAAAAGTAGCAACCAAAATGTCTGCTCCGAATACAAATGTTTATTTTATATGATAACTGTGCCTTGAACAGCTGGATGAAAATTATTCTTTCATGGCATTTAAGGTATTTATACATCAAAAAGCACACTTTGCAGTCTGAACAGACTAACAAGTCAAAGACAACTGGAGCAAATATTTTTTAAGTATATCACTTTAAAAGTGTACAGTCATTTCCTATACCTAGCTCGTCAGAGAAATATCATTCAAGTAAACTGAGGTTATGCAAGCTAGAAATTGTTCTCCCTGAGGAATACAACTCAGTGATTGTTCAATATGTTTTCAATATATTAATGGAAGACTCATACACGGAATCAAGTAAAGTTGAAAGATGTTGCATGAGAAGCTTGAAATCACATGTTATAAAACCAGTATTTTTCTGATGTGGGAAGGCAGTTCACATTTACTGAACACTTGTGACTAGATACCATGATAGAATATCAACATATACCAGTATCAGCAGCTGCTGAGTCTAGAGTGAAGGAAAACTTAATTTCCAGTATTCCTACCCAGCTCTTTAACAATTCTATTAGTTCTACCTTAGGTTAGGGAGCAAATGGAGAGAAATATAAAGGATTCACTTAGGGAAATGGCATATATGTGTGCAATGTTTTCTCTCACGGAATAAAAAAAGTGGACATCTATTCAACATGGATAGGAATCTCTAGAGTATTTAGAATGATTCTTAGCGAATTGCTCAATTACTTTCATATCATCCAGGCTGCTCTTGAATATTTCCCTTGGTTTAATCAATCAGAAGAAACTATGAACTCAACTGTATGCATTTTCTTATTCTCAAGAGGTAATGATTTGATTTACCTGACACATTCAATATAATTCAAATTATTTTGGACGAGACGTGGTTACCAGTAGCATTCTCTTGTCAACCCAGTCACTCTACAATCTACAAACTTACACTAATGCATGTCCAATTCGATTCAGTCAAACACATCCTATTTCATTGTGAATACGCTGGCAAGAATGTCCTCACTGAAAAAAATTCCAGCTGAGGTACTAAAAAGTGTGACAAGTTTATGCCCATGGACTGAGAGCTGTGGCCAGGGAATAGAGGGAAGTTACATTTAATGTCTCATCCTACCCACACACCTGTTGTTGACAAAAACAAGTCATAAATTGCCCATGGGCTTTGAATGATTTTTGTCACATAATAAGTTGAATTATTAATTTAATCATAGACTATCTTTGGTTTTCATTTTACCAGAAAAGAAGTCCTCTATATTGATGTACTTGAAATTGCATATCTGAGTGGAAACTAGGGGGGGAATCAGTGCTCAAGCAGAACTGTATTTCCTGCTCCTTAATAATTACTCCCTAGTAATTCCAAAATCTTCATATGGAACATAAATGTGTTTTCATGTATAGTTCAGCTATTCTAACTTTGATAAATGGATTATCAAAGAAAAATTTGTTTTGTACATTTTTATAATAATAATAGAAATAATGAGAAAAGCCTATTTCAATGTGCAAAGAAAATTCAGCTGTGATGCCAAACAAACAAATAAACAAGCAAATAGAACCTACCTGATTATCTGCTAAATTAATGAAATAAAAAAATGATGTAAACAAAACAACAAAATATGTAGATTTGAGCTATCATAATTGCATGTGTGAAATTTGAGGTAAAAATTTTTGCTACAAATGAATTTGAGCCAGAAACGTCTTTTTAATAAAAAAATTCAATTGAAACATATTTTTATTTCCCTGTCCATGTATGAGTCTGCTAAGAAAGCCTTAGCTTTTATTTGTTTAAAACTAAATAAAGCATTTTGAGATAAGGTGTACTTTAAGTCCTAACCTTGTGATTTATGGGAAGATCTCACGCAGTTCAGCCCTCACTTAGCTATGGAGATAATTGACAGAGCTCGGCCTAAGGTACATGATTTGGCTGGACATCACACTTACCTGCTTGATTTGTGGTTACATTTACAGACACATACTGCCGGGCTCCTGGGCTCAAGTCGGACACTCCATTCACTGCCTCAATCTCAAAGGTATAGTTTGTGTGAGCGAGCAGATCCACCATCATGACAGAGGTGTTTTTCAGGCCGATTTGCCGGGGGAGGTACCTGACATGACCGCCACACTCCTCACACACACCTGCATGGGAGTTGCACTTCTTGCATGCAATATAATATGATACATCTTTCCTTCCACCAGTGTCAGCAGGAGGAATCCATTCCAGAAAGACACTAGTTTCATTAACATTTGAGATGGCATTCCGAGGAGCTGAGGGGGGTCCTGGTTTGCAAAGTAAAGTGAGAAAAACATATTTTAAGATGATAAAAATAGGCATCGTTTACTATACAAATCCCTGGTCTGAAGAAAAAAAAAATAGATTTGTAATCAATCTTTTAAATAGGGCGAATGCAAGAATCATCAATTTGTAATAATCTTTGGAAAATCTTGTTATAGTTTTGTTGGGACAATAGCGGGATTTATACCCTATAGAAATAACTTATCTTGGCATTGTTATAACCACTTGTTTAGTTAAAACATACGTTTTGCTTAGTGTACATGTAAAGAATTATGGAGTACAACTATGTATGTAAAAATGTTAGATAAAAAATTATATATTCAGAAAGTGGTAAGTTCTTTGACAAGTCCAAGGAAAAATTCTCCTTGGGGATTGAACTGATTACTTCCTTATTGAGATCTGTCCCAGAAACCTAGGAAGTACACATGAAGGATTTACTAAGCAATGAGCACAAGTGAAAATAGGATTTGTCAGTGTGGCTCTTGACTACAAATTCTGCAGCAAGTAAAATAGCCTGAGCTTACCTCAAAATGAATTGCATATCCACAGATAAATCACCAACAGCATTTGAAATCTTCCTCATATGTCAAGAAGAAACTAGAATTTAAGTTGTTGGACATTGCAATGTGTAATGAAACTCACTTACTTTGATACTGTTTTAATACTGTGGCTCTGCAAGTTGTGAATTTAACTTAATTGGAAATCAGAAATTTATTTTAAAAATAACTCTCAAAAACACTATAAGAGTAAGAATTAAGGTGTTCAGATCTTAAAGGATCAGCAGAACAAATTTATATATAAATAATAAACAATGTCCATTTGTATATTACTTTATTTCTGAAACGAATAATTAGCTTACTAAAGAGAACTAAAATTAATTCCGTATCAGTTGTGACAATTGTATACCACTCTGGCGGGGATTGATAAAGGGGGAGGCTTTATGTATGTAGGCATGGGGTATATGGGAAGTCTCTGTGTCTTTAAATTTTGCTGTGAACCTAAAACTGCTCTAAAAAAAATAAAGTCTTTTAAAAAAGGAATCGCATAATGTCTGTCTCTATAGTTGATTTTCCGGTATTTAGAGTTATAACTTCAATCAGTTGTTAATGTTATATGGTCACATGTTCCCCCCCCAAAAAATACATTTATATTTGTTTCAGACTTAATACGTAAAACTTCCTGACAGGGAATAGAATGGACTATGGTGGTCGTTGAATGGTTCATAAGCATAAATTAAGCTACTTGGAAGGACATATCTTAGTTCTCTTAATATCTGTTGTTTTAAATATAGAGATTAACATTAATTTCTACCTAACATTTATTGAGCCATGGCTGTTGAAATTTAAAAGTGATAAAAAATCCACCTGGTATTTACAAATTGCCATTTAAATTAAAGGACCTCATAACCTAAGAGTTGCCATTTTTGGCAAAATAATCCCCAGCTCGACTATATTTCTGATTGAACCCTGTGAATCTTCCATACATACAACCTCACACACTTCAATATAAAGCAGTTACTTAAGATGGAAATACACAAGTATTATTTTTTTACTATAAACTTTAGCTTATTTAATAGTGGAAAGTTATGGAGAAAATGTCATTTGAGATCAAAATGTTACAGGTTTACTTCTGAGAAAAAGGTAAAACATACTTGAAATATGTCTAGTTCAGGAAGACATCAAACTTTTTTCTTCCTGACATCTGAAATATAACCAAATTAACATCTTTTCTCTAAATCTGTAAAAATGAAAAAAAAAAATCAGAGTCTGACTCTTCCTTTTCTTCTCTCTACTAACAGCCCCTCAAACATTTGAGGGGGAAGTATATGTCTTTAAATGTCAAAATAAAACTCAAATTCAAGTGAAGTCCTAAAGTAGAAGTAAAAAGTAGAGGCTCAGATTGACATGCACTTAAAAAATAACCTAATGAAATTCCACTGCCTTGCTGAGATGTGAAATATGAACGAAAACAGAGCTATGAGAAGCACCCCTCATTGAAGCAGATTCACCAGAATCTTTTTTTCTTTTCCTGTGAGTTTATAACATTCTATTTTCCAGATTTATATATTTATAATATATACATTATATATTATATAAACATATGTTATATATTTATATATTTATACATATATACATCAAAATTATTAAAAGCAGTTGGAACCATAAATTTAATTCCAAAGAGCCAACGGAAAGCAAAATTCCAGACTTTCATGTGAACATGTGAACATCAATCAAGCCATCCATGCAAGGGGATCATATGCAGTATTTGTGGTGCTAGGAATGCAACTAAAAACGGAACGCACACCCCTGCAGATTATATATTAGAAAGATCTTCTACACAAGTCCCAGTAGTGTTTTCGACAAATGCATACAAATTCTTTTGAAAAACAGTGTTAGAAATTCGCACACCTGGAAACAGAAAATTTGAAACCCCAAGTCCTGTAAGAGGACTAAGCAGTCCCTGCCACCAGAGCACAGCCTTTCCCTCACCCCAAACCTAATGAACTTACAGAAAGGGAGACTCACTTTTACGCTGAGAAAGAGAAAGATCATGGCTGGACCACTTAAAGAAAATAACTACTAGAAAATAAATGAAATTTAAAAGATAATTCAAGATATGGTTTTCTCTCCCTAATTTACCACTTTATTGTCTGGCCACATTTCCTTTTTACTCTCTGGGCATTCTTTTGCTCCGATAATTAAAATAATCTCAACCGTAACCAAAACATATCACATGCAATCATAGTTTATGTCTCCTCTACTCAAATGCATCCTCCCAAAAGTGTATATAATAATGTCATTTTACTTATTTGAAAAAGAAGTGTTTATAATTAGCAATCATCTAACCCATAAAATGATCAGTCTTGTGATAAAAGAATGATCTTTAGCAATGTACAGCTAATTAATATCAAGGATTTGAGAAATTATGAAAATATGTCTCACTGACACTATGAAATTCAGATGCTGAAATTCAGATAAAACTTCAGTTTGTTGTCATTTGATTAAAGGAATTGTATGTCTGTTTATATTTCATACTAGAATGAATACTAGATTTCAAAAATTTTGGTCATCATCTTTTAGAGCAACTGCAGCTGCTAGGATCAAAAATAATAAAACAAGGCAAGGTCATGGATACTGAATCTTATGGGGAGAGGAGATACACTTTCTTCCCTTCCATTTTGAGTTTTTGTTTGATTTGCCATAGAGACTGGGAATGTGGACAACTTACCAAAGTATTTTTATCAAGCAAACAAATACATAAATGCGTTTCCTCCTCAGAAATATGTGGAACACTAGAAAAACAAAAACACCCAAAAACATCGATGGATGCGGATGCTTCCACTGCAAATGTTGGAATTAAATATTTACTCTTCATCATTCTAATTATATGATTATGGGATCATATAATTAATAATAGTTAAGGACACTCACTTATAAGAAATATGACAACTGCTTAGAAGTCTTAACTAAAGGCTTAGTTTTCTATTTGACTCCTAAATCTGATTTGCCAACCCCCAGTACTCCATGCTCTTGAAGTGTTTCCTGTCTTCTTTCATAAATGACCTTCTAACTGGCCTTTGTCGTTTTGTGGGGCAAATTAAGTAAAAAAAAAAAAAAAAGGCAAAAGTACTGTTTATTACATGTTTATGTGATCAAAAGCCTGGCTCGGGAGAAGACGAAGAATGAAAAAAAAGTTTACGGTGAAAAGGAAAATGGGTTTATCAGAGTCATGTTTAGCTGTCATGAACACTAAAAGAAATTACAAAATAAAAGAAAAAATTCCTTATCTGTCTCCGATGTTGAATTTGAAATTAGGGAAAATGAATGCTTCTAACAATGAGTAATAAAAGAGACTCCAACTTTTCAGTGCTTACTTAAGAAAATCAAAATCTGGTTTAAAAAACTATTTTGGAAGATTAAACATTATGCCTGTTTTAGGGGAAATGGTAATAGGATGTAACAGGCTCTCCATCAGGTTCTTTCTTCAAAGTGGTGAAAGTTAGCATCACCAAATATTGGTTGGGTTCCTTACTTGTGCATGCCATTGTGGGTGGATCAGACTCCCTCCTGAAATAATCCTTTTCACAGACACAAGAGGTTGAAGCTTCCTCATGGGTATAACTGTGAGGTGGACATTTGCTGCAGCTCTGGTTGTGAGGTGAGGCTTTGAAGAACCCAGGTCTGCACACTGTCAAAAGAAATAAGAGACTAAGCTTTTCCCTGGAACAGATGCATTGTTTGCTTTGTGAATAATGTCATTATTTTGACTACTATACACAGATTACATATAACACAATATTGCCATTAATTTCAAAAATGTTTCATAAGCTTCTGAATCATAAATGCCAGGCTATCATTCAGATAATCAAATATTTAAGTATTTAAATTAAACATGTCTGGACTGTGTGTATTTTAGTGATTTTTATGTTGTGGGAGCTTATAAGAAATTATATTATAAAAGGTAAATACCTATATGTACTTAAAACTGAAGTAGTGCTTTGAGTGTAATTTTCATTTATGGTGTTATCAACACAACTTTTGTTGAAGAAATAATAATTTTTCCCTATGCTCATAGAATGGTAGGGTACATAGTAGGTGCTCAAAATTTTGTTATTGAATTAATAAATTAATTGGTAGGTGTTAAAAGCTTCACAAATTTTGTTGGATTTGGAAGAATGCATGGATGAGCTGGTGTATCATTCACATTATATTGATTTCAGGGGGAGTCAGATGTTAGGCATTTATTTTACATTTTATTCCATTTTAGAACTTTTATTTGACTCAACAAGCATCTATTCTAATATCATTCATACTTATACTGTACATATTGTAATGATCCATAAAGGCTAGAAACTGTGTCTTGTTCAATTTTGCATTCATAATATTTATCACAGTGTTTGACCACAGTAGGTGATCATAAATTATCATGTAATGCATAAATGAATGAATGACATGTCATGAAGATTGTAACTGAACTATTCAGAATCACATACAGAATATGTTCTCTGGATATTTTTGTTAACATTTCTGTTAGTGGTCAAGTAAGTGCTAACAAAATAAATCTTTTTATGATGCTCATTCCCTAATCTTTTGTATCTTTCTTTCTTCTCAATGGCTAGTAAAGCCAAACTTTCATTGCAGTTTCCCTCTATGGGCCAATCAAAGACACCAAACCATTGGTTTGATTACTTTTTAGGGTTTAGATTACATAAAACTAATCAGCCATATATATTTTTTTCTATTTTCAAAACTCAGTACATACACTTAAGAACATTTATTCAAGCATCAATGGAAATTTGCTGAAGTTCAAAGGTGAACTTGTATTTCAACAGAAATTTTTGATAGACGATGAATTTGGGCTAATTTTCATGTGCTATAAATGATTTGGGGTTTTAGTAATCCATGCAAAGGCTTTCTGCCATCACCATGAATAATCAGGAATTGACAAAAATGAGAAGGTACTTTTTCAGTAGATCTAATTATAGAGATAGCAAAGCCTTAATGTTCTTAGAAATTCAGAGAGAATGTGAAGGTATTTGAAAGATAAGAAGAGCTTTTTGATAGTATTAGGGACATTCTTGTAGCTAAATGATTAGGAAAAGATTTAAAATATTATTTTTCTTATAATAGGATTGCTGTAGCACCCAATACCATTCTTAGCTAAGTTATACATTTTTTCTTCTTTTATCCTCTTCAGTAAAACCATTCTCACTTTAAACACTATTTACTTTCAAAGACATGAAGTGTCAATCCACAATTCTGCATATTTGGAATTCAATGATCATTTATAAAACAAAAGTCAGCTCTTTTATTTAATGCCTTTTAACCTAAAAACTTATTTTGATATCGTATGTAACACTTATTAACCCTCCAATGGAAACTTTGGAAGCAGAAAGTAATATAAATGTAAGTAAAAGTAGATATATGTATCTTTCTGGTCAGGAGTTCAACAAAACGCTTTCAGCAGGTGTAGTGGGCCAGAAATTTTGCTCAGTACTAGATTACAGAGGTAAATAAGATAGACATGGCTCTGCTTTTATGAGTCTTAAAAGTACTGCATGAATAATTATAAATATTTCTACACTAGAAAAAAGAAAGAGCATGGAAGTGAACACTGACACCTAATTTAGACTGGGATGTCAAAAAATGACTTCCTTAGGAAGCTGAGTCTGCCGATATGTTAAAAAAAATTAAAAAGGAAAATTATCCAATTTACATTAGGGGGGCATTAGAGTGCATTAAACTGCATTAGAGGGGCAAAATCCTTGCAAAGGACCAAAATACGTGAACAAATAAGGAGATAGAGCAAACTAAAGAATTGATAAGGGTGATCATAAAATTTTAAAGTGGCAGAGATAAAGTTAGACAGGGAAAAGGACACCAGGACACACTTCATAGTTTTTATTATTTGAGGTCATTACAAAATTTTAAGCAGGGAAATACTGAGATGACAATGATGTTTGAGAGATCACTGTGTAGCAGTGTGGGTAATGGGCTGGAGAGGAGCAGGGATGGAGGCAATTGTTCCTTTTGCTTCTGTTGCACTGCTGCAGGAAAAGACTCTTGTTCCAATGGTGATAGATGAGAGTAGGTGAATTCAGGAGATCCGTCTGAGTTAAAATCAACGAGATTTCATGATATATTTAATGGGTTAGATGTGAGAGTGGGAAATCCTAAGACTGACTCTAAGGTGTTTGGCTTTCGCTGCCCAGGAACTACAGGAGCCATTTTCCTCAGAGAATGCTTGATATGAAATGTGTTTGGGGGAAGATAATGATTAAAGTGTTATTTAATTTGAGGTGGCAAAAGAAATCCAAATAGAGATATACAGAGGAAAGCAGTAGACTCAATGTTATCTAAGAAAAAAAATATATATGTATATATACATGTAAAAGTAATTATTCATTGCCTTCAAATCATGGCCCCAAATCCAAATGGGACATACAATGCTGCTAGACAATCTTAGTATTATTCCTTAGTTAACTTTAATTTTCAGCATCAGCATGATTATTTTGTAGCTTCTCCTCTCTCTTCTTACTCCTTAGAAGCTCTGCTCTTTTGTGATTCCTAGCTGGTTACATTTGTCTCTGTGCTGAGAAAATAGAAGTCATTAGAGGAACTTGCTTATTTTCCTACCACCAAATCTCCAAACCTATAACACTTGTAGCCACCCTCTCTACCTTTCTTCCCGTTAAAATGCACAGATGTTTTTGATTCTATCAAAGGAAGATATCTTTATTTTAATTAGGAACCTCATCTCTATTTTCTGAGGGTAATATTTCAAATATCCTTTCTACATGCTCAGTCTCTCTCAATCTCTTTCTTCAATCTCTGCTCTGTCTGGCTCTCTTTCTCGCCTAGTCATTCACTAATTGAGCCCAATACAATTTTCCAGAACTTTTCAATGTAAACAAAGTGAAACAAAACAAAACAAATAATAACAACAATAAAATATCAATCTCACTTGATCTCAATTTTCCCTGTAGCTACCCCACAGTTTTGTTCCCCTCCAAAACACAATTTCTAAAATTACTTTTCCATGCATGCATCCCAAGTTCCTATTTTAAATTATACATTGGCACAGTCCACTCCCCTGAAACTTTTCTTGTTAAGATTGCAGTCATTTTGTTTCCATACTTCTCAACAGCATTTGATCATGTCCATTTTGGGAAGCTCTAATTAATTTTACTACAAAATGCTAGCATAGCCTGCAAGTTTCCACACAATATCTAACAAATCCTTCAAATGTGGTCCCTTCCCACACTCACTATCTCCATCTGTACTAAACTACTTATAATTTCCAGCATTTGAGAAACTCCTTTATCTGCTTCTGAATATTGCAGGAAAAGCATTCCAGCCAAAATACAAGAGGTGTAAGTTAAGGGGAAAAAAATTGTAGTCCCTGTAAGGAATTTGGATTTAACCTGAATGCATTTCGAAAACACTGGGTATTTATTTTTTGAGGGCACTCCTTTTGTCAAGCACTGTGGCTAGGAATATTTATATTGTGGTCAGAAAATAAAAATTGTACTTGACACCCTAAAGCTACAACATATTTGGGGAGATAGAAAATAAAGAGTAATAATCAAAAGAAGCAAAATAGACCTTTTTGCATTTTAATCATGGCAATGTTTAACAAATAATTATCTAGACGATTAGTAAGAGTTCTTTAAACTCAAACTTGATATGTTTCATTTAAACATAAAGGAAGCTTTTGGAGTAAAGTTGTTTCAAAATGACAATTGTACATTACCTAAAAATTATTTAGAAAATATCATGCAAGCCCATTTAAGTTGAACAAGGAGTTGGAGACAAAAACTGCATCCTATGTTGACATGTTTCATTAGTCTGATTTGGAGGGAAGGAAACTATTTTTTTTTGAAGGAAAATGTTTTTAATAATTCCTATTCTGTCCACGCTTCAAAGGTTCTTTTTAAGAGCCTTTTTCATGATGTTTATGATGACCTCCATTGCTACATATTCTTTCCTTACACACCTTTTAGACTACAAACTATTTATTAAACATCTGTCTTGTGACATATAGTAAAAATTTTGTCATAATTTTATGTGTATGAATTTTCACCTGCTTTATATAGAGTTGGGAAACTATATAAACATTCTAGAGAATGGAAGCGGTTCATTTGATTTTCATCATACATTACATAGCATAATTTGCTGTACTGAGTACATATTCATCAGTATTTATTGTGCAAATAGTATAATGTGTCCTTCTCAGAGTGTAAATGATATAGCAGAACTTAATAAAAGCTGATGAAGCTAAATTATTTAAATATTAAGTCTTGGAAAGTAAATAATAATATGTCCTACATCTACGCTGGCTACCTTAGAGGTTTTGCAAAAACTACCAACATTCCAGCTCTCATATTTATCACTTAGAAAACAAGGATGTTAATTAAATCTATTAAAATAATTGTAAAAATCTAAACAGAAAAAGCATATCATCAATATATAAATTTCAATTGTCAAATTTGTGAAAAGGTATTGCCTAATCTAATTAGAAAATCTTAAAAAGTTCTCAAAATTACCAAAATTGGTTAACCTCATAATTTAGGGTTTTTCCTGTAAATTTTTATAATCAATTAAATTACTTTTAATCTGTCCAAAATATTTTAGCCTTAAAGGTCCATCACCCTTGGGATACCTAAGTGAATTCACTTTACAGTTCAAAATCCAGAAGCATAGTCACCAAGAAAAAAAAAAATGTAGAAAATACTGTTTTAGTAATTTAGCATACTATCATTCTCCTCACTACAATTAAAATATACAGATCATTTTAAAACATATATATATATATGGTATATATATATATATATATATATAAAAGAAACAGGAATAGAAATGTACAGACTGTTTTTGTCTATTTTGTTTAAGATATAATTAATCTTCAAAAATGTTATTGGATTTATCCAATTATGCTTTATTAGGAATGACAGACAATGACTATGACAAGATTTTTACCATAGTTCTATTATATGTGAATTATCAAAGGATATAAAAAAAGTCAAATTTACTTTTTAAACAGACCTTTCAAAATGAAGTGGCCACAGGATAGTTTAGCCCAAATTTAAAAGATGTGTTTATTAAGAAAAATAACATATCACAACATACTATAAGGAAATTACAAAATAATTTAATACTTACACCAAAACTTAAAAATGAAAGCAGATCTTTATACTTAAAATGTATGCTCAGTATAAAAAAATAGGTAATGAGTTAAAACAATGATACATTAAAATAGATCTTAAAGTAGGAACTCTAAAATTTAGCAACATCTCTTGAATGTTTACACATAGAAATAGGACAAAAAGCCTATTCAAGAATCTAAAATTCCTGGCTAGTTTTAATATAACTTTAAATGGTAGAAAGTAATAAGGCTGATTTTAATATTAGAAAATAATATCAGAGAAGAAAATAATACTATTTTTTAATTATTTGTATTTTAATCTCACTATAGTTAACATACAGTGTTATATTAGTCTCAGGTGTACAATATAATGATTCAACACATCTATGCATTACTCAGCGCTCATCATGATAAGCGTACTCTTAATCCCCATCACCTATTTCACCCATCCCCCTATCCACCTCCCCTCTGATAGCTTTATTTTAAGTGATTACCCTCAGTTAAAGTTTTTTTTTTTTTTCAACAAGACCATTTTTTACTTGAAGCATACTTCAGAATACATGGTTCTAAAAGATATTCAAGAAAAATACAATACACATTTTCTTTGAGTATACACTGAAAAATTCCCTGGTTAAATCACATAAAAACAGACATCACATAAAATCACATAAAAACAGTCAAAATAGACCCTCTTAAACTTACTACAAGTTTAAGAAAATTGAAATCATACCAAGTATATTTTCTTTTTTTTTTTTTTAAAGATTTTATTTATTTTTTAGAGAGCGAGCGAGCAAGAAACAACATGAGAGGTGAGAGGGTCAGAGGGAGAAGCAGGCTCCCCACTGAGCCGGGAGCCTGATGTGGGACTCGATCCAGGACCCTGGGATCATGACCTGAGCCGAAGGCAGACGCTTAACCATCTGAGCCACCCAGGCGCCCCCAAGTATATTTTCTAACCACAATGATACAAAACTAAAGATCGACAATAAACAAAGCTGGAAATCTACAATGTAAATATTAAATATTTAATATGTAAATATTAAACAATGCACTACTGCACAACCAATAGGCCAAATAAGAAATCAAATGGCAAATCAAAATATGTCTCAAAACAAAAGAAATAAAATGTAATATTCCAAAACCTATGGGATGTGGCAAAAACAAATTTTAGAGTGAAATTTATGCTATAATGCTCATATTAAGAGAAAAAAGTTTCAAATAAACAACTTCACATTACACTACAAGGAACTAGAAAAAGAAGAGACTTACCTGAAATTTAGTAGATGAAGGAAATAACAAAGAAAAATCAGAAATAAATAGAGACAAGAATAAACAATAACAGAATATTAAAAATAATAATTAGTTTTTTAAAAAAATAAATTTGGCAATGCTTTAACTACATTAACTAAGAAAAAAAAGAGAGAAGACTAAAAAACAAAATGAGAAATGGAAAACAATACAACAGATAACCACAAAAGTACATAGTATGATAACAGGTTACTATAAACAATGATATACTAACAAATCAGATAACTTAAGGGAAAAAAAGCAGATAATTCATAAAAAAGCACAAGATACCACAATTGAATCATGAATCTTGAATCCAAGAAATAGGAAATCTTCTTAGACCAATAACAAGCATGAAAGCTGAATGAGGAATCAAAAATCTCTCAGCACAGAAAAGCCAAAGACCACATGGTTTCATTGGTGGATTCTACCAAACATTTAAAAAAAAATGGTTAATGACATTCTTTATCAAATGTTATAAATAATGGAATACAGGGAACCTATTCAAAATCGTTCCATGAAGTCAGTACTACGATGATATCAAAGCAGGATAAAAACAGTACAAGAACAAAAAATGTCTAGTTTGTCTGATATAAGTATTGCTACTCTGACTTTTCTTTTGACATCCATTTGCATAATAAATGTTTCTCCACCCCCTCACTTTCAATCTACAGGTGTCTTTAGGTCTAAAATGAGTCTCACAGTGCCTGGGTGGCTCAGTTGGTTAAGCATCCACCTCTTGATTTCAGCTCAGTTCATGATCTTTTTTTTTTTTTAAACTTTTTTTTAGAATTTTCATTTATTTATTTGACAGAGAGAGACACAGTGAGAGAGGGAACACAAGCAGGCAGAGCAAGAAGCCTAATGCGGGGCTCAATCCCAGGATCCTGGGATCATGACCTGAGCCGAAGGCAGACGCTTAACGACTGAGCCACCCAGGCGCTCCTCAGTTCATGATCTTAAGGTCATGAGATCAAGCCCCAAGTCAGGCTCTAAACTGAGTGTGGAGCCTGCCTAAGATTCTCTTTCTCCCTCACCCTCAGCCCTTCCCCTGCTCATGAGTTCACATGCAGGCGCTCCCTCTCTCTCAAAAATAAATAAATAAATAAAATGAGTCTTTTATAGGCAGCATATAGATGGGTCTTGTTTTTATTTTTTTTATTTTTATTTTTTTTATCAATTGTAATACCCTATGTCTTTTGTTTGGAGCGTTTAGTCCATTTACATTCAAAGTAATTATTGATATATATTTATTGCCATTTTATTACTTGTTTTGTCATTGTTTCTGGAGATTTTCTCAGATCCTTTCTTGTCTTTGTCACTTTTGGTCTCTCCTTGGCATCTCTTCTTCTATTGTGAATGATAGCCTTGCTGGATAGAGTATTCTTGGCTGCAGATTTTTCCCATTCAGCCATATCATGGCACTCCATTTTGGCTTACCAAGTTTCTGTTGAGAAATCTACAGCTAGCCTTATGTGTTTTCTCTTATAAATTAAGGACTTCTTTTTTCCTGCTCCTTTTAAGATTTTTTTCTTTATCACTATATTTTGCAAATTTAATAATAATATGTCTTGGTGTTGGCCTGCTTTTTTGATTTTGAGGGCAGTTCTCTGTGCCTCCTGGATCTGGATGTTATTTCTTTCCCCAGATTAGGAAAATTTTCTGCTATTATTTCTTGAAATAAAATTTCTGCTCCCTTTTCTCTCTCCTCTTTAGGGACTCCTATAATACCAATGTTATTACATTTGATGGAGTCACTGAGTTTCCTAAGTCTATTCTTGTGTTGCATAATTCTTCATTTTCTCTTCTGTTCAGCTTTATTATTTTCCATTATTTTGTCTTCTAGGTAACTAATTCATTCCTCTGCTTCTCACAGTTTGCTGTTCATTGCATCATGCCTGTTTCTAATCTCATTTATTGAATTCTTCATCTCTGAGTCTTTTTTAACTCTTTTATCTCTGTGGTAAGGGTCGCACTGAAGTCTTCTATTTTTTCCTCAAGCCGAGTGAGTATCCTTATGAACGCTGGTTTAAATTCTCCACCAGACACGTTACTTATATCTATTTCACTTAGATCTCTGGCTGTGGCCTTATCTTCTTCTTTCATTTGGGATAAATTCCTCTGTCTTGGCATTTTGTTTAAGTCTCTGCCTTCTTCTTTGTGTTAGAAAAACTAGTTATGTCTCCTGCTCTTGAAAGGCTTTATGAGGAGCTCATGTAGTGCCCAGGGCTTGGCACTTCAGGGAGCATCTCTGGTGTGTGCTGTGTGCACTTTGTTGTTGTGTTTTGGCTGCTCTATTCTTCAGACCAGTCATCTGCAGAGACTCTCCTTACCCACTGTGGTCAGTGTTTGGTCCCTGACCCAAATGTGACAAGTTTTAACTAGATGTGCTCTGGTTTACTTGTGGAATGAGATCTGACACCCATTCCACCAGAATGGAGGCCTGGCCAAACTCTCTGGTTGGGAGACATGGAGTGGGCAGGGTTTGTGCTGGCCTTCCAGGGGAGGAGCCTGCTGCACTGGGACTGAGGCAAGCTTAACTGAGAAGGGCAGTCTCACCAGAGCACAGGGGGATGGGGCTTGGTAGAAGCAAGTTAGCAACCAACCTCAGCACTGTGCTGTCCCCCCTCCACCCAGTCGTGGTGGCTCTGTGTTTATGCTGAAGGGCAGGACAGTGAAATGGTGCTGGCCAGCTTCCTTGTTCTTGGAGAAGTATCTCTGTGAACGTTGCCTCTCAGGGATGCTCTCCTCTCCAAGAAGAGTGAATGATCTCCCCTCTGGGTGCCCCAGGCATTCTTCAGATGGCTGCTTCCATACTGTCTGCTGGGTTGTTTGCCTGTCTTCTCTCCAGGGCCATCTTGCTCTATCCCAGCCAAGTCCACTGACCTTTAAAATTCTAGGTTTTAAGTCCCACTGTTTGTGAAAACTCATGAAATTCAGCCCCGCTCGTTTTCCAAGCCAATGATTGTGGGAAAGCATTCTCTTTGCTCATTCTTCTTGTGTGCTCCTCTCTGCCTGCCCTTCTCCATGACCACAGCTCTCTCCTCTCTGCAGAAGCTGTGATCCATTTCTCCTCTAACCCATGTCTCCACACTTCCTACCTTCTTCAATGACACATGACCCCTTCTCTCCCTTTAGTTATGGAATTTGTTCTGTCAGTCTTCTGGCAGATTTTTAGAGTATTTAGGATGATTTGATAGCTATCTAGTTGTGTTTGTGGGCTGAGAGGAGCCTAGGGTCCTCCTACTCTGCTGCCATCTTAAGGACTTCGTCCAGAACAAAACTACTATTGATAAATACATTAAACCTCTATCTCTATTTATATTTACATTTATAATTTAGGCTTGCCAAATATTGATAGAAGCCCCAATAATTCATACAATATTTATAAATGAGGAGTAAAAATTAATTGCTACTTATCCTTTACATATTCATTTGTTCAATATATGTAATTAGCCAGGCTTATGTGTCATGAACTGTACTGGACACTGGACACGCATACATAATTAAAACTTATTCAATGCTATTACCCCATTAAATAACTCAGTCATGTGTAGCAATTGCTTATACGTTGTCTGGCACATATTTAGATTTCATTAATTGTTTAATGTTTAATATTAATGCACACATTAAAAAAAAGCATCCAAAATGACAATTTAAAAATAGCATCGTGTGTGTGCATGTGTGTGTCTTATGTGTGTACAGAGACAAAAAATCAGGGTCCCTCAGTAAAAGACTAAACATATATAATACATTTCCATCCAATTAAAAATAAAATACAGATATGTAATTTTAGAAACTGTTGAGGATTGTATTACTTTAACATTTTAATGTTTCTACATCTGTATCTTTTATATATCTTTTATACAAAATACATTCTATATTTTATAAAAATGCTGTATCATGTAGTGTCAATGATCAGTTGTAATACTAACCTCCCTCCCATAGTTCAGATAAGAAATTATCACCTTCCCTAAAGTTCAGAACAGAGCAGAATATCCTTAAATTCAGCAAAAATGTATTATGTACCAATATCTCCTCCTGCTTTACTTCTAAGATTAGAACTTAAATATTTCATAACTAATAGCTAGCAAATTTAGAAAATATTCAGATTTTAAAACATACTGAAGAAAATATGTATCAATATAACCAATTTATGATATAAGCTGGGATGGAATCTTTGTCTTGCTCAAGTAAGGCATATTAATTCAATTATATTTAATTCACAATTATTAATTGACGAGTGATATGTCTCATAAGATAAGATAGTTAAACTAAACTAATTTTAGTTTCACAAGTTTAAATACCAAGAGTCTTGCAGAGTATTCTTAGAAAACATTCTAAAATGATATGATGATATATTTCTCCACCTCGGCAACATGGACATGCTTAAGATATAGTAACTAAAACATGAGGCTCCTTGTGGTTTGGAATGGACTGACACTTGACCCCTGAACTGTGGACAGTTGTAAATCCTAATATTTCCTCTTTATTTATCTAGTTGAATATCCATTAAAAGGAAGACACATAATTTCAGCAATTCTTGAAAGACTTCTACCACCTATCTATATAAGGATGAATATTTAATGGAGATAATAGAATTCGTGATATTTCAAAAAGCAGAGATTATTTTCCCCTTAGTTATTGATGGATTGAACTCCTCTACACTAATAAATGTAATAGATAATTTTAAAATTTTATTTTAATTATTAAATTTTATTGGATATTTTTCATAGCTCTATAGTTCCTTTTTTTTTTTTAAAGATTTTATTTATTTATTTGACAGAGAGAGACACAGTGAGAGAGGGAACACAAGCAGAGGGAATGGGAGAGGGAGAAGCTGGCTTCCTGCTGAGCAGGGAGCCCGATGCGGGGCTCGATCCCAGGACCCTGGGATCATGACCTGAGCCGAAGGCAGACGCTTAACGGCTGAGCCACCCAGGCGCCCCAATAGCTCTATAGTTTCAATAGATACTTAAAGTGTTGGGCAATTTTGCTCTCCCAAACAAATAAATATGAATCGATTCAGATCAGTACATTTCAATAATAGTGTGTGTAGGGTATGTATGGCAGCGTATGTGTATGTGCAAAACACTTTTGATATTTGGTTACATATTTTCCATTTGATTAACTTTTTAATTAGATAAAGATTTGAGAGTTAGCAAGAAGTATTTCTGTTGTTAAAAGAAACAGACTTGTTGCTGGAGGGGAAGGGGGATGGAGGAAAGAGGTAACTGGGTGATGGACATTAAGGAGGGCACAGGATGTAATGAGCACTAGGTGTTATATAAGACTGATGAATCACTGAATTCTACCTCAAAATGAATAATACACTATATGTTAATTAATTGAATTTAAATAAAAAATTAAAAAGACACTTGAAAAGGATACATTGAAACATTTAGGAAAAGTTAGAATAGTATTTATATATTTTTAAAATATTTTATTTATTTCAGAGAGAGAGAGAGCACAAGCGGGGGGGGGGGTGGGGATGCTGGCTGAGGGAGAGGGAGAAGTAGGCTCTTGCCGAGCAGGGAGCTGGACCCAGGGTTTGATCCCAGGACCTGGGGATCATGACCTGTGCTGAAGGCAGATATTTAACCAACTGAGCCACCGAGGCACCAAGTATAAAATGCTTTTGTATTAAGCATTATACCTTCTCTACTCTTAAACATTATCCTTACTTTTTCATGGATACAAACAAAAGTTATCTATCTAAGCAAGAGTTAATCTTGACATCAACAAATACTATGTGTAGTTGCTTTTTATGTCATTTCCATTCTATGAACAACTGTTGCTTTTGAACAGTTTTTCACAATTTAAATTATTTATAAATTAAGAAGCATGAACTATCAGATATATCTGATGAATCCCGAACTCAGTGAATCTGTAATTTAGAAAAGCAGAAAAATAGAAATTAAGTTAAATCAAATTAAATGACTTTAATTTTTTTTTAAAAGATTTTATTTGTCAGAGAGAGAGAGAGCTCACGTGCCCAAGCACGGGGAGTGGCAGGCAGAGGGAGAAACAGGCTCCCCGCTGAGCAGGGAACCCAATGCAGGACTCGATGCCAGGACCCTGGGATCATGACCTGAGCCGAAGGCAGATGCTTAACCGACTAAGCCACCCAGGCATTCCGAATTAAATGACTTTTAAATTTCAAATGGTAAATCTTCTGGTACTTTCCTATAGTATGCCTTCAATTGGTGAAAGAATTAAAACTAAAAAAAAAAAAAGGGGGGGGTGCCTGAGTGGCTCAGTCGTTAAGCGTCTGCCTTCAGCTCAGGTCATGATCCCAGGGTCCTGGGATCAAGCCCCACACTGGGCTCCCTGCTCAGCAGGGAGCCTGCTTCTCCCTCTCCCTCTGTCTACCACTCTGTCTACTTGTGCTCTCTCTCTGTCAAATAAATAAATAAAATCTTAAAAAAAAATCCAGGAGACGACTAGATTATGAAACAGTAAGAAAATTAAGTTTACATAATTCTTTTAAAAGCACCTAGAAGTTAGCACTATGCCTTGCAAATATTTTCAACATATGTCTATGGGTCATTGGTTATCCAAAACATATAATTCTTTTATATCTTCCCAAGCATAATTAATGTTTGTAATTATTTTATAAGTTTAGAGAAAAGCTAGATATCTATGTTTCTGAGAATAAATTTACTATGGAAAATTGTATGAAAGGGGAAATCTGTAGATAAATGCTATCTTACTAAAAACACGGCACAAAGTTTAGCACTTGTTTATTGATAAAAGGATGTATATTATCTTCTCTAAATTAAAAGGCATCCAAGTGCCCCACTTATATTTTCTCTCATTGTAGGCACAGATATTTTTTTTCTGTACAAATTGTTGGAATCTGATGACATCTAGGCCTTTTCACCTTATTTCATGTTGAATATGATAAAATTAAACATTGATGAAATATCACGAAATAATCTTGTATCAGCCTTTGGTGTTTTTTCTTCATTATTGAATGATTCAATCCATGTACTTTTCTGAACATTATTTGTGATAATATGTTTATTGCCTTGATAGAAGGGATGTAGTGTTTAAATATTAAGCTAGATGATTTATTCTGTAATTGAAAGAAAACCTTATGGCCTGTGTATTTGACTTGAAGAATCCATTATTTCTAGAATCAGGTACTGAAAGCCAGTTTGTTTACCTCGTGTCTGTATGGTCATAAAATAAGTCCAGTTATGAATCATGAAGGGAATATGTTCCTGTTAATGCAATAAAACTTCCATGAAGGGATAAAAGCATCCAACACAACATTTGTTATGAAAGTATATGCAACGTCTGGCTCAGGGTCTTGGCCTGGACAACTAAGGTAAAAATAGTGTTTTCTGTTATGAGCATTTCTCCTTGTACCATTGGGCATTACATCTTAGTTCAATAACTCAGAAAACAATACTGGCTGTGTAACAAAATTACATCTCCTTTGATATGATGAAAAAGTACACATTATATATGTACTATTTTAGAATGAAGAATAAACCATTATATGTAGTATAAACACATTAGTGATTACATTTTTTCTTTAAAAATCAAAAAACTACAATAAAAAGAAAATTTATTCCTCAGTATAGTTGCAGAATTACTGCCCAGACTGATCATAATTTGAATTTAAGTAAAAATTAACAATTTTTAGTAGTTCTTTAAATTTTTATTTTTAGTAGTTAATTAAATTTTAATATTTAGTAGTTCTTTAAAAAGCATAGATAGATATGGAGATATTAACTGTAAAAGTGTTTGAAAACTATAATTTGCCTTAAAACAAGAAATTTTTAAAAATTGCCCTGATAATTTATGAGAAAGTATACTTGGAGTATAGGATCTAGCTAATTTTTAGCTATGAATATAAATACAATGAAGTATAAAGAACACATAGATCATGAAGTTGCTTTAAACCAATTTTCTGCAAATTGTACACTGAGAATTAAAATGAATCAAACCATTTTGTAAGTGTTCAGTTTGTATCTACGAAATACCGTTCTTTTAAATTGAAGTTCTATGAATTAGCAAAAGCAACTGGTTAGTGCAGTTCATTTGGCAAAAGCAGTCATCTAGTTGCCCCTAATTTTCAGTGTGTAAATGTCCTACTGTGTCTCAAATTAAACAATTTCAGATGTCAACATTAGGGGCAAAATTTTTTATTCACAG
Organism: Mirounga leonina; assembly: GCF_011800145.1. Taxonomy (NCBI): domain Eukaryota; kingdom Metazoa; phylum Chordata; class Mammalia; order Carnivora; family Phocidae; genus Mirounga; species Mirounga leonina. The sequence continues at coordinate 28,942,617 of NW_023270323.1, read as the reverse complement.
AATGGGAAATTTATGCCCAAAATACCTTGGTAAAGACTGGCCTTTAAAAATATACCTTATTTCTAAAACTTTCACCCAGGCGAACTCTCAAATATATTTCATACCATCATATATTACATTATTGTTATTTGTCTATGTGTAGCTCACATACTTTCTTCTTAGTTTATTATGATCAGTGCGATAGAATTACTCAATCATCCATGGCATTTATTTTTATGTCTTAGCTATCTGGCAATCTCAATTTCAAAACCAGAATGGGGCTTGTTTTTTTTTTTTTTTTTTTTTTTCTCAGAAGCCAGAGCAGGAAGGAAAAGGAAGCCAGAAAAATAATAACTCTAAATGGTTGATTTTAGGGATGATTAGAAAGCATTTTTTTTTTTATTTTATAATATGGAAACTTAGATTTTCAGGTTATAATCATAACCCATATTAGATTATATTTTAAAGCATGTTCCTTTCCCATTGTCATTTTATGATTATCACTACCCTGCCACCACATCACCAAATGTGCTCTCTTATAACCACATCACACAGAGATAATAACAGTAGTCATGCTAATAAAACAAACAGACATATATTCATCATGTCCACTAGTGCCAGTTAGGGAGTGGAACTCTCCACAGATCCATATCATTTAATTAGCACAATCATGATATGAAGTCAGTGCATTAACATTTCCATTTTATAAATGCAAGGCAAGGCAATGTGCCTAAAATCTTACAACCAGCCAGTATTAAGTAGAGAATCTGGGAGTTGAGCAAGGATGTATCAGGTAACACAGCTAAGCTTTCTCACTGTTGCTCTGGTGAGAGCAGACCTTGAGGCACCATCCTTCTTGTTCCTGGGTAATACTCACTCTCTACCTAACTGACCCTTCTCAAGGACTGAGGACACCTTAAGTGTATTGTATGCAATCTCAGGTAACCCAGACTGATATTAGCCAGATCTTAATTCACTACCTTTTTTTTCTCTCATTACTGTGTTCTCCATAGTGCTGGTTCTTAACTCTTTCAGTCCATGTGGCCACACTTTCTCTTCTCTTTGGTTAGAAGAGCATAGACTTCAAGGTCACACAAACTTGAGTTTAAATCTTAGCAATTTTACATTGTACGTATATGACCCTTGACAAGATACTTTATAACCTTGAGTCTAAATGTAGTTATCTGTAAAATATGGATATTTGTAAGGATTTAATTGTAATAAATAATATATATATATATATATGATATGTAATACACATGCATCCATATATGTGTAGCACAGAGCTTGACAGAATAAACAATAAATGATACTCTTTAAAAAACATTATGATAAATAATATGATTAATATGTCAATGGTCATCGAATTTTAGTTGCCTCTGTATCTGTATCTATCTGCTTCAATTCAAAACAATTTACATCTCACAATGTCAGGGCTGTAGAATTGACCAAGACTTTGGAAGTGACTGCCACATGCCAGACATAACCCATGAACATTCTAGGCTGGTATGTAATGTTCAGCAGTAATTCCTTTCACCTCCTTTTCTTTTTCCACTGAAGAAACCACCCTAAAACTTGAGTAACAGTGAAAGACAAGCCTTCATAAAGATAACCTAAAATATAAAGGAAGGAAAGCATTTCAGGACTTTAAACCATTTAACCAAGACACAAAAAGACTGAATAGCCTGTCTAAAATAATAGGGAAACTGAGGGCTAAAATTTTGGTCCCTGGTTCCAGTGTTATACTTTTTCAAGCGTATTATTAAACTATTCTCAGAAGAATCATAAAGAACATTTAAGACAAAAAATAAATCTCACAGAGCTACCTACTATGGAAATTGTTGTTGTTGTCTTTGTGGGCCTTTGTTATTTCTCCTATCTCAAACATTTCACAATTGTCTTTACTAATGTCATCCCCTCCAGATTTAGGTGGACATAACAATATCAGCAATATCAACAATATTCAAAATGTTCACTTCGTTTGAATTTAAATCTTTAAGAGACTGCCAGCATTTTATTATAAGGTTTATCTTTTTAGTACAATCAGGCATAAACTTCTATAAGGCTAAAATTTGTCCCATTTTTCCTTCCTCAAACATTAAAGCATCTCAAAGTTTGATAATCTTTGTCTTTGTGGGCTTCTAGAAATGTAGGATATATTAATTTTCTTATAATTTTTAGCATAATATCACAATTTTAGGGAAACACTTTTTCTAAGAAGCTACAATTTTAATAAAATGAGTAACTAATCTAAAAATTACAGGTGACAGAGGCTGATGAAAACATATGTGAGTATGTTATAAAGCCTCAAGTTCTATGTTTCTTCTTCTTCTTCTTTGTCTTATTTTTCTACTTTTTTTTTTTTACATTTTTACATCATGAACCTACCACATTGATTTATACTTTCACAGCATGAAACCTACATTGATATTGAAAGGAGAGCGTTTGTTATGGACTAAATGTTTATGTCCCCTCAAAATTCTTATGTTGAAGCTTTAATTTCTAATTTGATGCTATTGGGAAGTATCGCCCTTGGGAGGTAATTCAGGACAGATGAGGCCATGAGGATGGGGCCTCAGGATGGGATTAATGACCTTGCCAGAAGAAGAAGAGAGGTACATCTCCCTGTTTCTCCCTGTGTACATGCACTGAGAAAAAAACAAAAGCCATTAAGGTATAGTGAGAAAATGGCCATTTGCAAGCCAGGAAGAGAGCCCTCGTGAGGAAATGAGGTAACCAGCACCTTGATTTTGCACTTCTCAGCCTCCAGAACTATTAGAAATAAATTTCCACTGTCTAAATTACCCATCTAGGATATTTGGTTATGGCAACCTGAGCTAACATACTATTACTGAAAGAAATGTGTGTGGGGGGTGATGGCGGGTGGTTGTTTGTTTGTTTGGAATAATATTTGTTAAAGTACATGTTTTAAAAATTATGTTTATATGGGATCTTTGAAATCTCAATACAGTACCTCAAGAATATCCCTCAAACATATATGGGTTAACACACTATCCGTGTTTTTTTTTTTTTAGAGTGCCTTATATGATTGCCATTTGCAATGATCAGTTTTTATATCTTAAAAATATCTGTATGGTAATGGTAAGATTTTATGCTAACTTCTGAAAATTTCAATTTATCATGCTATAAAACATTGTGTGTATATGTGTGCATGTGTGTGTTTCTTGATAAGACACTCAGAATCATTTAATATCTTTCTATTTTATATCTCCAAGTTTATAGAAACCTACAGTCTTAAAAGGCAATCGATGAGGTAACTTAATTTCAAATGCCATAGGAAAAGTTTTATAAATCTTAGCTGACACTATGTTTACACAAAAAATTTTATTTATTTATTTATTTTATTTATTTATTTATTTATTTATTTATTTATTTATTTTTAAAGATTTTATTTATTTATTTGACAGAGAGAGAGATAGCGAGAGCAGTAACACAAGTAGGGGGAATGGGAGAGGGAGAAGCAGGCCTCCTGCCGAGCAGGGAGCCCGATGCGGACTCGATCCCAGGACCCCGGGATCATGACCTGAGCCGAAGGCAGATGCATAACGACTGAGCCACCCAGGCGCCCTACACAAAAAATTTTAGACAATCAGTTATTCTATTCATGTAGAGCATCACTCCTTAGTATCTCAGACTAATACATTGGTTTATAAATAGTTTATGTTACATAAAAATTACTTTATATATGGTTATTTATTTCCAAAGCTCTAGACAAAAATAATCAAATTTTTCTAATTGTTACCCATTCTCTTTTCTCTGCTCCTTCATTTCTAGTACATCTATTCAGAGTTATATATGTGTGAAAAAGACAGAAGTTTGACAGTGTTACAAAAGTGTTTTATGGGAACAAAAAAATAGGAAAAACACGCAGTGGTGGGGAGTATAAAGGGGTCATGGGAGGCTGCATAAATGAAGTGATGCCTATGTTTAAATATGAATTAAAAGGTCACTTAATGGATGAAGTATGGATTGGGTTGGGTATCATTGAGGAGATGAATGAGCAAAGATTGAGCAAAGGAGGCAAACAAATTATCCAAGTGTGAGCCTAGGGAGAGCATGACTTTAATGAGGCAACATGCCTGGTATTTCATGGAACAGAAGGACAGCCAGAGTGGCTGGATTAGAGTTGGTGAACGAAAGTATATTAAGGGATATGGTCAAATGGGTAACAGGCAACAGATCATAAAAGGCTTTGAAGGCTATTGTAAAAACTCTTACTTTTACTCAGGAATGTGACATAATATGATTTAAAGGATCATTGATTGTGGTCTCTGCCTTGAGAACTGACTTTAATGAAGAAGGGGGGAAATCAAGGAAAAAAGCTGAGGCAACTACAATAATCCACAGAAAGATGATGCTCGTTTGGTTCAGGGTGGTAGCAGTGGAAGTGGTTTGAAACCACTGGATGCTGCATTTAATTGAAAATAGAGACAACAGCATTTGCTCACTGATTGGATGTGGGGTCTAGGGTAAAAAGATAAGTAAAGCATGATTTAAGAAACTAAAAGGGTGAAATTGTCCTTGGGTGATATGGAGAGGTTTGCAGATGGACCAGGTTTTCAGGGGAAGATAGGCAATTCAGTTTTAGACATATTACATATAAGAAGTATGAGGCATTCAGGTGGAGATGTCAACTATGCGGTTGGATAAATAAGTCTGGAATTTGGGAAAGAAGTCTGGGCAGGAGTGAGCCCAGAGTGAATGAGGACTTAAGGCCATGGGATTGAATAAAACCTCCACGGGGAAGACTGTGAATGAAGAGCATATGGCCCTTCACATTCAACATCCACCGCACAAAATTCCAGACACTGTTGGTTGTCTTTGGCTGGGTGCTTAGGATACAAAGATACTACAAAGAGACTCAAGGCATAGTTTTTAGCTTTTTAGTTACTAATTACTGTGTCTTCAATTTTCTCAGGGATTTACTAAGACACACTTTAACTTCATCTCCTCAGTTAAAACTCTCAAGAAACCCATGAAGTAAATAATACCGTGTTTATTTTACACTTAAATCAAGTATACTCCTGAAACATACCCAAGAGCAGAGCTGAGATTCAGACTCAGCTCTGTCAAATGAGAAGTCTGCCCTCCCCCGCCCAACCTGCTATTATCCTTTATATTCTCCTTTTCCTAGAAAGGATTCTGACTCTATCTGCCTTCTTTCTCAGGAAGAAACTTAACCCCATTTTCTCTCTCCAACTTTTCTTTTGTTTTCCGAAGGAAAATCCATACTCATTTGGACTAAGTGTTGGCTGGCTTTGTATTTTCACAATTTTTATTCGAGATGGTCAAAACTAAATAATACCTTAAATTGTCTGGAGGAGCATTTTTATTTTTTTCTCTTTACAATTCTCTTCAGCTTGTCATGCATTGTAATCAAAAGTGATGGTGAAAATTGACAGGGACAAAATTAAAAATCATCCTTTGGAATGTAGTCATTATATCACAGTACTAAAAGCTTCTTATTAAAATGCACTAAATCTATCACTAACATAGGTTACTATTAAGAATATTTAAGATATCAGTAAGCATGGTATTGCCAGTGATAGATGAACATACAGGGAAAATAAGTCTAACAAATAAATATGTCATTATCTATATTAATTTTAATAAACATGTTAATAGACATTTTAAATATAAAGGCTATAGTGTTATATATAGAATTTACAATGAATCATTTAAACATTATCCAATATATCATAAACATGAAGCATAAATCAATACACCTAATGTTTCAAAATCTATCCTCTATGCAAACATTAAAAATCTAATGGCAAAATTTGGAGGTGGGGGCGGGAGTTCTCTGAGTTTTCAAAAGCCAAATGTGTGATGGTTTACTAGAATTGAGAGTCTTTAGTCCTATGATCAAGCATGTCATACAGATTTGTCTCTGAGCCTGCAGAGAAAGAGGGATTCTCAAATTATGATGTGGTTTGGACAACTGGAGTAATTTGTGGTTAGGAAATATGACATTTGGGAGAATTTATTTTGATAATCATGTCATAGTTTGCTCTACCCACATTTTAGGGCTGTAGCCTAAAGTAATAAAAAATTACAAATGATCTCAAGAAACAACTAAATATTTTGGTAGATGTTCATTTATGTAAGCACACAAATAGGAAGTTTTTATTTTTTATAAAATATTTTCAGACATATTTGGTACTTAAAGTTGAAATGAAATCATTCCTAATTCTGATAAATCATTTTTATAGTGGAGTATTTCATATGAAGATTTCTAAGGACTTCCAAATCTTTTACATTTTTTTTGTGTGTGTTTGTTTTAAGGTCACTAAAAGGATGCCTAAACTAAATCAACTGTCCACTCCTTAAAATTTTTGGAAAGGTATCTTAATAATTAATCTGTCTAGTTTTTAAAATCATTTTAACATGCATTGTGATTTTGTCATAAGAATCAAAAGAATTCAGTGGGAAACCACTTTTCATATTTATTCATATAGTAAAAATCAACATTCAACATTTATTGAGTGCCAAAATGCCAGGTCCATCATAAGTGCTTTACACATATCATCACACTTGACGCTCCATTTCATCTCTCACCATATGAATCATCTTCTCAGAATAACTTTGTATGTTCCCCATATCCTTTACTTCCATAACTTCCGAAAATCTATTGTGATTCCTGGTCTACTTCAAATTAAAAGCAAACTCCCCCATATCCTCAATCTCTTTCTATATTCCTTTTACCTTTTAGCTCTAAAAGACACGATTCTTTCCTGATGACACTAATTGTTCAGTGGTAATGGTGAACTCTTTCACATGCCCTCCTACCAATGGGCCTTTATTGGTAAGTGCCCTCTTGTTCCTCACTACACTGTCTAGACCATTTTTCTGCGACAGATTTCATTTTTCACAGTGACTACTCCAAGATCTCCCATGGAGATCGATCTATCTATCTATCTATCTATCTATCTATCTATCTATCTATCATCTATCTATCATCTATTTATTTATTTATCCACACACCCATTCATTTTTTGAGACCTTTTAAGTTCTACTCTCTCAGCAAATTTCAATTCTACAGTATAGTGTTATCTATTTAACACACCCTGTTATCTTGGAAAAAAAAGCAAATGATGAGACCTGCAATGTACAAGTCTTTTTTTTTTTCATAACCTAGAACCGACTATATTTTCTTTTAACTTTTATTATATTTTTTGAATCTAAGTTTCTACCCAAATTAAGGAAAGCTAAGCTTGTGAAATAAGCTTTATATAGAAATGCTAAACCTAAACTCTTCTGGTCCTAATCATTTGAGAGGCACTGTGGCTTATGTTTGCCCACCCGAGAAGCAAAAGTAAGCTTTTTCCTTCCTCTTCTTCTTTATGTAATACAGCTACCATTCCCACCCCGATGAATCCATTTCCCAGTGCCTGCAATGAATAGGTTATAAAGTACTGTCCTGTGGCAAGTTCAGCAGCAGCTGGTCTGCATCTCAGATTTAGAGCTGCTACAGCTTGATTTGTAAAGCTCTGATTCTGAAAATCATAATGTAACTTAACTTTCTCCTCCATTTTAAATTTTATAGTCCATCTAAAAATTATTTTTAGTTAACAAATAGCTCTAACACTCACACACATGTCTCTGGAAGTTAAATCAACAGAGAAAGGTCTAGCTAGAGGTGCTTCGGTGTGTCCTGGCACTGCCTCTAACATGTTCTGTGTCTTCCAAGGAAGCTCTGGGTCTTTTGTCCCAATTCTTCAAGAATATTACAGGATGGAGATTTTCTGCGTCCTCTCGTCTGCTGGGTTCTTCTAAGTAGTTAATAACTGTAAATGAACTATACAAATACACATATCATCAAGAATTACACGTGATTTACTCAAAGTTAACACTCTCTCATACTTTCCTTATCATTTTCATCTAGCTTTCATACTGGTAAGCAGAAGACTTCTCTGTATTTAAATATAATTAAAAGAGTAAATCTGACCCTTCTCCAAATCTTCCCTGTCATTAAAATTAACTATCCAGAGTACTCAGACTTGCAAGTAGATTTTTAAATAACATGCAAGACCCGTGATTAGTAGAGAACAGGTTTTTAAAGTGTCATCCAGTACATCCAGTATTAACATTACAGAAGCTTCTGTGCTTCCTTAACACAGATATGTGAATGACATAAGATTTTAAATCAGTATAACAGACCCAGCATGGGCACTGGTTTAGTTCATGATTGACTTAAGGCTGTTCATGTCACACATCATCATCTGCCTGTGAGGCTTTCTTCACACAGACTGTATGATCTGTTCTTCAGTAACTCTTCCCTTCTATTTCCTTTCCATCCAATTCACTGCAGTTGAAATGATTCAATGTAACTTATACAACAGTCTGAATAAGGTGGTCTCACATTACACATTTTATTTTAAAGCACTCACTCAGTATAAGTAATATTCTGGGGCTTGAAAGTATATCAGGGGAGTCTAAAAAGCATGATCAACAAAAAGAGGCAAAGGGTGTAAGGGAAAAGCATCAGGCGGCTACTAATTTAGGACCAGTCAGTAGATTTCATTTTTTTAAACACTCTATCTTTCCAATCTTAATATTTAATCACAGAGTATCAGTAGTTAGGCTAATAGTATATACATATTATTATTAATGATAATATAGTAATATAGTATCACTAATACTATATATAGTTGAAATGTAGATTTAATATGACATATTATACAGTATATAATATGTTATAGTATGGTATTGAATAACATATTATTCTCATGGGGTCCATAAATACTGCATTAAAAAACTTTAACTATTTTTCCTTTGTCCCATAGTTCTTCATGTAAAATAATTCCTAATTATACACTGTTGCACTGACATGGTGCTTGAGCTTTGAACCAGCAAAGCAAGAAATCAAAGACTGGTGGTCTTTTTTCACTTGGCCTGATATTTCATATTGTAATGGAGGGAATCTGGTTAATTTTCCCATAGTTCTTTGGCTGCCAACCTTTGTAAACAATAAGTGACAAAATGTCCGGCTAACTGGGGTAAAAGTCACGTATGAGAGAGACAAAGTCGTTTTGCCATGTGATGAAAAAGAAATTCATAAACAAATGTGCAAATAGGAAAGCAGTTTTAAATTGCATTTACAAATCTGATGCTGTACAGTATTTTCCTTATGAAATTATTCAGATATCAGAACCCAGGACTAACAATGTGGAACTGAGGCTTTACAAGATAATAAAAAGTACATTCCAAATAACTTTGGCAAATTTTCAGATTCTTCTTGATTTTTTTAGTTGCTCCTAGCTCCTCCTAAGAAAAAGAAAACTACTGACTAAGAGATTTAAATACATAGGATGCCTACAGGCAAGGTTTCAGGTTCAAAGGAATTTTTTTCTTAACCTAGAACAAAGAAGGGGAGAAAGGGTGGGTGCACCACTTTCATATCACAAGAGTGAAGACTAGTAAGCCAGTACCACAAACTCTTTTGAAAGCTCAGATGTAGATATCAGACTACAAAACGCCTAGAAATAATTTTTAAAATTGACTAGAGAAATAACTTAGTCTCCCCTCCCAAGCAAATTTGTCAACATATGTAAAAATCTTATTGTCCACATTTTGCTTTCCCTATATATTTTTCTTTCATTATATTTTTGCCTGGCCACAGTGAGATTGAAATACATATGGATGAAATTTTAAAGATAAAATATTTTGAAGTAGCTGAGTCAAAGGAGAATGGAGTCTACAGACAAAGTCTAGAGAACAAAATAGATACTGTGCTTTGTTTACTTAGCCAGAGATGTCTAGGTAGACAAAGATGTGATTCTTTTAAATTGTTGACACATGGTATCTTTGATGATTGCCTTACACTTTTAGATCCTAACCAACATGCATTCCTCTGCTATTTGTAGTCTGTACATTTATATACCACTTATCACTTTGCTCAATTTTATAATTAATTATGTGTCTATATTTTCTCTGCAAATAAGTTCCTATGATCAAAGCTGTGTTACATATATTTCAGCATTCCTATTTGGAGCCAATCAGATTTTGCTTGAATTAGCCAAATGGAATATTATAAAAAAAAACTCTAGATAAAAGAAATTAAGTATTTGCAGGTGTATATATCGCACACTTTATGATTTTTTAAGCTGTGCAACTTCAATGTGCTTAACTTTGAATAAAATTCTGGTAATTTTCCATATCAATGAATATAGTTTTTTTGAGTCCTCAAACTAATATTTTCCCAGGGTGGGGTGGGAGGATTGTATAGTAGCTGAAACTGAGTATTTAAGGAAATATGACAGATCTACTAGTTGCTCCTACAAACCAAAGGAGAGACTCTTGGACATAGATCTTTTTGTAAGGCAGTGTCTTATTTTTTCCTTTCTTGAAAATATCCCCCAAACCATGCCATCTCCTATGTTTCATGGAGAGTCCTACAGTATGTACCCGGTGCTTTAAGGAGAACCTATATTTGAAGGTAGTAGACAATTTTTTAAAGCTTATAATTATGTAATTTTCCATGTACTAAAGGACTTATTAACTAGATATCTCTTGGAACTACTATATTAATGGAGGGGCATTTGGCATGTAGTGCTATGAAATATTTTAAAAGTCATCTTTATGACTGTGGCTTAAAACATAAACAATTTATTATGTTTTTATTCATTCATTCATTCATTCGTTCTCAAGTCCTTGATTATTTTGTCCCAGGGTTATGAAATGATAAGAATATAATTTAAAATGACAGATTTAAATCTTATCATGAATCCAATATATAGCTTTTCATATTTAGGCTGGAACATTTTCATATAATATATTTTTTCTTCTGTCTACAGCAGTTATCAATCTTTCTACTACAAGTCTTCTTTTGCTCTTAAGCTACAGAGATCCACATCTGCGGCCCATTTCAGTAACCTACTACACCCTTTGGAACCATTGAGAAGCTATTTACTATACTCTAAAGAACAGTGATTTCTGCCTTAAAGTGTTCACATTTAAAAGTACAGACTTCCTCAAATGAAAAACACAAAGAAATAAAAACACAATGACCTTACTAAAACACACAGAACCATCATTTTTTCAAAGAGAAGCCCCCTGGCATGAATAAACCATAAATATACCAATATAGGAATAGTATAAGAATAATCAAAGCTATAGCATATCAAATTTCTCCATTTCCTTGCTTCAAACAAGTACCGTGAGATTTTTCAGAATCGGTTATTCTATCTCTTTCTTTCAGGCACCAAACAAAGATGTTTTGGAAATCTCTTTCTTGGTAGCTGGCTTTATCATCTTAGGCACTGAGGTTACAGAGATGACTAAGACTTTGTTTAACTAATTTCTGCTAGATGTTGGGCAAATACCCTTTCTGAATTCCAACTGCCTTATAAAATATAGCATAATATTGCCATCTGCCTCAATGCCTTGTTGTAATGAATCACATCAGTATTTAACCTAATACTTGGCACATAGTAAGTATTCAATTGATGATAGGTATTATTTTTCATTTATCAAAAGTTATTGGTATCTGATAAAATTTCAGAGTTGAAATAATTTTGAGAGTGAAAAATATTACACAAAAAAGGGGAGAAATGTAGCCATCTCAGACATGCCAGGACACAAGCTCACACTGTAGGACTGTTCTAAGAGCCAGGAACATGAAGACAGAATATCTACTCTCAAGTATTTAGTGTTTAAGAAAAAAAAAAAACAGGTTCATAAATACAGAAACAGGCTCATAAATACAGAGAACAAACTGGTGGTTGCTAAAGGAAAAGGGGGGGGGGATAGATGAATGGGATTAAGAGGTACAAACTTCCAGTTATAAAATAAATAAGCCACAGGGATGTAAAACACAGCATAAAGGAATATAGTCAAAGATGTTGTATTAACATTTGTATGGTGACAGATGGTAAGTACATTTATCATGGTGAGCATTTTGTAATGTATATATATATATTGAGTCGCTATATCCTACACACAAAACTAATATAATATTGTATGTCAACTCTACTTCCATTAAAAAGAAGTAGTTTAGGGTGCCTGGGTAGCTCAGTTGGTTAAGCGACTGCCTTCAGCTCAGGTCATGATCCCAGGGTCCTGGGATCGAGTCCCGCATCGGGCTCCCTGCTCTGCGGGGAGCCTGCTTCTCTCTCTCCCACTCCCCCTGCTTGTGTTCCCTCTCTCGCTGTGTCTCTCTCTGTCAAATAAATAAATAAAATCTTTAAAAAAAAAAAGAAATAGTTTACTAATGATGTAATGTATGGTGATAAACATAACATAATAAAAAAAAACCCACCTAAAAAAAAAAAGAAAGTAGTTTAGGGTTTAGTTTCCCTTGAAACTGGATGTAATTAAATGGCAATGGGGGCAAAACATTAAGGCAACCTGTCTATTGTAATTCTAATTTGATTTCAAGGAATTATAATGCTTTCAAAATAATTTTATTTCTTGTATTTTATTAGAAATTTATACCTTATAAAAACACATCTTATAAAGTTTAAAAGAAGACAAGTTAGCTGCAATTGTTTATCAGAATAAATTTCTACAATAGCTCAGTATCAGTCGGGAAAATAAAATTCCCGTGAATTTTGATATTAATTTAAGGTCATCAAAATGTCAGGAAAGCTACACTGATTATTTGTAAGCCAATTACCCATAAACCAACTGCATCAAATGACTGAACATTCTGCAGTTTCACTTCCACTTCCTTAGAAAAACGTAGTATCTCCCTCATTTACTTTTTTTTATGTTATTCTTTACCTTCAATAAGAAAAAGACAATTGATTCAGTTGATAAATTTCTAAAATATATTAATAGGAATTTCAGAAAGAAAAAAACAACTCTACTGTGACTAAACATGAAAAAGAGGTACCTCGTCACCTGTTGTTGGGACAGTGTGAATTTCAGCTCCCAATTTACAAACATGAGGCTGCAAGCCATTTAAAATTTTGATACTACCCAACAGTTGGTGACTAAGTATTAAAAACAGAATTTGTGTACAGTGCTAAGAACAAGCACACGTCGGAAAGCAATTTGGCAAATCTGCTTAAATCCCCCCCTCTACTACTAGATATACTCTACTAGTATATCTAGTAGAGAAATATTTATATACGTGCCACAGCCATGCATTAAGTTGTTTATTGTGCTATTGCTTGTAATAGTGACAAAATGAGAATTGATTTGTAGTGGAATATTACACTACAATGAAATTAAATAAATTGGATCTTTATTCAGCAAAGGGATAGATTATGAAAAACTATGTTGATAGGAAAAAAGAGTTGTAAAAATTGTACGGAAAATATTCTCTAATTACCTAAATATTGTGACAATAACAAAACATTTTTATATACTGAATTGGAGATACGACCTCCCCAACACACATACACACACAGACACACATTGTACACAGGAAGTACAAAAAGGATAGTGTTACCTTTGGAGTTAGGACTCAGGATAAAAAGTGTAGTCTCAACTAGTTTTTTTAAGGAAAACATAACGAAATCAAACCAAACTAACAAAACCTGAACCATTTCTTTTTAAAATCAGACTTCTATTTTTAACCAGTAACTTCACATGGTTTAGTATAAAAATCTGAGAGTGCTAACTCTGCTTGGACTAGGATTGCTAGGGAGTGATGTTCTGGGCATCCTTATTTTTTAACATTTTAGTTAATTAAATGTTCAAAGGTTTAGTATTATTTGCTCATTTATTTTATTATGTTGATGGAAGTTTAAGCAGTGGTCACCTTGAAAGGAAATCATTTGACCAGTAAGTGGAGAACACAAAATGTTTCCTTACGCCATTTCTTACATAATGAAATAATCTTGCTGTGGATGTTTGCAAATATAATTATAAAAGGGGGACACAGCTAAGCATTGCACATTGATAACATATTAGGTGCTGTGAGCCAAACACCCCAGAAGGAATGGGCAACTTCCAAATTTAGCCTAATTAACAAAAACATTGGATAAAAATATAATGTGCTTTAATTTTAGCAAAATTTTTAAAAATCATTATTTTAGTTTAAAAAGTTTAATTAGTTTACTCAAGCACATTTTATGCACAAGAAGTGTGCATAAAAGTCACCTCTTCCTTTGTCTTCCTTTTATCTTTAAGACTAAAAAAAAATGTTGGTTTCCCCTGTTGCTTAAATGAAACAACAATAAACTGTAGAAATTCAATCTGTACACCCGTTCATTCATTAAAATCCATATTTTAATGTTTAATTTAAGAATTTTCAAGACAGGGGCGCCTGGGTGGCTCAGATGGTTAAGCGTCTGCCTTCGGCTCAAGTCACGATCCCAGAGTCCTGGGATCGAGTCCCGCATCGGGCTCCTTGCTAGACGGGGAGCCTCCTTCTCCCTCTGCCGCTGCCTCTATCTCTCTCTCTGACTCTCATGAATAAATAAGTAAAACATTAAAAAAAAAGAATTTTCAAGACAGAAATAAGTAGTTTAGGAAACCCAGTGATACACATACTACATACTTGTCAACAAATATACAGAGCAGGGAGTACTTTCATTTCCTTTTGTTTCATGTTATTTTTCCCATCTTTGGTTGCATTTGAATTTTAATTCTGTTCACATTCTGCTATTCGTAGGAAAGTGGCCTGAAGTGGACAGCAAGAAGAGAGCAGTAAATGGAGCACGTAAATCACTCCTTCCCCAGTTCCATAGCTGATTTAAAGAGCATCCCGGCACTAATGCTTGAAAATAATATACTGTTGAGCCCGACACAGCAGAAGGACTCTACTTCAAATTACAGGATAGTCCAGGTGACCATGCAATTACAATTAACCTCCTGCCCACAATGTCAATGATAAACAGTCATGTGAGAGATGGGTCTAGGAAAGTACTCAGGTAACGTAAAAGCAATTCCTTAGGCTTTAGTGTTTAAAAAACTATTTTCAATTAAAACATCTCACATCTTCAAAAACTGGTTTCCTGGTGGATGTAATAGTTTTTTTTCTATTAAAACAGCTATATCATATGACATAATAAAAGCAATAGAAGAATGTCTAACATATAATGTACACAAGAAATATTTTTGAAAAAACTATAAGCACGTTTGCAGAAATCCACAATCTTTCTAATCCCCAAGCACGTGTTCAATATTTGAAATAGATTTGCTAAGTATAATTTTTGCCCAATCAGGTTTATATGAAATAATAACTTTACTGATATACTAACACCAATGTCAATAAACTTATGGTTTCCTTTGATTTATAAACATACATACGTGTGTATGTATGTGTGTGTGCATGTATATGCATATAGTGCATGCACACACAGATATAGTGTATCAGGTTATGTATATCCTTCAAATAAAGAGAGAATAAGTGAGAGAAAGAAAAATTGTGTATGTATACTTGGTATTTCCACAATAGATATTCGTAATTTTCATTGTACCTGTGGCAGATACACACCTAATGAATATGCATAACTGATTATTAATAAATGTCATGTTTTTTTAAGATTTTATTTACTTATTTGAGAGAGAGGATGAGAGGAGAGAGAGAGCACATGAGAGGGGGGAGGGTCAGAGGGAGAAGCAGACTCCCGGCTGAGCAGGGAGCCCGATGCAGGACTCGATCCCGAGACTCCAGGATCATGACCTGAGCTGAAGGCCGTTGCTCAACCAACTGAGCCACCCAGGCGCCCATAAATGTCATGTTTTAACAAATCTCTGTTGAGACAAGAATCTTCCAATCTTGATTCACAAAAGTATGCTTGCATACGTAAAACTGGAACTATGATGTGGACATACATAATCCTTATCTACTAATACATACCTAGTTGGAACTCAATAAGTTAAATTGTTATACTGTTGGTAATTATGATAAGAATTTTCCAGGGAACTCAACGATCCATTCTTACAAAGCTCTGGTATGTGTTATTAATGAACTAAAATCTACCATTAGAAAGCAATATTTTCTAATTCAGAATGACATTATAATTATATAAGCTTAGAAACCTTGATATTCAAGGTTTACACTAATGTGGGTAAATATGATAATTAAGAAAGCAACTAAAAGTTAACAATTTAAGAAATAATACTATGTATTCTTTATTGTGACAGGTGCCAGGTGAATATAAAGTGGTATAATAAAATAACTCTGGTTTCAGATTTTTTACATTCTAGCTGGAGAAATGAATTTATCATAGAGATTTTAAAAAGGAAATTAATACAATTAGTACAAACTGTTGCAAAAATGGAATTCAAGAATAGCTTACACAGAGAAAATTTATGGAGCTGTTCTAGAGCTATGTCAAGTAATAAAAAAAAAAGCATAATCTTAAAGCAGGTAAAAGAAACAGAATAACAGATCATAGAGTTAAGGATTGTTACCGTAAGGAGTTGATTCCAAATATGATGATGAAAGACTTTGAAAATAGGACAAAAATTTAAAATTCAATTGGTGGAAAATACAGAGCCATTGTACATGTATGTGTAAACATGTGTATTTTTATGTTTGTGTATGTGTGTGTGTGTGTTTGCATAGGACAGTAAAGGAATAATGTGACTGACGCAGAACTAAGGATTTCTTTAATGGATGACAAGTTAGAAATCCAGGATAAACTGTAGAAATTGCTGAATATATTGTAGAAATCCAGCATTAATTGAGAGTCTGTATTTGGATAATAGCTTTTCACGATGAAGAGATAAAATGGGTGTAAGGCAATTTCTAAATGACAGATATCCAATAATTTTCTTAAGTACTTGGCTTTATACGAATAACCTAACCTCTCTAAGCCTCAGCCTCCAAATGCGTATTATTAACTTCAATGTATAATAATACCATGGTGAAGGCTCTGTTCACTAAATATTCTCTCTATACTGGGTGTACCAGTATGCCTAGCTATAAAGCCACATTTATCAGTTCTCCTCATAGAATCGAGCTGGGGAGGATGCAATGAGACAAAGGTGGATTTTGTGTGTTTCTTCCAGAAAAGCGCTTTAAATAGTGCTGACTTAACTGGAAAGCATGTCTTCTTCTCTTTTTGCCCCTTCCTCCTTCTTCCTGCCTAGAATATGGATTTGGTGGCTGGTAATCCAGAGGTCATCTAAGGCTAAGCCAGGAAGTTCTTTTAAGAATGAAAGCTTCAAATAAAAGCAGGATGGCTTTGCAAAATGACAAGGGTCTGGGTACCTGATAATAAAGAGGTACCACATAAGTCCTGGACTGAGTATCCTCAGGCTTCTTGTATAGGAGAGAAAAATATTTTCACTTATTTTAGGTAATGAAACTTATTTTAGGCCATCAGACTTTCACTTAAGCCTGTCCCATAGGATTATTGTCTTAAAGGAGGCCAAGTCTATATAGGGCAAATAAATCTCTCCGTTTCATATTTGAAGTCTGACCTTGAATATTTCTTCAAAGAGACCTTCCTAGGTGGCGCAATGTGAAATAATTCCTCCTATGTTTCTTTTTCTTTATAGCACTTATCACAATTGACAAATATAAAAAATAAAATAAAATAAAATAAAAATAAAAAAAAAACAATTGACAAATATCTATGTATTGGTTTACTTTTCTAGTCTTTCTCTTTATTGTACTCTATGAAACAAGAGGAAAGTAAATAAACTCAAGATATGGACACAGAGTGGTGATTAATAAACATATATTGGTTAAACAAATGAAGAGCACATTAAAATGAAGCTATTGATTTTCTCTTAAAAACCCTGCATAAACTAAATAATATTTTCCACAATGACTACATTTTAAAAAGTAGAAAATATTTTACTTATTTCCAATTGATTATCAACTAACAATGAGATTTAATATGATTTTTTTATCTCCCAAGAAGTGATAACTCCTCAGACACTTCAACTATCATCATTCTCTATTTGAAAGAACTTCATTTAAATATTTTCTTAAGTTATGAAATTTTAGTGATATTATCATCTCCAATTCAGTTAGATAAAATTCAGTTACCAGGTTTCCTTAGATATTCAATATAATAGAGTGCTAAGTAATTTTATACTATTTTGAAGTTTTATACTTTCCACTAACTCCATTATTTTGAAATTCCTTTATGTTTCCTGTCTCCTGGATTTTGTCTTACCCTTTCAAGATCATCAGTGAATTTTTCTACTATCTCTTTTTCTTTTATACCTCCTAATTTTCCTTGAATCTGTCATTGACCTTATTCCCCTCTCTCTCTTATACTCCCTACCTAATAATTCCACATAGTTCATAAAACAAACTCAGTTCGTAAAAGAAGTGTAACCTCTACATACATGATTTCCAAAATCGTACTTCTCAGTTCTAAGCACTTTCCAGCTATAGGCATGCTTTTGTAATGGGACCTTTAAGAGTCCCATTTTATTGCCTTCATTACCATTATGTAAGTAACAGTTTGTGAGACACAGTTCATTTTTATAATTCTCAATCATCTTCTTCCTCTGTCTGCCTCACTGTGGTCAAAAGCACAACTATACTAAAAACATAAACGAATGAATGAATGTTCACGTTGACTCTTCTTTACCTTGCTGTATGCACTCAGTCAAGTTTCCCATTAATATTTCTTGTCTGAGTAACATCAGACCCTTCCCACTTCAATTATTCTAATTCAGGCCCTCATTCAAAATACCAAATCATATTGAGACAAACGATTCTGTAAAAGTAACTAAAATCAGACAGTCTCTAAGCATTTTATCCTTGGTAAATTTGCTGCTTGAAGTTTTAACAAATGTTAAAAGTCAATTTATGTATGATATTGTTTTTTCACTTGGAAGATCCTCTGCATTAGTTTTACATGCACATAGAATTTTAGAATTTATAAAACTGTTTCATTATGTCATGACTAAATAAGCTAGGCAGGCTAAATAATATTATTTTTATTTTAATAGTTAGAAGCTCGGGTGTGCCTTGATTAAATCATTACTCAAAGTGACACACATGTAAAAGTGTTTGAGTCAGAACTTAAGTTCATGTCATTTCTATAATGTTGTCTGATAAGATAGCAGTGTATTATCTAGTATTTTCTTTTATTATTTGGCGAGGGGGAGTGTATTATACCTCAAACTATGAATATCAACTTTGAAATTAAACTATCAAGAGAGTTTTTCACTGAGCAACAGAGAAGGGTTTAGCTAAGATGAGTGCTTCTCATTCTGCACTCTGCATTACTATGCTGTAAAGGTGTCTCCGGAAAGATCAGTAACGAAATTAAGATAACTAACACAAAATGTCTGTGCCCAAATGTATTTAATTTACTCAATAATTCATAAATGCCTCAAGTTCCCAAATAGGTACCATACTTCCTATTAAATTATTCTGTGAAATAAAGTTTAGGAAATTAATACACACTTTTACGATCTTCTGTGAAAGTAGCTGCATATTTTCAGTGAAATTGAAAGTTGTATTATATTTGGATTCATGAAATTTTAATTATATATTTAGATTTTTAAAAATCAAAATAAGGGCTTCATATTATCTCTGACAATGTCCACATATCTGAGATTTGTAAAATAATTTGTTTACCCTAATTAAGAACATTTGGGAAAACTTGTCTACATAAATTAATCTACAGAATTTCCTGTTTTCATTCAGCCTGCCATAATACACTGCTAAAACAAAATAAAGGGGCATTTTTTCCAGCTCCATTACGGTATAATTGACAAAATTGTAATATATTTAAAGTGTACAACTTTATTATTTGATATATGTATACATTGTAAAAAGTCTTTCTTTTTTTTTAAAGTTTCTAATAATCAAGTTAATAAATCCACCCATCACTTCATATAGTTATACTAGTTACCTTCTGGGGGGGAGGTGAGAACATTTAAGATCTACTCTTTTAGCACATTTTGATTATATGATACAGTATTATCAACTAGTTACCATGTTACATATTAGATCCTCAGATCTTATTCATCTTATAAATGAAAGTTTATGCCCTTTTACCAACCTCTCCCTGACTCCTTCATCCCCTGGCAACCACCATTTTACTCCGTTTCTGAGTTCAACTCTATTTTTTTTTAATTTTTTTAAAGATGTCATATATAAGTGACACATTGAAATATTTGTCTTTTTCTGTCTTGCTTATTTCACTTCACCTAATGCCCTTCTGGTTCATCAATGTTGTTGCAAATAGCTGGATTTCATTTACTTTCTTTATTCATTTGTCAATGGACAGAGGTTGTTTCCATACCATGGCTATCATGAAAAATGTTTCAATAAACATGGAAATAAGATTTTTTTTTGAGATAGTGATTTAATTTTCTTTAGATATGTACCCAGATGTATGATTGCTAGATCACATAGTAATTCTATATTTAATTTCTTGAGGAAGCTCCATACTATTATCCATATGACTGTACCAGTTTACATTCCCAACAACATAAGGGTTCTAAAGGGGCATTATTTTAACTTTGTGAAATACATTTCAACTTAAAAAGAAAACAAAATGAAAACTCACATCAAAAATCTCTTCACTTTTGATACTTTCAGAGTGTTCACATTTCCTGTAGTAACTAAGCAGATGAAGATGTCATTTAAAGTAGATCTATCAATGTTATTCCATGTGCACACATATTATTTACTTTTTTAAATTATGTTATGTTAATCACCATACATTACATCATCAGTTTTTGATGTAGTGTTCCATGATTCGTTGTTTGCGTATAACACCCAGTGTTCCATTCAGTACGTGCCCTCCTTAATACCCATCACCAGGCTAACCCATCCCCCTCCCCCCTCCCCTCTAGAACCCTTAGTTTGTTTCTCAGAGTCCATAGTCTCTCATGGTTCATCTTCCCCTCCGATTTCCTCCCTTCATTTCCCCTTCCTGCTATCTTTTTTTTTTTTTTAACATATAATGTATTATTTGTTTCAGAGGTACACACATATTATTTACTTTATGGGCAATTTTTGCCAAGGATCTGGAGCATGATCTCAAATAAATCACACAGGTTGACTGAGACTTTGAGAGATATGTTTCTACTATAGATGAAATATTCATATCTTTGAATCGAGATTATTTTAGATGAGAGATATACCACATCAATTACAATAAAACATGCTGACGTAGATATATTATGCTCCTTGGAAAAGTGACCATTATGGATGGCAACCAACTAATGTGGATTCTAATGTTTGTAATGCAAAGTTTTTCTTTAATTCTAGTTTTTCTTTCTTTTTTTTAATTTTTTTTAAAGATTTTATTTATTTATTTGAGAGAGAGAGAGTGAGAGAGAGAAAGAGCACAAGAGGGGGGAGCGGGAGGGGGAGAAGCAGACTCCCTGCTGAGCAGGTAGCCCGATGCGGGACTCGATCCTGGGACTCCAGGATCATGACCTGAGCCGAAGGCAGTCGCTTAACCAACTGAGCCACCCAGGTGCCCCTCTAGTTTTTCTTTCAATGGAAATGGCCACTCAAGCAAAATCTGTGATCATATCTTTTTGTGATGTATTTGAAAATTTTCAAAAATTTTCAAAAATTTGAAAATGAACGTACTCATGAGTAAATTCCTTTGTTCAGTGCCAGGAAATAGCTTGCCCATGCTGATGGACAGAGGTTGCATGCCACAGATAGTTTTGTGGAAAATCACACTATTATACATGAAATTCTATGTGGAAGCTAAAATCAAATAATGGATTTATTTTATCTTTTTTTTTCCTTATTATTTGCCATGGGTTTTCCCCCTAATCTACTAATAGTATTGAATTGCTAATGAGACCATTGTAATATTAGATAACTTGCTCTGCTCCCCTTAACATGATTAAAGATCTTCAATGTCTGTCTGTGAGAGATAGTGTCTGAAGAAATACAGAATCACAGGGCATAGATGGATGCTGTAGTGAGGTAAAAGCCATGTATAGAAGAGAAGGGTGGCTGCTTTTCCACAACTGGACAATTCTGAAGACATGTACGCCCTAGAATAAGGATTTCCAAGTAAATTCAATTTCTAAATCCTGAGGAACAGATAAATTCATTTATTGACCTTATCTGTTTAGAATAGATCTATTCATCCAACTTCTCAGCCCATCAAAGCTGGTTTTATAAATTTCTTAGACCTGACAATTCATTAATTACTCTTAATTATTGTGCCCAAACTATTACAATTCTCTGTTTCAAAGTTGTAGAAAAATTCAATACATGTAAAATGTCAAGAGAGTATTTGGAGGATTCCATTCTTTAATATTGAGTTGAAGGTATTAAAAAATACTAATAAGACCATAGTTTTAAAATGTATGTTGTATACTAGGATGCAGAAATTATAGGTCTAGTGAAAGGGAAAAGGATATGATTGATTAATGAAAAATGTCAGTAACACCCAGTATATAGATAGCTAAAGAGTCAGATGATAGCAGATAATATTTTGATTAGAAAAATCAATCTAACTGAATTGGTGAGTTTTGCCTTTAAGTATATACATAATACTACAAAAAATTATTAAAAATATGAAAATACCCACAAAAGGAGTAGTATAAACCAGATATAGCAAAGATTGTGCTGGCCACAAAGCAAATTTTCAGTGTTTTTAGTAATTTATCAAAAAAAAAATTAAAATGTTGAACATAACTTTAAATCTGTAATATACAGCAAACTCTTCTAATATTATACATATAGTTTTAAATAGATAAATGTGCAATCTCATTGCTGTGCTCATTTACCTTTTAGATATATGTTTATGTATCATGGTAATCGGCTTTCTTCCATACACCCTAGAGAAGGAAAATATTCAAAATTTTTAATTTTCAATATCTCTATAAGACAAAACTAAGAATTCTAAATATACTGCCTCCATTATCAATTAGCTACAAAAAAAGTTTTTTAAAAAATTAAAAGGGCAATTTTGGAATTACAGTTTTTGAAATGTGTTTAATCAACCAACTGACCTCATGAAGTGTAAATGGAGATCTAACTTTTGCAGGTACTCTCACATGGTCACAGTTTAATTAAATAATAATTTTAATTAATATTATTATTTTTCTGGTGGTTAAAGTTACCCAATTAGGTATTATAGTTTTACAATAAAATATTTTTAAAGGAAAATTTCTATTGTCTTTGTAAATTAAAAAAAAAAGTACACTGAAGTTTCATGGAGAAACATGCTTTATAAGAAATTTTTAAAAATACTAATAAGTAGTATTATTTGTAATAGCAATAAAATATCAAACCATTTCATGCTTTTAACACACTTTATCAATACATTAGTATATGAATTATTATTTGCATTTTGAGCCTCTTCTGAATATCATAGTATATATGTATATACTTCCTATTCCTTAGTATGTATTTCCTATTACTTAAAAAGGGTGGATCTATATCTGTCCCACAGTGCTTTGGGACAGTGCTTTCCTAATCTCTTTTGAAGCAAACAGATTGACAGTTTATCACTGTTATCTGACTTCTTTCAGTTCGTTTAACTTCCTTGAAGTATGACAGGTATCAAAATCTTTTGTAATTGACTCCTTACCGATTAGTAAGTAAATCACTGCATCTGACAAGATCTTATAGAAAAACAAATTCCCAATTCCATAATATAGAAGTTCCATTCCTGTTGAGCTACTATATTAGTAAAACCTTATACATTTTCTTAATTGCCTGAGATAAAACACAATTTTCTTATACCTACTAGAAAGATTAATCCATTAACTTTTGAGCAATAAATTTTACTGTACTCTTTGAGATAGAAATTTTTCTTAAAACTTTCAAGGTCACTGAATTCTAGATATATATTTTAAAGATATTGTTGAAATAAAGTTAGTTTTGAATCAAATTATAAAGAACAATCCCCAAATGTATGCATTTATAATTTAACAACTTCATCCACATACAATTAAACATTTGTACTCTTTTCAATTTGAGAGAAAGAAAATCTAATATAAGAGGATTTAAATTCTTTGTTCACATAGGAGAAGTTTTGGAAGGAAAAATTTATGAAAATCTTTACATTTAGATCTCAGATTAATAGCTATGCATGACACCCAAAGGAAAATGAAAACTGAAATTAATGAAGTTTGGTTTCAAGTATCCTATACTTGATTTATCATGATACATAAAATTGATGCATATCTCAGAATGGTGTTACTGTGATAACAACCCAGTTTTACATCTTTTAAATTGTAAGTGAATTAATCATTTTCATATTCTAATTGGGTCAGACTATGACTTCAAGGGACAAAATTTCCATAATACCCTTGGGATTCAAAAATTAGAACATATTTCTCACATGAGAGAGATGGTGAATATCTGTATTTTCCCTATGGTAGAAATAAAGGAAGGTACTGAACCAAATT
This sequence comes from Mirounga leonina, assembly GCF_011800145.1. Lineage (NCBI taxonomy): Eukaryota > Metazoa > Chordata > Mammalia > Carnivora > Phocidae > Mirounga > Mirounga leonina. The sequence continues at coordinate 28,918,404 of NW_023270323.1, read as the reverse complement.
CATTTCCAGTTATAAGAAATTAGGATATGGACCACTTATTTCCAATTGATTTTTCATAATTCAATTGAGCATGGTCTTATATCTAAACTGGGCCATTATCATCTTAAAGTCATGGAATAAAACTGATGTGCATCATTAAGTCTTGTAGTTACTATATAACTATGTGATAAGTAGGAGATATTCTGTGAAAATATAACAGAAAAATCTTAGTTTTCCAGATAGTAAAATTAAGTCGCAGCTTGCCATTGCGGCACTAACCCCCTGCAACTGTAGCAAAGCCTGCAAAAGAATGTTTATCTATTCAATAACATATATTCCCAAATGAAATGCCTAGAAATAAATGTCTAGTAATAAGGTCCAGTCTCACAGTCTTCATGGGGGGGGGGGCAGTTGATTCTTTCAATTTAGAACCACTTATCACTTGCATCCTACTAAACATGGACTTTTCTACATACTTGGTATACTTAAAAACCCAAAAGTGATTTCAGGCTCAATCAACAAGAGACGATTCTGAATCTTCCACAAAAGTGATGGAAAGGTCTGTATTAGGAGTTCTGAGTCTAGTCAATTGATTCCTTCCTTAATAGTTTATTTTTTAAATTTTTAAATAAACAGTTACGTATTTGAGCTCTTACCTAGTTCAGGTCTTAAGGAACAGAGAGATAAAACAAAATATCTAGGAAAGACTGAAAACAAGGATTCTAGCACAATTGCCGCTTCAAACTATGTATACTGGAAATGGAAGACGCAGAGGTTTCCATGCATCCTTCTGTCACCCTTTTATACCCATAATACTACACATTTGGAGACTGAAAATAATGATCATAAAAGAACCTTATAAACACGAGAATCACACAAAAAAAGTCATATCCACAAACATGCATTCACCCACATAAGAATGTCTTATTAAAAAAAAAAATGCTGGGGCGCCTGGGTGGCTCAGTTGGTTGGGCGACTGCCTTCGGCTCAGGTCATGATCCTGGAGTCCCGGGATCGAGTCCCGCTTCGGGCTCCCTGCTCGGCAGGGAGTCTGCTTCTCCCTCTGACCCTCCCCCCTCTCATGTGCTCTCTCCCATTCTCTCTCTCTCAAATAAATAAATAAAATCTTAAAAAAAAAAATGCTCTCATCTTGGGATATCTGGGTGGCTCAGTCAGATAAGCATCGGACTCTCGATTTCAGCTCAGGTCATGATCTCCGGGTCATGATCTCAGGGTTATGAGATTTAGCCCCACACTGGACTCCATGCTTAGCGGGGGTATGCTTGAGATTGTCTCTCTCCCCCTCTCTGCCCACCCCATGCTCTCTCTTTCTAAAATAAATAAATAAATCTTTTTAAAAAATTGTTCATACTTTTTTTTTTTATTATTTTAACAAAATAAAATAATATCCCCAAAGAAGAAAAGTTCTATCTGTCAGGACAATCTGACTTGAATTACTGTTGCTCAACTGGCCGTTTAGTTTCCTCGTTTCTGAACAAACAAAAATCTGCAAGGCAACAACTGGAACAAAGAAGTGAATCACAGGGGAGGTCTAGGATATATATATCCTAGTTGCCAGGTAACTTAACTTTATATTTCAAAGGTTTAAAAACCTCAGTCGGACCTTCTAATGTTGAAAAAAAAAAATTGGAAAACTTAAATATAAACCAACAAAAGTAGCTCTGCTAGCAGCAACTTCATTGAACAAGTTCAGGGTTCTAATTGAAAATATCATCGTGGTCTGAGTCACTTCTACTTCCCCTAGAAGAAAGTTTCTCATTAACAAAAGATTGATTATGTTAACAGTCAAATTTGACTACAGATCCATATTTAATAAGCAATCTCCTCACCTATACTCCCTCCTTAATCTAATCCATATTCCTGGATATGAAAATATTACCTATGACTGATTCCAACAGACTTCTGCCTTGTCCCTTAGCCTACTACCATAGCATCTAGGAGAAGTTACTTGATATGAGAAAGCTAATCCAATGGTTAATCTGTTGATACACTATCTAGAATTTGTAAGGGAATAAGAAAAGACAAACAAAACAAAACAAAACAGATTGACAGTTGGAGTCAAAAGCAGAGACAGAAACCTGACCCATGAATCTTTACTATTCTCTATTCTTGATTATAAGACTTCCTGGGTGTATAGCTAGCCTGCTAGTCACATTTCTCACCATGACTTTCAGATAGATGTGATCATATGCCCATGTTCAGGCAGATTGGATATGAGAGAAATGACTTATAACTTCCTAGGTATCTCCATAAAGCTGAAGGCACTGCTCTGGGCTTCTCTTTTTTCCTTGCCTCTGACTGAAAAAAATGGTGAGGAATGTAGTAACTATTGTAGATCCAGTGATTAGCATCCCATGTTGAGGACTGTAGAGACATTCTGCCAACCAGCAGAAGTAATTCAACAGTAATTCAAGTCAGATCTCATAAAGTGTGGTCTGCCTACCCACACGTCAATGCTAACTAAGAGAAAAGAAAGTTTCTCTCTTGTTTGAGGTGGTTGATGTGTTTTATGTTTGTTTTGAGGGGAGCCTGCACCCTATCTAATACAGAGGCTAAATGGCAGTAACTTAATATTAGGATTCAAAGTAAACCAGCTGGAGGTAGAGGGGCATTATAATGTAGTGGGGGAGAGAGGTTATGAGTCTAACCAAACTGACTGGATTAGAGCCCAGTTGTCCCAGTTACCAGCTTTGGAAACTTGGAAAAATTAATCTCTCTTTGTTTCAAATTCTGTAGTTCTAAATGAGGACAAGATTATCCTTCTCCCAGAATTTGGTAAGATTTACAAATTAATGCAAAGTGGAACAGAGTGTAGCCTGCCAAGTAGTAGGTGCTCAAAACATGTGAGCAATGACTGACTGGCAGAGAGAAAAGTAAAGTTTCCTAAACACCTGTGGCTGAGGCTCTCTGTCTCCCACTCTCCCTAAGACTAGGTTCCTCCATTTTTGCTTGAATTCTAGTGATTCAAATCACATCCTAAATCACCTTTCACCCCTACAAGCAAAAGGTATTCTGTTCCTTTCGACCACAAGACAGAAAAACTGAGAGGCGAATCCTGCTTCTGGATAACTTACTTTTAAAGAAATTTAGACTGCGTAGAGATATTTATCCCAAAAGATGATATAGGCTAAATAGAGAGCAATTTCAAAAAAGTTTAATTATGTGTATTAATGACAAACAGTTCTATTAAGGGCAACCATAAGGTTGTAGAAACATGTAGCAAGAATAATCTAGCTTTTACTATTGAACAAATGGCATAAAGTGTACAAATGGCTTCATCATAGAGCATTTCTTGTCACTCCTACTAGATGTTCAGAGCTTAGCTAAAATGTCCATGGGTATAAAGATGAAAAACGTATTCTCCTTTCTTATAGCTGCAATAGGTATTAATTATATACGATATTAAATAATTCCTTCTATTTCATCATTTTCTATCCAAAAACGAGTCAAAGATGTCACGCTAGAAGTTTCTTAAAAATATAATTAAAATTCTTAAAATATGAACAGAAAAAAAAAAGAAAAAGAAGAAGGAGGAGAGGATGAGGATGGGGAAGAGGAGGAGGAAAAAAAGACAAAACATCAAGAAAAACACTTGTTCAAATATGATTTATTAAGGGGGTGAAGATAGGCCTTTTATGTGTCAGTCAGCATAAGGAAGATACAAATGAGGTCTGAATATGACAGAAATGATTCTTCTTAAATTGTTTTTAAGCAGATGTGAAATAGAAATACAGTCATAATTCCATTTGTTTCCATAATCGTGTTCAATAGTTTGTTAACATTATACTGCAAAAAAGATGAAGGGAAAGGGATGTTCTGACAACTGTTCCAAGAAGTTGAAAACAGTTGTGATTTGATCAGTAGAGAAGTTACAATCTCATTAAAAAACACCTCCCAATTAAATGATATCAGAAAAAAAGAGTTTTTGAGGAAATAAGGAGGTTTTAAATTAGACTTTTCAACTCTTTAAAGGAAGTTTCTTGAAAGCATAATATCTTCAAAACCTGAATAATTCTGCTAAAGCTTCACTCTTTGTCATTTTTATTGTTGTTATTGTGAATCATATTAGTGATGATATCGCTTTTTTCTTTTATAATCATACAATAAGCTAAATATCATCGAACCTTATTTTATAATAAAATTTGTATGCACCTACTATTTAGTTTCCCAACAAATGCTTTTGAAAGGCTATGCTGTTCTGAGATCATTCTTTCAATTTAAAATGTACAAAAATGGGCTTATGTAATGTGATATTTCTACAAGGATATTCCACTGATAGGAAGAAGATACTGCTGAAGACAGCACCATGTAAGAAATTAATCACACTGAAACAAATGTTAGGAATTCAAGGATACTTATCATGACTGTCATAAACAGATGACTAGCAATGAGAAATGTGTTATTACTGTATTTCATTGTCCTCCCTTATGCATGGTTTCACTTTCCAGGCTTTCAGTTACTATGGTCAGTCACGGTCTGGAAGCAGAAATCTTTATTCTGACAAATGCTCAAAAGGTCAATAGCAGTCTAATGCTATGTCACAATGCTACGTCATTCACCTCATTTCATCTCATCATGAGGCATTTTGTCACATCATCACAAAGTAGTGTGAGTACAGTACAATAAGATATTTTGAAAGAAAAAGAGAAACTATATCCACACAACTTTTCTTACAGCATATTGTTATAATTGTTCTATTTTATTATTTGTTATTGCTGTTATTCTCTTACTGTGCTTTATGTGTAAATTAAACTTTATCATAAATAGGGGCGCCTGGGTGGCTCAGTTGGTTAAGCGACTGCCTTCGGCTCAGGTCATGATCCTGGAGTCCTGGGATCGAGTCCCACGTCGGGCTCCCTGCTCGGCAGGGAGTCTGCTTCTCCCTCTGACCCTCCTCCCTCTCATGCTCTCTGTCTCTCATTCTCTCTGTCTCAAATAAATAAATAAAATCTTAAAAAAAAAAACTTTATCATAAATATGTATGTATAGGAAAAACATAATATATATATTTAGGGCTCAGTACTATCAGTGGTTTCAGGCATCTACTGGGGGTCTTAAAACGTATCTCCTGTGCATAAGGGGGACATATCTCCTGTGCATAAGGGGGACACCTATATAAAACAAAGAATATATTCTTAAAGCCAAAAGAGTATTCTGAAAGCATATTTTCCAAATGGAAGGAATATGAGCATGAAACTTTTTTTTTTTTTTTCAAAAGAATCAAGTTGTCTCTTGTATTGCACACTTTATGTGAACAATGGGATTGATCTGACACCAGTCTACCTTTGTCACTGGCAATTCTATTCTTCAATAAGCAATCATTTTTGCCCTCTCTGAACTGTTTATTTTCCTCTGAATTTGGTGCCCAGAGGATGTCTTTCCAGTGAGTGTTTAAAAAATAATTTATATGTTGACAATCTGAAAAACTATAGTAAAACTAAAAAGCAGAGAAGCGGCTTCATTTTTTTTAACGTAGTACAAAGAGAAACATTTCAAAAGATTCCTGCAAACATGAATTTAAGATAGCAGGTTCTTCTTACACCACTAATCATACAATAATTCAAATACTGCAGAGATTTATTTAACATCTATGAGATTTCACCTAAGCTCTTAGGTTGCCACATTGCAAGATAGAAAGCCAAGTGTACTTAACATAGTTTTCCTTCTTGGAAGACTTTTTTCTCCTTTTCCTTTCTGTAATAGTATAAAATTTGCAATTCCCCCACCCTCACCCCCATGCTAGAATCACATAGCAGTCACTTTTTGATGAAAAATCCTTTTTAAGTGTTACTCACTGAACACATTGAAGTGTAGTCAGATCTGACTGCTGACTTCTGTTTAATGGGAGGAAAGGAACACTTTTTCACAAAGGAAAGGCCTTCAAGGTGACTTGAGCGGGAGACATGAAAGTACCACTCTAAGCCTCTGTCTCTCTTGCTCTCTCTCTCTGACCCCATCCATCCCCTTCCACACTGTCTCCCCTCTCCCTCTATCTCCTTCTCTCTCCCTCCTTCCCTCTGTCTCCTCCCTCCTCCCTTGTCCTCTCCCTTCTCTCCTTCTGTTTTTCCTCTCCTCCTTCTCTCACTCCTTCCCTCCTCTCTTCTCTTTATTATTTTCTACTCTTAAGAAAAAAAATGCTGTTTAGGATTTTGTTTTTCCTAAGTTTCCAATCTGTGTTCTTTCTCTAAACTGTGTTTAAACAGACAGGATAGAAAATTCAATCATGATTGAAAAACTATTTTGTGGTCATAAAAGTATGCAGATGCTATTGTTATTAATACATTTGTCATCAAAGCAGCAAAATTTTACTCAAGCTTATTTTTTTCTACCTTAGTAATGTCAGTATTGATAATTGAAAGTAATAGGATGTCAAAGAATCGGGCATCTGTGATCCTCTTGTTGTGCCCTTGCTAACTTCATTCGGTTTCTTGGTCACATTTTTCTTCTCCCTGCTTATATCGTCTGATGGGATTTCAAATGGGATCACTTACTAAAGGCAGTCCCCATGGATCTGGTAACCCCACAAAGAATGGGATCTCCATTCCCCATCAGATAACTACAAAGATCCTTGTCTTGACCGACACATCTCACACAGGAAGATGAAATCATAATGTGATGCTGTCTTGAGCAGGGTTTATCAAAAATGGAGCAAATTTGTATCAGTCATTTCTTAGACCTAGAAGTCGAGAAGAGAGAAAAAGTTTATAGAATTTAACTACTAGCACAAAAATCTGACATAATAGGATATGAATAACATAGAAACCACAAAACAAGGAATATTAGAGCTCAGACTAAATGAATATCAAAAGAGAGCAAGGTGAAAATGGAAAGATAAAAATATTTTTGAACAATGGATGATTTTTCTATGTGATAAAAGGTAAGTGCAACACATATAAGCTACCATTCTTTTTAGATTCAATAGAAGCTTTCATATTGGGCCCAATGATTTTGTCTACTAAGATCAATGCACATGATCTGAAATAAAAACTGTTGGCAATAATGGATCAGTGATCCAATGACAGTAGACCATTAGTGACAATTTGACACATTTCCTGAAGGAGTCAACTGCAGAGCAAGACTAAAATGGTCAAATGCCACATTCACCATACTCAGTGGGACTCTAAAGCAGGAGTCTGTAAGGATCAGAGAGTAAATATTTATAGCTTCATGAGCTAGAAGTTTTCTATCACAAATACTCAACTCTGAGTTGTAACTTGAAAGTAGGAATAGACAATGTATAAATAAATGAGCTCTAAGTGGGATTTGACTCTGCATTTAATGACCCCTGTTCCAAAGAAGCACAATTTAGTAAACATTTTATATTATTTTATTATTTTTAATTTTTATTTTATGAGTACATGGAAAAGCAGTCAGGGCGTGGGAGGGCTGGGATGCTTGCTTCTGGTTGTCATGTATCATAATGGTAGAGGCACTTAAAAATTTAATAAATTGATCAAGTTGCAGCTACTGAACACTTATTTAAACTAATACTTAGATATCTTGTCATTAATACTTCTTTATATTCTTGACATAATCAAAGGTATCAAGAAAAGCTATATTGAGAAGTTGAAAGTTACAGTTAAATGGGGTATGTGCTTGGTGATACAGTTCACTGCACATTTGCATATATGTCTACTTTTTCTAGATTTAACTAAGCAATCTATTTTTCAAATGGTTCTTGTTTGTTTTTGAACACTTAGTTTTCCCTCTAGTTCAGTATCTCCTGAGTGAGACACACTTGCAGATATCTTAGCTACTGTCCACTGATCCTGAAAAGGGATTTATAATGCCAGGTTTGTAATTTTGTTCACTTAGCAACTGAAATCCTAACTGAATGACATTAAAGGCACCTGAAAGTCATCAACTTTCTTAGTCTATCAGTATATTAAGCACAAATTACAACATGCCTGAACTTCAAGATCCCTAAAGTCTAATTCGACCAAAAAAAAAAAAAAAAAGTTAGCATGATTATTGTAAATAACCACGGAGTTTCTATCAATCACTAATGGGAATATTATTTTTAAGAGGTAACACTTTCTACAATATTTTACTAATTTAAAATAATTTTGCCTGGGCGCCTGGGTGGCTCAGTTGGTTAAGCGACTGCCTTCGGATCAGGTCATGATCCTGGAGTCCCGGAATCGAGTCCCGCATCAGGCTCCCTGCTCGGGAGGGGGTCTGCTTCTCCCTCTGACCCTCCCCCATCTCATGCTCGCTCTATCTCATCCTTTCTCTCAAATAAATAAATAAAATCTTTAAAAAAAATTAAAAAAATAAATAAAATAAAATAACTTTGCCCAACTTGCAAAATAACCTGTATTCATAATACATTTATTGAAAATTTCAACCTCTTCCCCAACAGAATAATCATTCATAAGTTCCCATGTGACTGGGAGCAACAGGTCTGTAATGGAAATGTAGCTGCAACCTTAAATATAGCATTCACCACTGTGAAACTGTAATAACAGATGCTCACAAATGCCTGGTGTGATGAATCAATGCAGAGAAAGAGGTCTGTGTGGAATGGGGGAGAAGAGTGCCTTACAAACACAGGAGTAAGCAGATGGCAATGACGGAGGCATGCTGGCGTAAATTTGACTTTTTCCACCCTGGGACTTCTCTGCTACCTGCAGTTACCTATACATCAATTCGACAAAATAATGAAGATTCAAAGGCAAGTGGGGAAAAAAAAAAGAAAGAACAAAAGTGACTTTATTGCTATTACTTCGGTGATGAGAACAAAAGAAAGTAGGTAATAAAAAAGAGCAAATGAGACAGGAAAGTTGTTTTTAAAAAGGTCAGTCAATATACATTGACTAGGCTCTTTGACATATTCCATGGTCTAAAGTAGTTCATAATCCATTATTTTTTATTTTTTCTTACTGTTATATTAAACAATGTTCTGGGTAGGAGAAAAACATTTAGAAAATACTCATGGGATTCCTTTTTTTACTATGATAAAATAGGTAATTCAAGCTAATTTTTCCCTTAAGAAAAAAAAATAGAAAAGCAGGACAAAAACACTCTTTGCTGTTTAGGGACACTTTTGCTAACATTATTTTTGACTTCCAAACTGAGGTTAAGTGGCTCTTTGACAGCCACATAGGATTAGGAAAGAGATTTGAATTTAGGGCCACCCAAAGGCAGGGGCTGAGAGATCCCAAGGAAATATTCTTACATTGGAAAGTGACCCTGAAAAGCTGCACACCAGGTAAACCACAGGCAATTTCATATAGAATTCTGCTCAGCTTCAAAATAAAATAAGATGAAATCAGAGAGGAAGACAAACCATAAGACTCTTAACTCTAGGAAACAAACTGAGGGTTGCTGGAGGAGAGAGGGGTGGGGGATGGGATAACTGGGTGATGGGCATTAAGGAGAGCACGCAATATGATAAGCACTGGGTGATATATGCAACTGATGAATTACCAAACTCTATATCTGAAACTAATGATACAATATATGTTAATTAATTGAATTTAAATAAAATAAGTTAAAAAAATAATTCTCCTCAGCTTCAGATTATCTGAATTCCTAAAAATGGATTGAGATAATCTCAGATTACCACAAATCCTGGGTCAAAAGAGAACATTCTCTATAGAGGAAAATAATATCACCTTTCAAGTTAAATAATCACACAGTTTTGCCAATAAAACATATAATACATAATCAACAATAACCAGGACTGAATAAAAGCTAGCTAGTCCAAAGCAACAAGCAATACCAACTGATCCGTGGGGACTACAGTATTGATATTAGCAGGCATGGATACTAAATAACTATAAATACAACTATTTTTAAATAGCTGTATAAAACAATACATGTTCAATGAGAAAAATATAACGTTTTTTGAAATTAAGAAAATTTACTGGAAAATGGGAATGTATAACAAAATTAGGAATTCAATGAATGGGACAACAGCAAATTAGACAAAGTAGAAGAAGAGTCAGTGGACTGAAACATAAGAGGAAAAAAATCCCAGATTGAAATACAGAAACAGAGAAGAATGAAAAATATAGAAGATAAAGTATGAAACAAAGATAATACACTAAGAAATACTAATATATCTCTAATTGGAGTCAGAGAAAAGGATGAGAGATAAAATGAATCAGAAGTAATGTTTAATGAAGTAATAGCTACGAAATTTCCAAACATAATAAAAGATGTGAAACCACAAATTCAAGAAACTCTATTAATTCCAAGCAAGAAAATATAAAGTAATACATTAGGGGAAATTGTCTATGGTTCATGTTTCTGCATGTTTTACAAGCAGAAGCACTAACTGGCTTTGTCTAGACTTTAACATAGATGCTTATATAACAAACAGCCTTGGATAATAAAGTCAATGCCTCACTCTGGAGCAAAGAGAGCTTTCTGCATGCTCCAGTATAACAAAGGTAAAGCTATAAATTCTCCTGTTCCCTCAACTTGAGGTCTTTCACTTGAAACTCAACCCACTGAGGGCAGGTGTCACGTGGCCCTTGGCATCTCTATCTGGGATTTGAGGCTCAGGAAAATGGCACAATAGTCTCACTAGTGGTAATGTTGTGAATAACAAAGTCCTTTGTCTCTATCCTAGAAGCATCCTATCTTCTGCCAAAGTGCATGAAACTGTGGCAAGATAACTGTTTCAGCTTCAAAGTCGAGTGAAAAATAGCAGATCTTTCAAAGTTTTATATATATATTTCCAGTAAAAGTGCAGAAAGTCAAGACAAAAATAAATCTGAATATCAGACAGAAAAAATGTCAGATTACATTCAAATGAGAAAAAGTACACTAGCAGTTGTCTTTTCAATAGAAATCATGGAAATGAGAAGATAATGGAATGATATCATCAAGTCTTGGAAGATCATTCCAGCATCTAGAATTCTATAATCAGCAAAAACATCCTTAATATTCAAGGTGGTTTTCAGATAAGCTAATTGAGAATATATATTACCAGTAGACCCACACTTAAGGAATTCTAAAAGGTACTCTTGTGGCAGCAATAATATGATTTTAGATGGAAGGCCTCATATGGGGAATGATGATAAATACAAAAATGTAAATGTATGACAAAATTTAAGTTAATATTTATACAACAATGTTGTGCTGTTAGTAAAAATAAATAAATAAAATAAAATAAAATAAAACTAACTTCCAATGGGGAAAAAAAAAGAAATATAAAACCAATTGAAATAAAAGACAGCAATGGCATTCAGTTTGGAAAAGAGTTGGTGGTATTAAATGTTCTAAGGTGATTTATTTTTTGAAAGAAAGTTCCTCATTTTTACTCACACTGGTTATATTAGTTAGTAATGCTTATATACTTATAACAAGTAATGTTGATTTATCTTGGTTTTAATTTCAGAGTCCTAAAAACTTAGCTATTCCCATGCACATAGTACAATTATTCTGACCATCAGAAGCTAGTGGTTAATTAATTATATGTTAAAATTTTTAGTAAACTATTTATCAAGTCTGTACTTGGCACATATATTTTGGCAATTTTCTTCTCCTACAAACTGGTGGAATGAAAACACACGACACTGTGAATGATATTCACCTTAAACAAGCTGAGCCATGATTCAGGATTCTCTACCTGTCTCTTCAGTGAGACTGTTTTCACAGAGCAGGGGGAGAAAAAGACACCAACCTCATTAATGAAGCTGTTGGGCCCTGTGGCCTGATGTCAGAACAGCAGACGCTGACTTCATCAGTATTTAGCTTACAGGAGCAGAGAATGTTTTCTAGTGGAGCATTGTTCCAGTTCTTTGAACCGGCTGCCATGGATTCCTGGAGCTTGACCACATTACAATTTTCACACTTAGCAACTGTAAAATTGTTAAAGTGATATCTTTCCACACGGTTTATCCTTTATTACTGTGAAGTTTGGCATACCACCTTAGTTATGGGCTTTAAATGCCACTTTCATCACTTCCCAGGGTAACCTTGGCCATGAAATCGGAAAATCAGATCATTTTCTGGTCCGTTTTCTTCTTTTTCTTTGGATGAGATTAGATTTTGCTACGCTTGACTGACAAATCTCATTCAGGATTCAAGGAGAGGCCCAGGCCCCGACCTCTTTAAGAAGTGGGAGGTGAGATGTCTTAGGCAGTGATGAGGAAGAAAGGACCAATTTCAACTCATCACACAAAGGCAATTAGTGATTAATTCACACTGTGAGACAAAAATGCTTGTAAAAGTATCTCTTAGTGTCAGATCACAACATTATTTAAGATTCTTTAAAAATACCAATCATGTTCAAGGGTTTTCCTCTGCATGTTTTGTTTTCCTTTCAAATTATATTTCCAGATCTGTTAAAAGGTGAAGCACGAACCAAAATTATTTTTACCTGATTAAATATCCTCCACAATTAATAGGAAAGAATCATATTTTATTTTAAGAAAGAACCAATATGAATCCAAAATAGATACATTTTCTATGAAATGTTAACTTAAAGTCAATTGCTTTATTATTCAAGAATATAATGATTAGTTGCTGGGTTGTACATAGTCCAGATATTACCTGCTTTGGGGACATTTATCCATTGTAGATGGGTGAAAAATTGTGGTTGGAGAAAGGGTGAAAATAATAATTGATAAATACCTTAGAATTAATATTATGTATTCTAGACTTTGTTCTATGAGTAGAGTAGGTTTAAAATCTCAAAGATGAGTTTAGCGATGAGTTGGCATTTTGAAATCTATGTCCTACACAAATTTACATTAAGCTGATCGAAAGAAGAAAGTCAACTAGGTATATTATCATGAGAATTTGAGTAAGTAAATGGATCAATGGGACATCCAAGCCATCTTCTTTCCTTTAGAGAATTGTTGAACATTGGAAGGCCATTTGATTCAAATATGCAAACTTGGAAGAAGAATGGTATCTTTAAAGAGCAACTAGCTTAAAGTGATTGTTACTTTATGTTTATTTCCATACTACTGCCTTGTTTCTTTCTAAACTTCTTTTTCTCAATAGTTGCATTTCCAGGAATTGTGATTTCATCATATTTTATATCATTGAGGTTCTAGTTACTTCAAAAGAACTTTTAGTTGTCCCCAATTTCTCTTTAGATACATTTAGTTTCTGATGCATTTCCAGTCAGTTTGGGGTTCTAGCCAAATACCTAGTAAAATAATAAGCTGAAATCCATTTCTAAAATGTTATGTGAGGAAGAAATGAGGATCATAGCTTGCATGAAGTTCTAAATAAATATTTGTGAAATTGGGCCATCTCCATCTCTCTAGCTGTATAAATACTGCAGTGCACATATCAAGTATTCAGATGCAGGACTCAAGTGTTTTGAAATCAATTATATATGAAGAGATTCTCAGCTGCCTAAAAATTTAAATAACTTATTTTTCTCCAAAATGGAAAATCTTTTAGTAATATGGCAATGTGCACTACCCTAATGGAAAACTCTAGTGAAGTTTGGTTTTATTTTATATTATTAGGTATATTTCTGAGAAGCTGTGCAAAGCAAGGAAAAAAAAGAAAAAAAGAAAAATATTCTCAGTGAATTTCATTATACTTTCAGTAAGATATCTCTTAGCAAAAGATATTGTCTTTGGTACATGAGAAAAATTATTATGTACCTAGGAATTTTAATGTTCATTTCAAAAAGTACTCCTCTTTTATTCTTATACTTCTAGTATCATATACCCTTTGAAGATGCCAGGCAAGTAAGGAAAGAAAAAGCTCTGAAATTTACATTTCTGCAAACTTCAAAGATACACAACCTCACTTAAAATCTCATATATGTATTAACATTAAAATATAGCATCTATATGATTTCTGTTTTGTTTATTATTTTCATCAATTTCATGAGATTTTATTATTTAGTTGGCTGTAATTTTTATTATACTATTCATGGTATCAGTAACATTCAGCTCTATTTTATTTATCAAATAATGATTATTTTCAAGTATGTGCACATTAATTTGTCTTAAAAGTTAACATGCTATAGGATATAAAAATGAGAGATAAGATAGTTTTTGACCAAAATCTGATAGTTGGGCAAGAAAAAAAGTGGTAAAATAAAAATAAATATGTAGGTAATTATAATAAAAGCATACTATAGGTGTCGTTTCTCCTAAAACTCCACTCTAGTTTTTTCAGGTACTTCATCTATATTTTATTAATAAACTATTCCTTTATGTGTGGTCAATGGGTTTATTAGTCATTAAATATATTTCCATGTTGAATTTTCTTTTACTGTAAGAGTTCTCTCATTCTAAAGATAGATATATAAATTATCTGATTATATTTCATATAGCCAATATTTAGTGGGAGTGCACCCTATGTCAGCAATTGTTTTAAGGTTTGGTTGTGTAATTGAAAGGTGAGCATCTGGGTCCCTGTTCTCCCAGCACAAATTTCTCTGTGCTTCCACAAAATTGATAGTGTTTTAGAGATGAAGAGAGTTTACTTGTAGGTATAAAATGTCAGCACTTTCCCCCTATACAACAAAGAGTAGATTTTCTATGTTGTGTCCATTTCAGGGAAGTTATATATTCTATACTGGTTGTTTTTATGCTTTGCCCAGTTATATTTCAATGTGAATTCACCTCCATTAACCCAAAGGAGTCTATTTTTCTCAGTGTCCTTCTAAAATGTTGATCATACTCTGTGACCCAACATTTTTACTTCTAGGTGCATCTTCAATAGCAATGGATTCATGTGTTCAGTTTATGCAGACTTGGAATATTACGGAAAGGGTATGGCAGCTTGGAATCACTGGGAAGAAATGTCCAAAGGCTGTATTTATACATATCACCATGATTCAAAGCATTGTTTAGAAAATAATGCTTTAGGGGTGCCTGGGTGGCTCAGTCGTTAAGCGTCTGCCTTTGGCTCAGGTCATGATCCCTGGGTCCTGGGATCAAGCCCCGCATCAGGCTCCCTGCTCGGCGGGAAACCTACTTCTCCCTCTCCCACTCCCTCTGCTTGTGTTCTTCCTCTCACTATCTCTCTCTCTGTCAAATAAATAAATAAAATCTTTAAAAAAAAAAAAAAAAGAAAATAACGCTTTAAACATAAACCTTTGATCCCAGATCCTAATATCACCTTGGAAAAAAAAAAAAAAACGAAACAAAAACATGCTCCCCTCTCCTATCTGTGGCTATCAGTTCAAAACAAACGATGAAGTAAAACTGTATTACCTATTTTTTTTCAAAGCAAATGAGATGGCTTTATTTTTAATTTCATGTATTTCACTACTCTGACATACTCTTCAAAGCTAGGCTACTTCATCAAACTCTTAGGAGATCATTCAAATATTCTGACAACTGACAGTAATTGATTATTTAGTGTGGATTTTTAAACTCCAAACCATGTAGCCTACTAATGCTACAAAGAGATATATGCTGTATTCAGACTGTCAAATAGAAACTAGGATAACATCCAGGAGACAGTATTTTTGATTTGGCATTTTTCAATCTGTATTTGTTTAGAAACTTTTTTTATTTTGTATAAGTTGTTATCAATTATAAGACAAAAAAGCTATGGAAAATATCTAAGGCTTTCCAAATTTTCAGGATTTTATTTTTCAAACCCAACACTTTTTAACTCAATACCAACTAATTTTTTTTAAGTAATGCAATTCAATAAAATGCTCTGATGCTGATGAACATATGCAGACTTCACCAAATTCTATTGGTATTTCATAATGTCAATAAGACCTGTACCCTCAGCAGACATTCCTCACACGGAAAACACATCTTCCTACTGACATATCAGTTTTGAAAAAGCATAAAACCAATTTGATGGCAAGGGTGGATATATGTTATTTCATGACCAGTCAGATTAAATGAAACAGACTCAAGAGATCCTGCAAGAACTATTATGATGCCGGGGCGCCTGGGTGTCTCAGTCGGTTAAGCGTCTGCCTTCGGCTCAGGTCATGATCCTGGAGTCCCTGGATCAAGTCCCGCATCGGGCTCCCTGCTCGGCAGGGAGTCTGCTTCGTCCTCTGACCCTATCTCCTCTCATGTGTTCTCTCTCTCTCATTCTCTCTCTCTCAAATAAATAAATAAAATCTTTAAAAAAAAAAAAAAAGAACTATTATGATGCCAATAAAATGTTCCATGAGTGGCAGGGCTAAGCCAGGCACAATTCACCCTCTCACTAGCGGGAGTCCAGTCACATGCTGAGAACACTCTGAGGAGTCCTCAGCAGGATTACAAATAGCCTCAGCATGACCAGTATAATTTCTCCTCTCCACAAAAATAAGCATTTAACAAGTGTGGGCCAAAGAGAAATATTGAATTAGGAGGATTAAGCTATGTTTCTACCACTAACAATATATTTGTGTTTGGTAAAAACACTTTATCCAACAGTATTATGTACATGGTGATCCAAGTCCCATTGGGAAAAATTTCATAGAATTTAGAGGATTCTAAGGAATTTAAGGATTGATATAATAACGTTAATTGATACTAGTTTTATCTCTAATGCTATTTTCAAGTTATAGGTAAAATTTAGTAAATAGATTGTTAGCTTCAGGACTTAGCTTGATTTTATTTTAGCTATGGACAAGTGGCCTATAATATGTTATAGCCCAGGAAAAGAACAGGATCCATTTTTGCTTTCTTGCATTGGCTATGACCTGAGTAAGTATTTATTAAAAGCCATCACATCTATTAAGATTAGTACTAGAGCATTTTGTAGTCTGGAAATCACTCAGTGCTCTGTTCCAATTCCATACGAAGTTGAGTTTTCCTTCACTTTCTCTAACAAAAAATCATTATTTGTTTTAATTGTTTTCTTTATTTGGGCAACTGTAGGTCTCATTTTCTCTAGTTTCTTGTTTGATGAAGTGTGTGATAAAACTTAGAAATAGACAGAAAAATAAGACTCATATATAAATTCACTAAATTTACATGGAATATTCTAGGCTTCACTGTTGGAGGTAAAAATAAAAACAGACTTGGGGAAGGATATGTTAATAGAGATTGTGGCAGAACATTTCTCATGCATCACAGGGTATCTATGTTTTTTCTCACTTTGTTACCACGCACCTTAACCTCATAAATTTACTTACGACTGTTTGGGGGCAGATATGTTGGGACTCATTATGACACACAAATGATTTATAACTATTATCATTAAAAAATTAAAGTTAGCTAAATACTTTTATCAACTCTGACCCTTAAGTATTTCATAAGTATTAAATTTATAATTATTATCATCACCATTCATTCATCAAGTACTTTTAGACTATTTATGTTGTGCCAGCCTTTGATCTAGGCACTAAGGTCACAACAGTAGAGAAGAGAAAAATAATAAAATCACAAAATCAAATTCATGGAGATTACCTCACTAAGTCATTAATCCAGGAGACCAGACAGATACCTGTATGAAACAAGAAGTTTTGATAAGGAGGTAGAAAGCAGAGCCAGAAAACATAGATGCAACAACATTCTAGCGACCATGTCGGGCTTCAGAGCTGGATAAATAGGGAAGGAGCTGAAAACTTTGGGGTAATGTGAGGAAAAAAAAATGTAGCAATGTTGTTCCCACATCATTGGTTGATTATTGAAATTATTCTATAATTTCCAAGCCAACATTCTTCTTAAGCTGTACCCCTCAGAAAATTTATTTTCCATCTTTCTCTATTAGGTGAGTGTAAGTGTAGTTATATGTGCATTAACTGATATAACAAATCACACCTACATCAAGTTATGTTTGATGTGTATTTAAATTTCCCACAATTCATTGATAAAAATGAAACCTAAAATGCACACTTGTATTGCTTAGGAAAAATTAAATATAGCATCAGTAGAATATTTCATTTATATTATGTCGCCCAGTTGACCATTTTATTTCTCTTCATTTTTGATATGTGTGTGTGCACGTGTATATGTGTATAGTATTTATTGAATATCTTATATACTAATCACAGTAAGACAAATTTATTACAAATGCATTCAGTCTTTTTGGGAATCTATTCTTAATGTCTTTTTTGCAAGAAAGGAAAATAATTATAGAATATCTATTACAGGTTTTCTGCCTGGAGACCTAACATTTTATTCAAGATGTCAAAGTTTGCCCAAAGCAAATTTCATTAGAGAATTCTTAAAAATAAAAGATAAGGATTGTTTCTAAAACAGGTAATAATCACCTGACACATTTTTTTTCTCTTTTATTAAAAGAAAGGTTCTCTAAGGTAAAGCTTTTCATTGTAAATGTCACCCATTTCTCATTTACCTTTCTTCAGTCACCTTCTTTGATTCATTCGTTTATTTATTTATGAACAACTGTTTTTAACTTAGAATCTGGTGCATTATTATAGATACTCATAAAGATATCTAAAGCACACAGAAACACAGAAACCTTTTTCATAATTTTAGAAATCACTTCAAAGTAAATCTGTAAGGCTTTGAATGAAAGCACTTAAATTGTCAATTCCCACAGCCATCACACCAGCAGTGAGCAGTGAAGTTCCCCATGCATAGTACATTTTGTAAATCAGCCAGCTCCTCTTGGGCAGGAAATTATCGGTTCCTGGAAGAGTTCGCACAATCCCTTCTCCCAACAGAAACCTTGGGGTTTTTCTGTGGTCTCTCCGCAAAACAGTGTTTCCACAGTGATTTCACAGGCTCTTCATTTTTAATAAATATTAGCCAGGAGAGCTCCCTGGGTGGGTTTCCTCAGTATCATGAGCCTGTGCAAGGGCATGTGGGCTTCTGTGAAAACCCCTATGGGTATGTGGATGTGCTGAGGGTCTTAGAATGCCTTACAGAAAAAAAAAAAAAATGCTGCCAGCAATTTCAGTGACTTCTAGACCAAATTTATTCATACCATATAGCTGCAAAACAATTTTGAACTGACTTTGCAGGTGCTGGTAGTTTTCCTTTACATGGTTGATTTCCGACAGGATGAAATGTCTTGATGACTGAAAAAGCCTATATTTTACATGAGTATATTAGTTTTAAAATTTTGCATGTATATTCACAAAAGTAAAAATCTCGACAGTTTTAGTGCTGGTGCATAAGCATATTATTTAATTCCATAAACATCTGATGGGATAATGTTCAAATACAACCTCTTATTCACAAAAAAAAACATTGGCAGTTCAATAAGAAAGGTCAATTTCTATGGCTGTGACATGCTAGGGAAGTGTGAAGTATTATAATTTATTGAACCCTGGAACTTACAGCCCACTCCTTTTGAATAAAATTGATTGTTTCTATCAGGTACCCCAAAAGCCCTCAGAGAATGTAGACTGATCATTTGGCTATTGCCGTCGTCACATAAGTCTTTTCAAATAAGGAATCTCTGAAGGAAAATTGACACATTTAACCCAGATACCTGTTTTGCATTTCTATAGGCTGTTTTCTGCCTGTGGTTTAACAATGTAATTTTCTGAAAGCTAGGTTTCTTATACAAAAGGATACTTACCCATTGTTCTATATCACAACTTAATTTTCACCCCATAGGAATAAAGATTTTTTCCCTTCCCTGTGTTATTCTGAAGATCTTTTCAAAAATTTTATTTTCAAAATCATAACATCTTCACACTATTACATGAATAGTGAAATATTATGTGCAAGTATTTATCACTCTTATGATTAACATCCGTATCTTTATATTCCATTTGTCCAGTTCATTTTGGGAAAGATATGGGAAGGTGATTGCATTTCTTTCTGTCTGTCTCTCTCTCTCTCTCTTTTTTTTTTTTTTTTTTGGTATTTCGTCTTACTTCAATTCACTGTCAGTTTTCTGTGACCTCCTCCAAATGCAAAGCTGCATTTTAACTGTGTTTAGCTGGAGTCACTAGAAAACTATTCTGTGAAAAGGAGTAATGATAAAGGTAATATAATCCCTAGCTTAACCCTAAATCTTTGTGTTCGTATAAGTATCCTAGACTAATACTCCCTGACTGTTAAGTGACTCACAAGCATTCTGAGGATAAATGAACTAATACAGAATACAGATGATGTGCCTTCATTGTTTTGAATAAAAAAAAAAATGTTTCTAAGTGAAATACTGTGCTTTGATTACAGTTAAAAGGCTCCATGTTCATTGTTCTAATAATCTCTTGGGGACATTTTGCCCATCCACGTATAGTCCTTCAAATCATTAATTCATAAGTTCTTGATTAGAATAAAACTCTCATATTGAAAACAATGTAACTTCAAGTCAACTTCATTAGTAGGTACAGGCATTTATTGTTATCAGTTAAGAATAGGAATTCAAACTAAAATTTCAACACAGGGTGACTTTTAGGGCTTGGAATTACGGACAAAGAATTTTCTCAGTACCTATAGTGACACTGTTAAGAGACAAAAGCACACATATTTTAAAAGACAGCAACTCGATTTCCCTGTTCCTCGAAACAAATGAGTTTTTAAATATATTCCTGACTGGGGCGCCTGGGTGGCTCAGTTGGTTAAGCGACTGCCTTCGGCTCAGGTCATGATCCTGGAGTCCCGGGATGGAGTCCCGCATCGGGCTCTGCTCGGCAGGGAGTCTGTTTCTCCCTCTGACCCTCCTCCCTCTCATGCTCTCTGGCTCTCATTCTCTCTGTCTCAAATAAATAAATAAAATCTTTAAATATATATATTCCTGACCGAAAAAGGGGGAGAGCTCTCAGATGCCTATAGCCATGACAGCAGCATTATTGGAATGCCAAAACTTTGTAGGCAATCTGCCAGCAGCAAGAGCAAGTATTGATGCTCTCCAGTCATCGGCATATGGGGTATCCACGGTAGTGTCCATTATCCCTCTGTTCGGGTGCATCATTCATAAGCAAGGGGAGGCAGGAGTTAGACTGAGTACAACGTACTGAGCCATGGTATCACTTAGCTGGCAGGTATGTTTCTGAATTTAGGCTGTTCATAGTGGTTCAATGATCTCATGGTCAATTCCTAATTTCTCACAAGTATATAAATACATGGAGAATAAAAAGAGAAAGTGAGAGCAACAGGAACATTAGGCCATTGAAATGAAGACATATAGTATTTTTTTTAAGATTTTATTTATTTATTTGACAGAGAGAGAGAGACAGCGAGAGAGAGAACACAAGCAGGTGGAGTAGGAGAGGGAGAAGCAGGTTTCCCACTGAGCAGGGAGCCCGATGCGGGGCTCGATCCCAGGACCTGGGATCATGACCTGAGCCGAAGGCAGTCGCTTAACGACTGAGCCACCCAGTCACCCCAAGACATATAGTACTGATTTAAACTTTTGCAATGCCTCAACTCATCACCAAGTCCATGCACCTCCATTATGTTAAAAGCCAAATACATGTATTGATCTGTGGTGTATTTCTTGGAAACCATAAGGTAGAATGAAACACAAAAGGTTGGGGGGAACAAACCATTCTAGGAAATAATTTTTAAGCAAGATTGATATACCAGCAAATTGAAGATACACATAAGTGCTTAAAAATAATTGCTTTGCTGCTGTCAAAACAATAGTATTCCCATGGACTCCCACTGGAGTGTCATATTGTAAGACATTTAAGGTGACCATTCAGTGTGACAATGTTCAGAGTTAACCTAATCAATACCTGTAATCTAGTTAACTGTGGTTATCAGAAAGTTTGCACCTTCAATTGAATACAACAGAGCTCCTGATTCTTCTGATTATTCGAAATTTTGAGTGAAATTTAAAGGTCATTGGCCATCATTCCCTGAAAGAACTAGACCTGCTAGGCACTGAAATTATGTAGAAACAACTGGATGGCATTCCTCAACTGTGATCCAAGTAAACATGGAGGTCCATCATTTTAATTGGATATTTTTTATGGTTTTATTTCACTGATAATTTTGGGCAATAAATATAAGCCAGTTATAGATTTCCTACAACTACTGAACAGTGCCACTTTTGCATTTGTGTTTAGAATGTCATTGGCACTAAGTGACCAGAGTTTATATTTTACCTTGTAAAGCCATGCTTCTCAATTGTTTTTCTTGCATAATTTGAAGACCTTTAAGGTTCTCCAACATAACCTTGAATGTTTATGAATGTTTGTAGATCTATAGAGACTACTTGAATTGCCTCAAATTTAAGGGAAAATGCAATTAGCTTTACTTGAAACTAGATTTCATATTAACATAAGAAAAAAAAACTTTAGGGGTTATTTTTAACTTGGGGTTATTTTTATAGGCAATTCATATAAAAAATTTCATAAGGGAATTTTGCAGCTGCATGTACATGCATGGGTAAGACATATGGTTCATTATGCAAGGGGGTCAGAGAGACTATGCATACCAAAACATTCTTGACCTACTGAAGGTAGTAATTTTTCCCCCACTCTATTACAATTGTCAAAGGCAAGCTTATCATATTGAGTTATTTCAGACTTTTAAGAAATTATTTTTTAGAGAAATCTCACAAGTCTTCAAGACATTAAAGACACTGATTAATTAAAAATCCTGCACACACAACTGTTGTTTTAGTTAAAATATTATGATCATAGTAAAATATACTTTCAAGAAGATATGATATAAATTCATTTCCTTTACTCTTTTCTTCCTCCTCTTATCCCCATTTTTTAAAAATTATACATGGTTCATATGGAACTCTTGGCTGATCCTTACTTTAGGGCTCCATCTGGCAGGGCTGTCCCTTGTCCAAAACTTGCTGAGTTTTATTTCTTGGGTGTTCCTAATGTGTTGATGGCTGATGGAAGCTTAACCGATTACTCTTAACTGAAAATATTTACAAGAATGAATGAGAGCGGTCTTGAATTCCTCCATCAAAGAAGTACAAAACAGAGCATTCAGAATTATTTAGAAGCATAAAGTATTTCAGCATTCTTCAATCACAGTACACAAGGAGCTTCTTATTCTGACAGGGAGGAATATAGTTATTTTTCTAGAAAAGCAGTTAACAAGAAATTACATTATGGTTAGGTTTTAGGAACCAGGACTACAATAAAAAGCCACTAAGTTTGCAGATTTATCAGCAAATTTCTCAAGATATCATTCTTATGGGAAGATAAGGAATAACCAGCATAAAGCCTCCAGTATGTGTAGCAGAAAATACCAAAACCACATGCCCAGTTCTTAATCAGTGTGAAAACTAATGACTTGAGGTGAGCACTGTTTTGATGAGAGTATTTTAAAATTAGCACATGAAAACATGCTTAGTTTTTCATTGGAAGAAAATAAAGCTATTTCCCCCATTTCTGTCCTATTGAAAAATCTTACATGGGTAATGAGAAAGTTTAAGTACTTAAGAAAGTTGTAGGAACTAAATGATTTCAAAAGCATGTTTTCAGAATTTACCCATCTGTTTAGAAAAATCCAATGCTAAAAACTCAAAACGAGTACTATAACATATTCCACAATTACTAGAAATTTTCCTCTCAAGCTATGTTTTGTCCCAGATCCCTTATAAACTACCAGGTACTAAGTGTTAAACTAATTTATCATCTGTTATTCTCCATTTACTCTCTGCTATGCTTAATAAACCTTTAAACAAAAAAAAAAAAAAAAAAGGAAGACATCTTTCAGTCCAGATTTTACCTCTGCATATATATTTTAACTTGGGATTTCACCACCCCAAATAACTCAAGAGAAATGTGTTTCTTACATATTAATTGGTGGTGCTCTTAGAAATACAGATACCAAACAGCCACAAAAGCAAACTATCCAAAGAAGCACTTCAAGCTAACAGAGAGGCTTTGTCTAAAATGTTAGAACCACTTCAATTAACCTTTCTAAATTATAATTCCTATTCAGTTGTAGATAATTGTTGGAGTCCCATTATTCGAAATTTAAATATTACACCAAGAGATTACCAACATTACTCATTCCTTTTCTCCCTCATTTCCGTGTGATTTTGAACTTTGTTTGAATCTATAAATTGATTCTATACATTTTGCTTTCTATAGGCCTGGCTGTGTGTGTGTGTGTTTATTTTTTATCATATCCTCTTAGAAGCATGTGTGAATGGTGGCTTAGTGCAACCTTATTTACACAGGTCCTATTTCTATAAACTTTATACCTTTTCTAGCTTCATATATGTTACTCAAAACTCAGCCAGTAGAGTACCTGGTATTCTTTTGAGTTGTATACATTTTGAGATGCTACTGACCATACAAAGTAGATTAATATTTCCTTAACTAGAAAAAATAAAGTATAACCAAATTAAGCAATGTATATATATTTAGGTTGGTATACATATACACTTACAGAAACAATGAAGAATGCAAGGAATGGCATCACTCATCAACTGTCTATATTTCCTATTATTGGTATTTCTAATAAACAGTGTTTTCTATTTTGAAATTTATTCACTGTTAATTTATGATACTATTTCACACATTTGCATCCTGAAACAAATCTTGTGGTTTTCTATACTTTTTCCTTATTAATTACACAGAATCCATCATCAAATATTATGTAGCTAATTAAAATATTAGATAGGGGTTTGGCAAAGTATATAAGGTATTTTATAGAAAGCCACTTAACATTCTTCATATCCAATTGCAATATACAAAGTGACACCTTACAGGGTTCCCTAAAATTCACTCCAAGGAACTAAGACTTTTCTAAAACACCCTTACGTAACAAACTTTTTCAGGAAATAAGTTCCAATGTCAGTGGTGACCCATTTGCTAAATGGATCAGAGTTAATAGAACTTTAGCCAGTTAAATCTTTTATCATTAAGCAATCTTGGGAAAAGAGCACTTTAAATTTGGTGCCTAGTATATTCAACCTAATTTTACTTTAAAAACTCTCTTTTTAAGCCTTCACAAACTATTTAATTCCTAAACTTGTACTCTTACATAACAAAGAGACTCAGAACTTACAATTATGTGTTCCAGAAAAATTTAATAAGAGACTTCTAATATGGCCTTAATAATTTTCACTTTGCTCAGTCTCCAATTTAACTTATTCTACCCCAAAGGCTTTTGGTCAATCTCTGTTTCAGAAAATGTAGGAATCTATTACGTTATTTTCACAACTAATACTTCAAATAATATTTTGCTTTCATCGAATTTAGAAAAGTTGAACATGTGTAAGGCAAAAGAAACAGAATAGCAGAAAGCAATAACTCTCATTTTTTTTAATTTTTAGTTCTTTAAAAAATTTTATTAAGTTTTCTATTTTAATTCTAGTAGAGTTAACATACAGTGTTATATTAGTTTCAGATGTACAATAGAGTGATTCAACAATTCTATGCATTATATAGTGCTCATCATGATAAGTGCACTCTTTAATCTCTTACTACACCTATCTCCCCTACACCTCTCCCCTCTGGTCATCATCAGTTTGTTCTCTATAGTTAAGAGTGTTTCTTGATTTGTCTACCTCTCTTTTTTTTTTCCTTTGTTCATTTGTTTTGTTTCTTTTAAATATTTTTTTTATCTGAAGCAATTATAATTCTATTATTTTATTTTAATTCCATTATGGTTAACATATAGTTCTAAATTAGGTTCAAGTGTACAATATAGTGATTCAACAATTCCATACATCACCTGGTGCTCATCATGACAAGTGCACTCCTTAATCCCTATCACCTAGTTCACCCATGCCCCCACCAACCTCCATCCTGGTAACCATTAGTTTATTCTCTATGGATAAGAATCTGTTTCCTAGGGCACCAGGTGGCTCAGTCGTTTGGGCTCAGACCCTTGATCTCGGCTGAGGTCATTATCTCAGGGTCCTGGCATAGAGCCCCGAGCCTGGCTCTGCACTGAGGGTGGAGTCTGCTTGTCCCTCTCCCTCTGTTCCTCCTACCGCTAGCTCACTCTCTCTTTAAAATCTTTAAAAAAAACCTACTTCTTGGTTTGTCTCTCTTTCTCTCTTTTTTCCCCTTTGCTCACTTGTTTTGTTTCTTAAATACCACATATGAGTGAAATCATATGTATTTGTCTTTCTCTGATTGACTAATTTCACTTAGCATTAGATTCTAGCTCTAGCCATGTTAAAGAACAAGATAATCTTTAAAGTAAAGAGAATTCTAAACTCTAGCTAGTATACATATACAGTAAATATATCTTTGACAGTGAAAATATAACCAAAAATATTCTAAGAAGACTGATTTATGTTAGAAAAAAATTGAACAAATATAAGTAAAATATTAATTCAAATTAAAAATAGTCTGTGAGTTTATGATTTTAAATAAATTATAACTTTTTTTATTTCCCATCATACCTTAGAAGTATAACAAGAAGATTATTTCTATCTCATTTTTTCACCCCGATGATCTTTTTTTCAAATTAGCTATGTCAGAAATGCTGTGGTGTTTACTTTAGCCATTTCTTGGGTTTTAATCTTGAATCCTCCACATCCCTCAAAATATCCTTTCAAACTTGTCTTTTATAATTTCACTATACTTTGGATTACAAAGAGACCTCTGTGGGGGTCTTACTTTTACAACATAGAAATATGGTAATTAAGAGCTTTCTGCCCCTATTTTCTCATGACTGTGTAACTGGAAGACAATGGGGTGTCCTCTTTATGCTTAGCAATTCCACTCATGCAACAAAGATGTTCAATGTACATGTCACAATATAATAACATTCTAAATGGATTAAATTGCAGTGTGTATTAAACACACAATTCCCTCTAGCCGATGTATATAGATATTGTGCAGGAAGTCCCTTATCACTTCATATTCAGTTGCAATGCACAAAGTAACACCTCACAGGGTTCCCTAAAAATCCACTCCAAGAAAGTAAGACTCTTCTGAAACACCTTTTCATAGTAAACTTTTTCAGGAATTAAGGCTGCAGTGTCAATATTGAACCATTTGCTAAATCAATTTTATGCCCTTTCTTCAACTCCACCCATCACCTACTTTTTTCTTTTTTCCTGTCATTCTGTATTTTTTTTTTTTTTGATGGAAATCCAGAGAGGCAACATCGTGCTACTCCAATTTAATTCACAGTGGTGGTGCTGAGTTTATGGGCCCTAAAGCTCTGAGGTGGCTAGAAACATCT
Source organism: Mirounga leonina (assembly GCF_011800145.1). Taxonomy (NCBI): domain Eukaryota; kingdom Metazoa; phylum Chordata; class Mammalia; order Carnivora; family Phocidae; genus Mirounga; species Mirounga leonina. Next base: position 28,891,519 of record NW_023270323.1, on the reverse strand, counting down.
GCCGGTTAGCAATGCCTAGTCTTGGTGGTGGTAGGGCTTGTCTGAATTGCACCACTTATATCTTTAACAGGAGTAAAATGCAACTGACAGCACATTAATTCTTATAAATTGGTTTTCCTGCCAAAACAGTAACATACTAGAGATCACTTAAAATATAGAGTGTTTGTTCTGGGAAACAGACTTTTAAACATTTATTTTTCGGCAATTCCTTTATCTTTTTATAATGTAGGTTTATGTTTTTAAATGGGAATTTCAGGAATGTATATTTATGCATGGTCATGCTCTTCTAGGTCTCACATACTTAGTATGAAAGAATCTCGTTGACTACACACACTCCACATTTCTATTTGTGCATTCATCAAACTGGCAATTATTAGACACCTGAAAAATATTTATTTCTAATAGGCTATGGAAGCAAAAGGGATAAAACAATAATTTTGCTTTTTTAGGTCATTATAATAGAAAATGTTGTTGTTTCTTGAAAAGTTTTGGTTCTTAAGTATTTCATTATATGAGGCATAAATGGATCAACTTGGTAGAGTATTTACCACCAGAAATGAATTTCTTAGTAACCCTACTTCAATCAATCAACAGAGTTGTAAGAGAACACTGATGCTCTTTTCTAATTTTTAATACTTGGTCTTAAAATGGTCATAATATGTCAAACCCACACTCCCTGCCTTAACAAAAACATACTTTCTTATTGAAGTATAGTTGACATACAATATGATATTAGTTCCAGGTGTACAACATAGTGACTCAACATTTATATACATTAGAAAGTGGTCACCATGATAAATCTTGCCACCATCTGTCACCATACAAAATTATTACAATATTATTAATTATATTCCACCCCCCCAAAAAAACTATATTCCCTATGCTATATATTTAATCCCCCTGTTTATTTATTTTATAACTGGAAGAAAAACATATTTTAAGCAGCTGATATATTGCCACATGTAAGCTAATATCAGTAACACCAGAATTTAGGCTCTCAGTATATATTAAGGAAAAGAGATAGCCTAAGAGAAGGTCTCTGACAAAATGTAAATGCTCAAGTTCAAATTGGTTAACAGCCAACCTCTGTCACTGTATGACATTCTGGGATTAAAAAGACTGAATGAAATAAAAACACGTTCTTTAAAATGATTCACACAGAAATGCAGTAGGTAACATCTGCCTGCATGTATCTAAAAGTGTATTTCACAAGGAACATTAAACATAGACTATGACTGTGCCTGTTAACCAAAGAGTTTGAGGAGGATGCTCGACTCACCAACAGTGTTACTCAAAATACGGAGCAGTTTCTATGTTGGGGTGGTCGGGAAACTTTTTCATAATTTATGTTACTTTCATTGACATTGTCCTATACTTTCAGATTCACATCCATCCTTTGTTCCAACCTTCCTGTTTTACATTCAGCCAACTGATAAACTAATCCTCCCTTTCTAGTGTTTTTTGTAGGTGTAATGAATTATGGGCCAGTTTTCATTCTCAAAGTCTTGGTATAGGAACAATGGAAATCTACTTACTTTCATGAATAATCAACATTGAAATGATGCTACTATTTTTTGTCAAAAACAAACATTTCATGTATTCTCTTTTGTCATGGGACAAATTTCCATATCACTTTATCTGCTCTAGAGAAAATGTTATCTGTTCAAGTAGCAAGCGTCCTTTTCAAATAACTTTCAAATTTTGCTAGAGGTAGATATCTTTTGGGGGAAAATAAAGCATTCCAATAGCAGTTGTTGAGGGAGAAGCATGGAAATAGACTTATTTCACTTGAATAATAAGCATAATAATTAAATACATAGCACTTTTGGACACTTAACACAATTATATCTACCAAAATATTGTTGCATTTTATTTAATAATCTTCAATCATGGAAAATGTTGTCTTATGCTGGCAAAGATTACATTTACTCAGGATGTATCATAAAATGTTGAATAGTCATTTATTATATTTGTACCACAATTCTAATTTAAGTACCAACTATAACAAATGTACAACAGGAAATTAGATATTTTTATTAATGATTAATTTTTACTTAATATCCAATCTTCATTCTTCAATATTGTGTTGATATCCTCAATATCCTTCAATATCCTCACCTTAAGGAAAACACCAATGGAAGTTGTGAAATGACTACCATTCAATTTACAGAGGAGAAATTCTTTCAGGAAAGTACTTGTCTTGAAAAGCATAAATATCCTATTAATGGGAATAATATTCTAAAAAAATGTTATTTATGCTTTTTAAAGGAATTAGTCTTATAAATAATGAAAGAAAATGAATCTACCTTCAATGAATTTTTCAATTTTATTGATATTATATTACTTTTAAGTTCATAAGAAGTGTTCCTCTAGTGATCTTTAGTTTAATCTATTTTTTTAAAAAGATTTTATTTACTTATTTGAGACACAGAGAGAAAGCATGGGCATGGGTGGTGTGTGGGAGGGTAGAGGGTTCTGGGGGGTATGTGGGGAGGAGGAGAGGCAGAGGGAGAGGGACAAGCAGACTCCCCACTGAGCAGGAAGCCCAACATGGGGCTCAATCCCAAAACCTAGAGATTATGGCCTCAGTCGAAGTCAGACACTTACCTGACTGAGCCACCTAGGCACCCCTTCAGTGTAATCTATTTTAATCATTAAAAATCGGCATATATTCTTACACTAAATGACTATTTTCGTTTATCATGATGTACATTTATAAAATTAGTTTGCTTAATTTTTCTTTTTTTTTTAAAGATTTTATTTAATTACTTGACTGAGAGAGAGAGAGCACATGGGGGAGTGGCAGAGGGAGAAGGAGAGGCACGCTGAGCAAGGAGGCTGACGTGGGGCTCGATCCCAGGACCCTGGGATCATGACCTGAGCCGAAGGCAGATGCTTAACTGACTGAGCCACCCAGGTGCCCCTTGCATAATTTTTCTAAGCATAATAAAAGAAATAAAATGTTTGAGAAGCAATATCCAACTCACCGATTCTATTTCAGAGAATAATTTGCTTATTTATGCCCACATGTAATGGTTCTAAATGTATATCACAAACATATACTTTGAAAATAGATTAATAACCAGGGAAGTTATCACAATATTATCACAATATTAAGGCAAATAAACAAAAATATTCAGGTTAGGCTCATTATATTCAAATAAGTATTTTAAAAGTTTTTAACCCCAAATAAAATGTAATAAATGATATTTTGTAAATGTGAAATTAGTTTCTATCATGAATTTAAATGCCCATTTTGTTTTATATGAATTAATCTATTTTCCAAGGGTTCTTTTTTTAAAGTGATTTAAAAGTTAAAGGGAAAAACGTACATTTGCAAAGAAGTGTGCATTTAAGGATCGTAAGAGAGAAAAATCAGTGTAACAATAGAATAAAACTTACAGATGCTCCTCCCCACTCTCAAGTTATTTTTTTTTTAAGATTTTATTTATTTATTTGAGAGAGAGAATGAGATAGAGAAAGCATGAGAGGGGAGAGGGTCAGAGGGAGAAGCAGACTCCCTGCCGAGCAGGGAGCCTGATGCAGGACTCCATCCCCGTGGCTCCAGGATCATGACCTGAGCCAAAGGCAGTCGCTTAACCAACTGAGTCACCCAGCATCAACCCCACTCTCCACGTTATTAAAGCAATGTTGTGTTTGGGGCGCCTGGGTGGCTCAGTTGCTAAGCGTCTGCCTTTGGCTCAGGTCATGATCCCAGAGTCCTGGCATCGAGCCCCACATCGGGCTCCCTGCTCGGCGGGAAGCCTGCTTCTCCCTTTCCCACTCCCCCTGCTTGTGTTCCCTCTCTCTCTCTGTGTCTCTCTTTCTGTGTCAAATAAATAAATAAAATCTTTAAAAAAAAAAAGCAATGCTGTGTTTGAGGTTTCAAATTCAATTTTTTAGAGGATATGAATATTTCTTGAACAACTTTAATTGGGATCAGGTAAATTAAAAGGTAAATCAATGCAGAATGGTTTTTGTATTTAATATAGATAAATGTTTTGCCATTTCACCTCAAAATTAAATATCCAGAAGTTAATTAAGTATATGCCTAATATAATTGATTCCTAACCCTTGTTTGGCACGCCCTCATCTTCTAGTCCTGGAGAAAAAACACCCCAAGAAACCTTAGAGTTTAATCAGACATTTGGCAAAATTTGAAAATTTTCTTGCTATAGAAGTTGTCCCCTCTAAGAAAAATATATACAGCCCCAAATTTCTAAGTAAGCAACACAATATTTGCTAAGTGGATCTGTGTGAGTAGGGGGGGAGTCAGTCTCGGGGAAGGTCTATACATACATATCACAGATCAGAAAGGAAGCTAGAACACTGGACAACTGGGTGGTTTAAATGCTTTAAGAGTTCAGAGTTCCTCCCCACTCCAAGATATGCTCCATTCTCTAATAGAGGATGATGACTGAACCTCTATACATATCCTTAATTTCAGATTACATCAGGATGAGAGCATTATGCAAATTCATATAGTATTAAGACCCAAAAGCTTTAAAATCACAAATATCAGACTATTTTATTCAATTTCTATGTAGCACTAATGAATTCAAGTCAAAAAATAGCATCCAGCTTTCTTAATCTAGTCATATAGTCTTAATTTTTGCTGTGTTTGGTTGGAGGTCCCCAGGATGATGGCCTTGAGCTATTTAGACCAACCCTTTCCACTTCCCCCTCATGCACATATCCCTATGAATGTTCTTCTGATCTGCCTTTCCTGAGACTTGAAATAGACTAATACTTTAGTCATCTTTCTTTTGCAGAATAATCTTTATCACCCATCTAAGTTTCATCACTCTAGGATGAAAAACAGTCATTGCTTAAGGATCAAGATCAGCTAAAGAACAGACATCCTACCACGTTTTTAGGTGAAAGACATAACTAATTATGAGTATTCTGTAATATTCCATATCTAAAAAAATATCATGGTATTCTGAGGCAGCATTTCATTGTCTATGTATATTTTAAACCATTAGCATGACTGTAACTATACCATAACTTATTTAGTTAAAGCTAATATAAAGAAAATTCTTAATATTCAGTTAATTTATCATATTTTAATAATAAATTTACATTATGATAAACATTTAGAAGACAGTGGAGATGAAAGAAGCAAGCAGTGATAGAATGTCATTGTTTCTGGAAAGACTGGGCACGATACAACGAAGAGAAACGAGACCCTAATATTCACTGGTTTTATTTCCTCCTCCTCCTCTTCCCTTTCAAAATCCACCCTCTTCCTTTCTTCCCTCCCTCACTCCTCCTCTAAACTTAGTTAATAAAAACAGTCTTTTCTAGAACTATTTCCTCATGAAAGAAAGTGACAAGGAAGGGACAGAGAAATATAGAAAGACTTACTGGAGTAGTGGAAAGGGGGAAATAGGAGTAAGGAGGCTTTATCTTATCTTAAAGTACCTTAAAAATTAATCCTTAATGATTAAAATGGACAGTGTGGCCCACTTGCAAGTAATATGGCCCACTTAACAGGTAAAATGCAAAATATGGCTCACTTACAAGTAAAAAACAAATTTAAAAAAATTATTATTCCCTAAATGCTCTAAATCAATAGTGTTTAAAGTAGATTTAATGGAGTATCATAAAATTTATAAGAAGACTACTATATCATTGTGTTGGAGATTACTCATGAAACTGTCTGCTTGAGAAGGTAAATGAAACAGTCAATACATCAATTCTTTAACATTTTCTTGTTAAGCACACAGGCTTAAAGAGGGCTAAAAAATAATTTAAAAGAATTTAAGGAAGAGAGGTTTGCTTCTCAAATATTGTTTACCATTTGTATTCATGTTTCATAATATTTATTTCCTTGTTTTTAACTCCAGCACTCACAAGAATCTACTTTTTAACTTAAGTTGATTTTTGAGGTCTTATGTGAATTTTATTTTTCAGTAGAAATATATATTTTGTTCACAGGGTTAGTCTTTATATGTGGGTTTTTTTTTTACTTTTGTTTTGTTTTGTTTTTCTTTTTTTTTTTTAAGATTTTATTTATTTATTTGACAGAGAGAGACACAGTGAGAGAGGGCATACAAGCAGGGGGAGTGGAAGAGGGAGAAGCAGGCTTCCCGCCGAGCAGGGAGCCTGATGCGGGGCTCGATCCCAGGACCCTGGGATCATGACCTGAGCCAAAGGCAGATACTTAACGACTGAGCCACAAAGGCACCCCCTTGTTTTGTTTTTCAATGTAGTCAGAATGCTTACAGTTGCATAATATTATGTCAATATTTGTGTCCAAAGTTAAATTACACTCCCAAATATTATTTCTGTATTGTAAAATCAAACAAATTAGAATAAGCCTTCCAAAATCATGTTATATAGACCATGTCAGAAATATAACTCCCCAAAATAATTTATATAAATTCTACTTTTTATATCAACTTCCTCCCTCTATTAAAGTATTTTTTAATTAATAAAAACATTGCAATTGTAGCACATATTGATATGAAAGGGTTAGGATATTCTTATTTCTCTGTTCCTGTTCTGGTCCTATATCTGAATATAAGTTTAGAAATAACTTGTTATCCTAATGAAGATTTTAGTGAATTCCATATCATACTATAGCTATAAAATATGAATCATTTTCTCATGTGTCAAATATGATCTTTTTATACAGCTGTGATGAAAATGCATAAGTTTTTAAGAAGAGGATAATAAATAATTTAATTATGCAATGAGGGTAACTTTGAACTTTTGTTCTATATCTTGAATAATATTTTTTTTTTTTTTTATTGACTGGTGATGAATTTCTCATGTTCCTTTTTAAATCTCATCCCTAAATAATGATGTTGCTTCTAGGCTCAAAACAGAATTACAAAGGATTTCTTTTACTCTTTTTTCCAAATGAATATAGTTATTAAGTGCTTATTTTTTTAATTTAAATTTTAGTCAACATACAGTGCAATATTGGTTTCTAGAGTAGAATTCAGTGATTCATCACTTACATACAACACCAAGTGCTCATCACAGCAAGTGCTCTCTTTAATCCCAATCTAGCCCATCCCCCACCCACCTCTCAGTTTGTTGTCTCTTATGGTTTGTTTCCCTCTCTCTTTTTTCCCCACCCCCATCTGTTTTCTTTCTAAATTCCACATATGAATGAGATGATATGGTATTTGTCTTTCTCTGACTTGTTTCATTTAGCAAAGTACAGTCTAGCTCCATCCACATTGATGCAAATGGCAAGATTTCATTTTTATGATGGCTGAGTAATATTCCATTGTGTGTATATATATATATATATATATATATATATATATATATATATACCACACTTTCTTTATCCATTCATCTGTTGATAGACATTTGGGTTCTCTCCACAGTTTAGCAATTGTTGATAATGTTGCTATAAACATCAGGGTGCATGTACCCCTTTGAATCTGTATTGTGTATCCTTTGGGTAAACACCCAGTAGTTCAATTGCCAGGTCATAGAGTAGTTCTATATTTAACTTTTTTTTTTTGGCATTTTTTTATTTTATTTTACTATGTTACACTAATTACCATACATTACATCATTAGTTTTTGATACAGTGTTCCATGATTCATTGTTTGTGTATAACACCCAGTGCTCCATTCAATACGTGCACTCTTTAATAGCCATCACCAGTCTAACCCATCCCACACCCCCCGCCCCTCTAGAACCCTCAGTTAGTTTCTCAGAGTCCATAGTCTCTCATGGTTCGTCTCCCCCTCCAATTTCCCCCCTTCATATTTCCCTTCCTACTATCTTCTTCTTCTTTTTTTTTTTTTTAACATATAATGTATTCTTTGTTTCAGAGGTACAGGTGTGTGATTCATCAGTCCTACACAATTCACAGCACTCACCATAGCACATACCCTCCCCAATGTCTATCACCCAGCCACCCCATCCCTCCCACCCCCCACCATTCCAGCAACCCTCAGTTTGTTTCCTGAGATTAAGAATTCCTCATATCAGTGAGATCATATGATACATGTCTTTCTCTGATTGACTTATTTCGCTCAGCGTAATACCCTCCAGTTCCATCCATGTTGTTGCAAATGGCAAGATTTCATTCCTTTTGATGGCTGCATAATATTCCATTGTATATATATACCACAGCTTCTTTATCCATTCATCTGTTGATGGACATCTTGGTTCTTTCCATAGTTTGGCTATGTGGACATTGCTGCTATAAACATAAGGGTGCACATACCCCTTCGGATCACTACATTTGTATCTTTGGGGTAAATACCCAGTAGTGCAATTGCTGGATCATATGGTAGCTCTATTTTCAACTTTTTGAGGAACCTCCATACTGTTTTCCAGAGTGGCTGCACCAGCTTGCATTCCCACCAACAGTGTAGGAGGGTTCCCCTTTCTCCGCATCCCCGCCAACATCTGTCGTTTCCTGACTTGTTAATTTTAGCCATTCTGACTGGTGTGAGGTGGTATCTCATTGAGGTTTTGATTTGGATTTCCCTGATGCCGAGCAATGTTGAGCACTTTTTCATGTGTCTGTTGGCCATTTGGATGTCATATTTAACTTTTTCAGGAACCTCCATACTGTTCTCCAGAGTGGCTGCACAGTTTACATTTCCACTAACAGTGTAGGAGGGTTCCCCTTTCTCCACATCCTCACCCACACCTGTTGTTTCTTGTGTTGTTAATTTTAGCCACTTTGACAGGTGTGAGGTGGTATCTCATTGTGGTTTTGAGCAAAGGATTGCTTTTACTCTTCAGAAAATTTTCTCCCAAAATCATTCTGCAATAAGTTTTTAAGTATATATTTATTGTTAGAAGAATTTTATTACTTATGATCATGTCATCATACTTATTTTTATTATTTTATCACTTTAATATATAATTTAACCTCCAATGCAGCCATTCTAGAGATGAATATATGCTCTAGAAACAGAATCAAGTCTCTGCATTTAAACTTAAGCCCTTACCACATCTAATAGCTTTGAAGAATGAATCATCCCAGTAACATATGAAATAAAGGAAAAGAATTTAGACATTTAGTGCACAAGACATGCTTACCAATTTCTGTCCCCCTTAATAACATAATGAGCCATATGCTAACTGAAAAGTTTGCATAGCAATTATAGCTATAAATCTAGTTCTCTGACAAAGAGTTTCTCTCAGTTTATGTATATGGAATATGACAAGCACGTGTGTGTAGGGAAGTAGAAACAGAAAAAAAGTAAAGTGGAGTGTGTCCTTCACTCTCATTTATTATTTGTGAAATAGCAATTATCATAGCAGTTCTGTAAGGTAGATTTGAATATATTTCAAAAGCTTTTAAAATACCTAGACACATCCATACCCTTAGGGCTGCACATTTAAAAAATAATTAAACCTTGTTTGAGGAAAGCATCAGCATCCTAAAAACTTGACTGGAAAGCAAGGGCTTTTGGTAAATGCACTAACCTCTGCCTCTAGACTTCCCAACCAGCTCTTACCTACAGATCCTGGACCTGAGCTGCATCCTCCAGCTGGGCTGCCAATCTCCAGCCAAGCCATCCCTGCTCCAGACTGGCTGCCCCCACAACCCGCATCCTTCTATCCTGGACATTTTTCCTGCTTAACATGTTTTTGTGCAATTTGGTGTTATTTATTTATTTATTTATTTATCTATTTATTTATTTAGTAAACCAACTTTCTTATCTGTATAATCTTTAGTCAATGGGAGGTTTTTGTAAAAAACACAGAACCTCCCTTCAATCCTGACCAGGTTTTCCTCCAATTCCAAACAAAAGTTTTACATATTTTCTTCTCCCTATTTTACTACTCACTAAATGTATGAATATAACAATTCACCCTCTTTACTATTCCATATCTTTAAAGTATTGTTTTAGCTTTCCATCTTAGAAATAATGAACCAAAGATCTGTTCAATAAAACAGCAATTATATAAAAGAAGAAAATAATTAGAAATATACTTAAATATTTAAATGGAAACTTACTGAAATGTTATTCACAAGGAAGAGAAAGTAGTCTAAGTGTTTAATAGGCATAAATTGGTAATATATAAATTGCAGATTATTATGTAGCCATTACAGATCATTTTCTCAGAGAGTACTGAATATCACCGCAGAATGCACCAGTAATACTACAGAGATAATGGGTAGTTCTGTGAAAGTCCATCATCAATTGACTTTTCCTATAAATGTCCTGAAACTTCTGACAGGTTCTCTGGCATCTCACCTTCAGTTCAAGATCAGAGTTAGAGATATGGTAACTTGAAATCTCTGGTCTTACTGGACAGTGTTTCCTTTCTAGAGATAAGGTAAGGAGCCTGGAATACGGGTATAATTTGGATAAACACTATCCCACGAAGAAGTAAGCTCTAATTGGAAAAAGACTGTTGCAAGCCCTCAAAAAGGATAAATCTAGGAAAGCTGTATAAAGAGTTGAGCAATTTTAGGAAGGGATAATCAACATAAAGCACATACAAACTGGAACAATTGAGTAGATCAGAAAGAAGCTCAAAATAAATCACCACAAAATTAATCTTTCCCAGTGAAATTCATCAGGTCATATTTTACAGCATCCCTACTGCCCAACGCCTTTGGATGGTCAGACTTCTACCAGGTTGATTAGAAAATCAGGTACCTTCTCTTCTTGCTGCCCAAACCCCACACCACAGCAATTTCATGACATAGAAATCATCTAGTCTCTTCATCTACTACTTCCATAACTCAACATAGAGATCTTAGCTTATCTGAAAACTCTATTGCTTAGTGAAACTATCTATATGAAAATATCTATTGAGCTCTCTGTTTTCCCCCTAACACTCTGCAAAAGGATGGAAGTGTTGTATTTAGCATTGGAGTGGTTTATTTCCTGTCATAAATGATGCTACTTCTTCCCTTCACCCTATGAAGAGAAAAGAGCAAGTCTATAATCAGATTTAGTTCTCAATATTTTTTAACACTCCTATTAATAAATCCAATAGAAACTTCACCATCACTGTCCAAAGGTGATGAGAATTCTATAAGGGATGATTATATAAAATTAATCAAGAACATGACATTTTACAGTTTTGGTGTTAGGTTTTGTTTACCAAAAACATCTCCAGGGCAGAGCTCTCCACCCATGTGGAGAAAATGGCAAAGTATAATAAATAAAAAGGCAAGCACAGGTATATAGTTCGTGAATGTACAATTACCATTCACCCAAAAAAGCCTCACCTTTATAGTCATCTGTCTCAACTTTGATTCATCCAATAGGTTAAGTGCCACCCTTAAATTATACACAAATTTGAGTGTAAAACAAACAAACAAAAAAAATGAGAGACTAAAACTTCCTGTCACCAGAGATTTTGGCATATTTTCCTGATTTCCTACTATGGATTGTCATTTATTTGATAACTCTATTCACCTGGGAGATCCTTCACCCTAGACACATATGAAAAGTTTGTGAAGTTAGGACAGGCAAGCATTTGGAGTAGCACCACTGGGAGTTCAGGACTTGACTTCATACTCAATGCAAATGCTCAGTCCCTTGCTACCTCACTCCATGTCCATCAGTTTGAATGACATTCTTTCTCCACACAGAGAGATGAATTTTATGCACCACAGAAATAAGAAAAGAAAGTCTATTTTCTTGAACACGTATAAATCGTTCTAACACTGTTGCTAATAGAATGTTTGCGTGTGCATTTTACTTCCAACCAAAGAAAAAAGCATTTGCTAAAAATCGTATCTGAAGGTAAGGTTTATTTTTATAATTATTATTACTTTATTCTCCAAACACAGATTTAGGTTTAATTTGCTACTGCTATAATTTTAATTTATTTACTTAAGAGCAAGTTTTATATTAACTGCATATATATTGTTTTTCAAAACTGGTTTTTAAAAGACCGTATCTATTAGACTTCAGTACTTGCGAGGTATCTTCTTTGATTAATACTTTTAGCTATGTTCATTCATGTGATAATTAATCATTTCCTTTCCAAGGCTTTTATAAACTTGTGACAATTACATCATTTTTATGAGATATAAAAACATTTGCCATATCATGTGTGAATGACAATAGCATATGAAGTAAGTTACTATGCATCTGTTGAGGATCATAAGCAACTGATGTGGTGTTTAGAGACCAATGCAGGAAAAGCCCTTCCATGCTCAGTTAACTTACATAATTATAATTTGAGCACAATTTATTTATAATTACTCTGCCTAAAAGCTCAAGCAAACTTTGTACATACACTACTATTCATATTTGAATCTAAACTAGACTAGATTATTTACAACTGAGGCTTCATTTTAATCAAAAACATTACATTATATATGAAGAAATGCAACTAACTACCTAGAGTCTAAAATATCAGTAGAAATCCAGCCACAATTTCTGGAAATTAGTTTAAAGAAAAAAGGTCAAATGGGAAGTATGTACTGAGCATGAAAACTGAAATGCCTTTACAAAATCCATTTCTCCCAGACCAGTATAGATGTCACCAGTCAGGTTAGAAATAGTCTCTATGAACTCAGAAACCTTTTGTTCTTCGTTCAGTTTGTGTCCCTAGTAGTAGAATATCTAGCACATAATTGCCCTCAATTATTATTTATGGAATAATTAAATATAAGGTATTTATAAATGACTTTAATGCACAGAATGGGTTTTTTTCTTGGAATATCTCTATCAATATACTTATATCTATATCTAATTTTTATCTCTAAATCTTATCTCTATCGAATCTGTACACCCTCCCAAAATGTGTAATTGAAATCTTATAGGATAACCTACTAGTCTCTCATATAACACTCTCCCTAATATAACTCCATCCCCACCCCCAGCTGTTTATTGTAATATGCACATCTTGTACATAACATGCAGTCTTTTACTTCCAAACTTTTACATTTAGAAAAATGACAGCTGTAGTTTTTCCTCCTAAATTTTTCTCCTCCTTCTTTTCCATAGAAAGGTCAGTAACAGATACTGTGGGTGGAGTAAGAGCAGGCTGGAAAGGCACAGGTAAGCCATGGACTCAGAGCTCAGCCTCTCTACTGCCATCATCAGAGGCAGAAGCTGGGGCAACTGCAATTCATTCTCAAGGAACCAGGGTATGGTGGTCCTGGACAGTCCCAGTAAGCAGAGGGAGACAGACATACAGGTCAGATCACTGTCCCACCTGCACATGCACTGCATGATCTGAGCCATCAATATGTCTTCCGTGCAGAATGCTGACAGTAATTAATGCCGTGCAAACTTGTAAGACTTCCACCATGTAAGAAATGCATTTACAGTTTTATATGGGTAAAGATTTTACTGTTTGCAATTAAAAGCATGTATGCTATTTGATTTTTAAAAAGGGGGGGACAGAAAAGACACATTAGAAAACAGGTCTTTGAGGTTTACCAACAAATACATGGATGATATTTAGTATCAAGACTTGGTGGGGGTGGGGGCGTGTCTGGGTAGCTCAGTGGTTAAGCCTTCGACTCAGGTCACGATCCCAGGGTCCTGGGATTGAGCCCCACATCGAGCTCCTTACTCAGTGAGGAGCCTCCTTCTTCCTCTCCCTCTGCCAGCTGCTCCCCCAGCTTGTGTTCTCTCTCTTTCTCTCTGTCAAATAAATAAATAAAATCTTTAAAAAAAAAAAAAAAGACTTAGGCAATAATTTGGCAACAAACTAAAAAAAGATATGAGAGAAGAACTACACAAAGTTACCCTTAATGTTGCTTTTACTTATTCTAGCATATTTCCAGAGCCTACAATTACAGCTTTCTTGTGTAGAGAATTCCATATTGGTATAAAATGCTAAAGCTTACAATTAAAAATGGTAAAAGTATATTTTTAGAAATAATCAAATATTATACTAACTGGATCTTCAATTAAAGGTTTTATTTATTTGCTTGACACACAGAGAGAGAGAGAGCCAGAGAGCACAAGCAGGGGGAGCAGCAGAGGGAGAGGGAGAAGCAAGCTTCCCGCTGAGCAGGAGGCCAGATGCAGGGCTCAATCCCAGGACCCCAGGATCATGACCTGAGCTAAAGGCAGATGCTTAACTGACTGAGCCACCCAGGTGCCCCTGGATCTTCAATTAGATCTTAAACTAGACAATGTACTTTAATTTGAAAAACAATGATTTCACTTGGTGTTTTGAAATGTCAATCTAAGACAGGAATTACTATATGAAGCATACTTTTATAGCCAACAGATACAGCACCTTTTTTTTAAGATTTTTTTTTTTTTTTTTTTTTTTTTTACTCATTTGAAAGAGAGAGAGCAAGCACGAGAGGTGGGGAGGAGCAGAGGGAGAGGGAGAAGCAGACTCTCCCCACCCAGCAGGGAGCCCAAAATGGGGCTGGATCCCAGGATCCCAAGATCATAACCTGAGCTGAAGACAGATGCTTAACTGACTGAGCCACCCAGGTGCCCTGTGTACTTTCTTTAGACTTTAAAAAAAATTTTCAAGATTATTCAAAAATTCTTATGGGAAAACCTTTTCCTATTTCTGCCAGTACTACAAAATAATTAAATAAGCAGTCGTCATGAAAATGTGGAATTTCTACTGCTTCATCCAGGTCTGCTGTCAGTGTTACCTGTATATGTACTTGCCATTTCAGGATGGGGGCAGTGAAGCTTAAGTTTCAAAGTAAGATATATGAATATTGAAACAAATGAGTCCATTACATTTATAATGTTTTGCTATATATAATTGATGCTTTCAAAATATCTCCTAATTATAAAATTAGAAATAGGATTCCTCTTATTACTCATTGTATTTATTTTTCTAATATTTCATAAAGATTTTTTAGCTCTATTGGATCAAATATACCTATACTTAAAAGTTCCATTTCATGTGATTCAAGCCTGATCATTTCCATTTTTTCAAGAGTTGATTTCTAGCCAACTATGTATCAGTTAAGAAAACTAAAATAATAAATTTTGTTTTTTCTGAGCAGAGTAATTTCAAGCCAACAATAATAGGACTTTTTGAGTTAGCCTACCAATGCAAACACAAACACACTGAAGTGTTAAAAATAATTCTTTAGTGATTCTTATTTAAAAGACAAGTAACTTTGGGGCGCCTGGGTGGCTCAGTCGTTGGGCGTCTGACTTCGGCTCAGGTCATGGTCCCAAGGTCCTGGGATCGAGCCCCGCATGGGGCTCCCTGCTCAGCGGGAGGCCTGCTTCTCCCTCTCCCACTCCCCCTGCTTGTGTTCCGTCTCTCGCTCTTGCTGTCTCTCTTTCAAATAAATAAATAAAATATTATTTAAAAATAAATAAAAACAGGTAACTTAGACAAATGCAATACTGATAGTGCAACAAGATTATAAGATCGTTTCTATAATTTAAAATTTTAATTCCCTCTATTAATCTTCGAGAAAACATCCTAAAGAGTATATAGTTGATGGTAAATGTGCATAAAGTACTAAGCCTGATAATAATCCAATGATTTCATTTTCAAAAAGAGAGAATTCTAGAACTTGAATAATGTTCATTTTAAAGAAAAAAATTCTCTCAGTACTTAGTTTTTGAAAAAAAATATATTACCTTACTTAATATATACAAATCTTCCTCAACTTATAATGGGGTTGCATCCCAATGAACCTCAGTAAGTTGAAAATATTGTACGTTTAAAATGCATTTAACACACTTAACCTACTGAACATCATAGCTTAACCTAGCCTAACTTATAAGTGCTCAGAACACTTACATTTGCCTACAGTTGGGAGAAAACATCTAACATAAAGCCTATTTTATAATAAAGTATTGAATATCTCATGCAATTTATTGCATATTGTACTGAAGGTGAAAAACAGATTGGTTGCATGAGTACAGAATGGTTATAAATGTATTGGTTCTTCTCCGTCATGATGGTGTCGCTGAGTGGGAGCTATGGTGCATTGTCCCTGCCTAGTATCATGAGAGAGTATCATATCATATATCACTGCCTCGGGAAAATATCAACATTCAAAATTGGAAGTATGATTTCTACTAAATGTGAATTGCTTCTGCACCACTGTAAAGTCAAAAACATCGTAGCTGGTTGAACCACTGTTAAGTCAGAGATTGTCTATACAAATAATAAAGCTAAAAACAAACTTATTAGTTTACAGTTGCTATAAACTATAAAGTCAAGTAATTTTATGAAGTTAATACAAACAGAACTACAGAACCATTAAAATTCAAATTAACAATACTAATTAATGTAGAACATCATGCTATTTAGCTGAAACTAAAATGCTGTGCTCAAATATGTTGTCTGTCATTACATGTGGAACTTTTAAGTTTAACGCAAAGTGATGATTCAATTATTTTGAATTTTTAAAGGCTGTAAAACATTTATTCATACAATGAACACTATTTTTATTTGAATTTCATTTGGTCATGTGTCATTCTGGTTCCAGTGTTTTACCTTTACTCTAAATAATTAATATTTAAGTAAATTGAATCTGAATAAGGGGTTACTTTGAAACAGTGCAAGAGTAGACCTAAAGAAAATGCACATTCTGCCAGTACTCAGATTTAGAAAATACTTATATTACTTTTTGCTGTGTTATGAATGTTTGTACCCCTGTCCCCCAATTTGTATGTTGAAATCTTTACTTCCCAAGATGATGGTATTAGTAGGTAAGGCCTTTGAAAGGTCTTAAAATCATGAGGGTTGAGTCATGAGTAAGATTGATGCCTTATAAAAGAGACCCCAGAGGGAGTCTTTTCCACCACGTGAGGACACAGCGAGAAATCTGCAGTCTGTACCCAGAAAAGGCCTTTCATCAGACATAAGATCTGCCAGTGTGGTCATCCTGGAATCCCCAGCCTCCAGAACTGTGAGAAATAAATGTTTTTTGTTTATAAACCACCCAGTCTCTGGTATTTTCTTATCACAGACCGAAAGCACTAAGGCACATTTTTAAGATATCTATGGAAAATAAAATAAATGATCTTTAAGGACCAGAGGACCAGAGGACTCTAGGAATCCCATTCTGAAAAGCACTCTACTAAGTCAATCTGTCTTCCAAAGATTGCCTGGAGGCATTAGCAAGGAAAGTGACTTAACTACAGTCATGTTTCCAGCAGAGATGGTTTTTGAAACATCATTAACTATCTCTTCATTCATCAAACTGGGTTCTTTGAAACTTAAACTGGTATCTTTCATTCATGGATTTGTATAGATTATATCGACTAGAGGGAATGAGTTTTAAAATATGTCATCCATAGGGATATTTTTAATTCCTATTTGTCTTAACTGCAGTATGCTAAAATTCAATATCAGATTTGGAGTTAAAAATGCCTTCAATGCATTTTCCTTCCTTTAGTAAAAAATAGACTAGGAATTATTAATTCATTGACATATGACTATTTCATACCAGTTTAATGGATGGTTTCTATATGGGCTTTATATTATATGCTGAAGTCATAAGATAAATATTCAACAGTTTTAACAATGTTTTATTTGTAATTTTTTTCACTTAGACATTTAAAATTCTAATAAAATCATCTAAGAAATAAATTTAAACTGGAAAGGTGAAAAGTACCCATGTTTGAGTATATCAAAGTGTGTACAGGTATGAGTGTAAATCTTTTTTTTTTTTCTTTCCTACAAATAAACGCCTTCCTCAACTACATAGAACCTGGATTCCCCTAAACATTTTCCAATTAATTTTGGAAATAAAATAAATAAATAAAAATTCTCAATGTGTTCCGAAGGAAAGAATAATTTAGTAGATTTAAACCAATACTGTTAACGTGGTAACTTAGTGTAGAAGTTTCCATGAAGCAAACAATTTATGGCTAATTTTCCAGATTACAGTTCTATTCTTAGGCTAAGACAGGGTAGTAGGTATTTTTAACTATGCCTCATACAACTTTCCATTCTAAATTTTAAACTTGAACCAAATTAGATGGAAAGCTATGCATTACATAAAGAATATTCTCTTCCTCTGGAAGTCAAAGACTTAATCACTATTGTTTGAATATCAGAAGTGAGTTGTGATTGGAAAACAAAAGAGAAGAAAAGAATCTCAAAACTTTCCCTAATCATACCCGTGGGGGGAAAAAGAACTTGGTTATGGACAAATTATCAAAAAAGCAATAAACTGAAGTGTCTTGCCCCAGTCAAAAGTTTTTTGATAACCGATCTCTAGATAAGTGAAGGTTACAAAGCCAACTATGAAAGTAACTTGTATAGTCCCTGGTGAAAGAGAAAAAGTTAAAATTGCATTTCAACATCTCTTGGAACTGGCTTGTATCTGTGCTGTTTGTGGTTAATCTTAATGATCGGACTTCTGAAAAATAGAAGAAAAGGAGAGATTTATTAATTTACCTATATTTACTGAAAATTCAGTCTGCAGTGGTATAGAATGAAGGAAAATGAGAACTGGAATTCATGTTATATGACCGTGTTTTGATTCTACAACTTTGGATTACATAATAGATAATCATTTCTGTGTTGCCCTCTGCTGTTACTTCTTCTCTTCCTTTCTTCTTTGTCTCTTTTATGTAAGAGAAGGGGACATACAGGAACAAGAATTGAAACAAGGATGTTCGTTCCTTGCTCTTAATTTTACAGTAGAAGTCATATTACACTGTTGGTCAATAGACATATATTCTTATTTGCAAATGTACATACATGGTTATTAAATTCATTTAAAAATATGCTTAAGGTAGGAAGGGCGCCTGGGTGGCTCAGTTGGTTAAGCGACTGCCTTCTGCTCAGGTCATGATCCTGGAGTCCTGGGATCGAGTCCCGCATCGGGCTCCCTGCTCAGCAGGGAGTCTGCTTCTCCCTCCGACCCTCACCCCTCTCATGCTCTCTCTCTCATTCTCTCTCTCAAATAAATAAATAAAATCTTTAAAAAAAAAATATGTTTAAGGTATAGGTCCGTCATTGTTCCATGTGCTACTGATTTACAAAGTCCCTGGTATCAGACAGTTTATGTTCAACTGAAAGAGAGAAAATTAATTAATAATTTTATAAATATATGAGGAAAATGTTAAATTAAATATTTAATGAGAAACTAATGCCTCTAAATATGGTATTATTAAAGCTTTCTCTGTAGAATTCAGAGAAAATGAACTAAAAGTTAAAAAAAACCCCTACAATAAGGAACAACAATTTACATTCATTGTCTTGAAAGTTTATGTCCTCTTACAGAAGAGGACATTAGTTTTTAATCTTACTGTCTATTTTTCTAGATGGGATGGCATGGCATCTTCAGAATATTTATAGTACAAGAACTAATGTATGTATCACCAATATATTTCAGTAAAATTAAATATGACAATAGTTTATCAAGGTTTTGTTATGAGAAGAACAACAATTTGCAGTCAATAAAAACCCAGCAGAATAAAAGCCTGATTGCAGTGATGAATAATGCATAGTGCCTATGGTACTAATTAACCTTGTACTCCAGTAAGATATTATAGAACAATAAGGGTAATTTGAATGTGGTTCAGCACTTTTCCCTATGGCTTGTGGTTATCACCCTTCAGACTGTAAAATTTTATTTGTTAAATGAGAAATATATATTTCTTGTTTTTCAAATAAAATGAAAATATGAAAATAATGAAAAAATGAAATATAGAAATATCATGTTTTTCCAATGTACATAACATATAATATGCCAAGTATAAATAAAATATGCTCACTATAAATAAATATATAGTGTTTATAAGTAAATTATATAACATATTAACTATACATACTAATTTGGGAAAAAATCAGCTAAAATATCTATATATGATCACTCCAACTGGACACAGTAAATCCCTATAGTTTATATCCAATCCTTCTATTCATGTAACTAAGAATTTTCCGCTTTCTCTTAAAATAATAAAATGAATTAAATGGACAAGGTCTATCTAAAAGCTGTAATGGGAATATTTTCTTCCAACATAAACTTCTTTTTTTAATTTTATTTATTTACTTTTTATTTTTTATTTTTTTTTTTTTGCGAGAGAGAGAATGAGAGAGAGCAAGTGAGGGAGGAGGGTCAGAGAGAGAAGCAGACTCCCTGCCGAGCAGGGAGCCCGATGCGGGACTCGATCCCGGGACTCCAGGACCATGACCTGAGCCGAAGGCAGTCGCTTAACCAACTGAGCCACCCAGGTGCCCCACTATCTACTACTTTTAATAATATACTTTTGGGGCGCCTGGGTGGCTCAGTCGTTAAGTGTCTGCCTTCGGTTCAGGTCATGATCCCAGGGTCCTGGGATCGAGCCCCACATCAGGCTCCCTGCTCCATAGGGTAAGCCTGCTTCTCCCTCTCCCACTTCTCCTGCTTGTGTTCCCTCTCTCGCTGTTTCTCTGTCAAATAAATAATAAAATCTTAAAAAATATATATATATACTTTTGAATGAAAATACTGCTATCTTAGTTTGTAACAATTTGTGTTTATTTTTAGACAGTTTGCATATATGTAAATGTCATTCTTAATGGAAATTTTTTGAATTTGAATTATTCTCTTTATAAGAAAAACGTATCAAGTGCCTAAGCATTCTAGAGATTTTTAATCAAAAGGACATCCTATAAGAATATAGTTATGAAGTCTACTTAAATATTTATCACTCATATAATGATTACACATATATCTTTTTTTTTTTTAAACTGGTTATCTCTTGATGGGAAAATCAAGGAAAAGCTTGGCGAGGGGATAAAAGGAATGCTTATAAAACAGTGTGCTGGTTTCTCCTTTGCCTGTATAATATAGTAGGTGAGAACAGACATTCTCAAACAAATGGCCTAGGCTCTTACCAGACTTCACTACTACTGACTGTGACCCTTTTTACATAAACTCTCTGTAAAACTTAAAAATTATATCTGATTAATAGGGTTTGTGTGTGTTCTGTGAAGGTCAAATTATATAAAAAACATGCAGTACTTAGAAGAGTGTGGCACAGAGAACTTGCTATAGAAGTATTAGGCATGTTGTCATTATAATAATAATTATTATTAATATCATCATCAATACCCTTGAATCATCATCTCTAATGATAGAACAAAAAGAATGAATTTATTGTACAAATTCTTACACACATTTAACAAATATTTATGAATCAAGCTATGTCTTATATATCATAATAGTATCCTTCTCTGTCTGTTGGTTCTAAGTAAACAGAATCAAGTGTCCTCTTTTGAAAGAAAGAGGCATAAGAAATAACAATAGCAAAAAACAGCTTTCTCTTGAGGAATTATGGTTCTCTCAAAACGTAGACATTTAAATGAAGGGAATAATTTATAATAGAGAGATTAAGGGGAAGAAAGAAGGAAATTAAGAGAGGATATAAGTAGAACTAATCAAAACAATGTAAGACCAAAGTGGCTTTAGAAAAGAATAATTAAGAACTGGAGAAAAGGAAAAAAACAAACAAACAAACAAACAACAACAACCCACAACCTGGTTTTAAATCTTGTCTGGGAGTTGGACCTCAGAGTTTTTCAAGGTCAAATACCACTTTCATGAGGAAAAATATGTGCCAAGTGTGTTTTAATTAACCATAAGACCTAAAGTAGTCAGTACTTTCCTGCGTTTAAATAGGATATATTCATTTTAGCAGTAGGGAAGCTAAAATGACAGAATATAAATAAAAAGACAAATCTTTTTGTCTCTGAGACCAAAGCAAGTGAGACTTTGGAAAAAACAGAGAAATGTGAGGTTTAGTGGAAAACAGTGACATTTGGTTTGTGTATATCCTTTCCATTCTTAAAATATGGAACATTTTGTTGTAAGTAGCTGTTATAAATCTACAAGCTCTAAAAAGCACTTAAAAACTATATTGTGAATTAGAAAGTGATTGGACAAAATAGAGAAAAAAAAACATATTTTTCTATAGCAGCCAGGGACACATCTCTCTTCCTTTTTAGACCTTATTATGTAAAATTGATATTTATAATTCTAAAACTGAAAAAAGGAAGACCTCAAGCATTTTTTTTAATGGAGATATACTGACAAATCTGAAAGTTATCATTTTTGGATGATGAAACTAGTGTTTCCCAAAAACAAAGACAGAAAATAGGAAAGAAGAGAAGGGAGAGAGAGAAGGAGTAAGAGAGAAAGATGAGGGGGTTATATTATAAAGAAATTTGTTTCCAGTCATATTTCTTCAACTCTTAGATTATTTTCATGATGTAAACAATGAGGTAGTATCATTAATATATTATTTTAGATCATATAAAACTACATCTTTGTACTTTCAAAGTGGTCACACATTAGCAGTTTTCTATAACCATAACTGATTTAATATAATCTTTTCCCACCAAAAGTAAATCACATATCCAAACTTTGTGATAATTATACAATCTTGATTCTGGTTATGATTCTTTTAGTACTGCTAAAAGTATATATCTAAGTAGAATTAGTTCTCTTTATACCTTTTCCTATAAATATTGCCAAATATTGATCTTTGAATGTGACCAATTTTAAATCAAATAGCAGTTATGATTAAAATAAGTCACAGTTATTTTTCTCCACATCTTCTCCACATTTGTCCTTTCTTCCCCACATAACTCTAACAATTAAGCTTCATCTCTGTTTTAATTAAAAAATAAAATGTGGCAACTTCTGGTGACTTAGGACAGACAGTATGCTTTTTTCCCAAAGTTAATATACATTGAAGCCAAACAAAACTGTATTTGAAGCGAACTACTAACTCGGGATTCTTGGAAATCATATTTAATCTATATCAGCCTCAATTTCCTCAAATATAAAATAGAAACAGTATATATCAGGCAGGGTTATTGCCAGAATTTCCATATACTTAGCATGTAGCTGGGTCTAATAATATATGGATATGAACTTGTTTTTTTTTTTTTTTTCCTTTAACAGTTCTGTTTTTTATCCATTAGAGCATGAGGATGTTTGCCCTTATAATCGGGCTGATTACATTTAATTTAGATCAGTCAAAAGAGAAATGACAATGATTTTAATTGTACTATTTTGTTTATAGAGGTCTGTTTGTTCATTCTTTTTTTTTTTTTAATTGCTTTTGTTTTGTATCCTGTCCCTTTTCAACTTCTCACAATCAAGACTTGAGAACACTTCAAAATGGAAGTCTCCTCCAGTCAGAAACATCATACCTGTTAACTGTATGATATCAGGATTGGTAGGAGATGAAGAATTATTTAGTTTCTTTATTGTAGAGATGAAAATCTAAGGATCCAACCAGGTCCAGGAGGCACAGAGGATATTCTCAAGCCTGAATCCTGAGAAGTCTCCACACTCACATTATACAGTCCAGGTTTTTTCTTCTGTACCACATACCCAAACAAAGTAAAACCAACAAAACCAACAAAACAAAACTTGAATAAAATGACACTTCAATACTCCAACACTAAAACTTTTTTTTTTAAAGCTTCCTATACAATTTATAGGAGAAGACCAGCAAGGCAAAGAAATTTATGTACACAAGAATGCACAAAGCAGAAAGGTCAGAAATGGATTGAGAGATCTTAACCCACTGATCTACACTCTCTCTCAAACACAACATGTATACGGTGTTAAGCTGGTGTTTCCCCTCCCATGTGAATGGCTGCTTAGAAAACATGGGATGACTTCTAGTTTGGTTCCTGATTATTCACTTGTGTAGCCTAAGTATAGGGCTTCTACTAAGACCCTCAGAATCCTAACATGTTCTTCTCACTCATACTTTGCTCACTCAGTCTTGCTTTGCTTTATGTCTTCCATTCTCCTGACCCTACATTATTCTTCCTTTCTAGCCACCTCGAATTGCCTTTCCACTTCCTCAGTTTGAGGTCTTGCCTTAGGGACCAGAACCTCTTCCAGATGACGATGGTGGCTCCTAGGTCTCTCTGGGGTGGCACTGATTCTATGTGCAGTATAGTGCAGCTGATACAGGCAACAGACTAAGTACACATGTGATTTGAACCAACGTGACAAAATTAAGTGGAGCTTAATTATTTGTAATGGATAACACATAATATAGCGGAAAGACAGACTTTGGAACAAGCACACCTGGGTCGAAATGTCAGTTTGCCACTTTCTAGTTTTAGTTTGAGTGATCATAAGAAAATTGGGGGGGCTGGGTGGCTCAGTCAGTTAAGCGTCTGCCTTCGGCTCAGGTCATGATCCCAGAGTCCTGGGATCGAGCCCCGCATCTGGCTCCCTGCTCAGGAGGGATTCTGCTTCTCCCTTTCCCTCTGCTCCTCCCCCTGCTCATGCTCTCTCTCTCTCTCTCTCTATTTTACTCTCTCTGTTAAATAAATAAATAAAATCTTAAGAAAGAAAGAAAATTAACCTCTCTGAGTTTCAGTTGCTCTAGAAGCTATAGCTCACAGGATGTTGCCAGCTTAAAAAAAAAAGTGAATAAGATATTTAACAGTATTGGCATATAGTAGGTCTTTGCAGTCATATCAACTCTTCTTCAGGCTTTACCATCTCATTTAAGATATCCTGACAATTCTGGTGTTCAGAATCTTAAGCCTTATTTCTTAGGATCCCTATTATTTCTAGTTCTAGCTTTGACACTCACTTCAAAGTCAAACTATTCCCTTTGGCCCACTTTTGTATTTTCTGGGACCAAGCTCCTTTTCTCCTCAAGTTTAATTCCATTCTCTTCAAACTTCACATGAAAATAACAAGTTCTCCAGAGGTCTGATCAGGGAAATGCTTGAACCAGTCTTTTTTTTTTTTTTAATTTTTTATTGTTATGTTAATCCCCATACATTACTTCATTAGTTTTAGATGTAGTGTTCCATGATTCATTGTTTGTGCATAACACCCAATGCTCCATGCAGAATGTGCCTTCCTCAATACCCATCACCAGGCTAACCCAACCTCCCACACCCCTCCCCTCTAGAACCCTCAGTTTGTTTTTTAGAGTCCATCATCTCTCATGGTTCGTCTACCCCTCCGATTTCCCCCACTTCATTCTTCCCCTCCTGCTACCTTCTTCTTCTTTTTTTTTTCTTAACATATATTGCATTATTTGTTTCAGAGGCACAGATCTGAGATTGAACAGTCTTGCATGGACCAGTCTTTTCATTGAAGATGCAGAATGCCCTTGATTAAGACTTTCACCTTCATCAAATTTTTTCAAAACTCAGATATTTGTCCAACTCTGTGCTTCCTGAAAGGCAACTTTCTTCCTTCTTCAGATGCTGAACAATGTTTGTTATTCATGGACTCCCCATTCCTGTCGTATTTATTCAATTACTTGCAACATGCCCAGTTTGTCCAGTTTATTTCCCCCTTAAACCGAGATAAAAATTTTCACACTTACCCATACAAACACACTCAAAATTCTCCTCATTCTTTAAATAAGGTCCTGACCTGAGTTGCTGACCTGATGCAGACTGAACTGCACAGAGAGTATTCCCACTTCCCAATATTCCATGTGTCCTAGAAGGGTAGGTCACCATCCCCGGGTGGTGGCAGCAACACCAATACACGTTAGAACAAATGACAAAAACAAAAACTTTGTCTAGGGTTATCTCTCATTGAAATTGGTTTTATTTTATTTTTTAAAAAGATTTTATTTATTTATTTGACAGAGACAGAGATAGCGAGAGCAGGAACACAAGCAGCGGGAATGGGAGAGGGAGAAGCAGGCTTCCCCTCGAGGAGGGAGCCCAATGTGGGACTCGATCCCAGGACCCTGGGATCATGACCTGAGCCGAAGGCAGACGCTTAACGACTGAGCCACCCAGGCACCCTCATTGAAATTGGTTTTAAATTTTAAAGCTAAATAGCATGTATTGAGGATTTTTTTTTTTTTTTTTGCCAGATACTAAGCTACATGAGCCTCCAATCTTTAAAATCTAATCCAGGTTTTGAAATCATAAACAATACTTTTATTGTGGGAGATGGGGAAGAAAAGAAAAATTTTTCCTATGGATTAGTTTCTAGTGTTATGTATTGAGAACAGTAACATCTCTGGTCTGACAACAAAGCATGGAAGAAATCAACCTATAAAAACAAAGTGCTATCCCTGAGTATTGCTTTGAAAAAACTGCTAATAGATGTTTTCCTCTTATCTGTGGTAGGAAAAATTTCCTATTTTGAATTTAACTCCATTTTCACCTGAAGAGTGAAGTTCCCCCAAGTTTAAGTGCATTACCTATTGCTCCAGTCTGTGTGGGTCTGAACAGGAACCAACTTAAGTTGGCTCTATCATTACTTTTTAAATTGCCTCACCACCCCTCTCTGCTGACTGTGTCAAAGAAAGCTACTGCTGTCACAAAGCAAGGAGTACTCACTGTTGTGACATTTCATTTCTCTGGGCAGCGACATGTTTGAAAGGAGACTGCCTAGTTCTATGTAAAGTATGGAAGACAATCAAGCCCAGTTAAGCAAACCAGGGTTGACAAATTAAATCATGCTTGAAGCAAGACAGCAACAACAGATGACACACAAAACCTTCTAAAGAGAATTTTAAATAAATAAATAATATAGGTCAGTGCGGTTCTAAAAAAAGAAGCTTTTAAAATTGGAAGGTACTGGGAGTCAGTGAATATCAGAAAACCTTCACCGGAGCAAAAAATTATGTTGCCTTTTGATGGTAAGGTGAAAAACTAGAGCTATAGTGTTGGAAAGGGAAGCATGAGGAGAACACTGGAAAACCTTGGTGAGATCACATCACATCACCTTCCAATCCATAAAATGGAAAACACAATTTTGATAGCCCCACCCATTATTTAGGAAATGTCCTAATGGAACCCTTTCAAATGCTTTGAATTCACGGAGGCAAAGCCCTTATGTATATGGAGTAGTGTGTTATTATTCTCCTTCATAATCACACAGCAGGAACTTTGGAAGCATTCATTCTCCAAGTCTGATTCCTGCTAACAATTCCATCAAGGAGATGGAGTTATCCATCAGTCAAATTATCATTTGCTCTAATTGTTAATTCCCCCAAACTGTGGCTCTTCGCTCTTTCCTTTCCTTTTCTTCTTTTAACTATACCTTAACATCACTCAAATGAGCAGGATATAGTCAAGCTTAGAATAGATCAAAGCATATCAAAAATTACTTCAGTTCTTATACACAAATTCCTACCGGCCAGGCTTAAAGGCAGACAAAACATTTAAACACCGAAGAAAATAAAATACTAGAAGGCAAGATGTGACCCACATCCATAACCAGAAATAATAAAGGATACAAAAGCATTTTTTCATGTAATAAAAACCAGTTATGAGATCATGGATGCCTTAGAATTCATATTTTTATTGTTACAGTTAGTGGATGATACCCTTTGTAGAAAGAACTATGCCAGGGCTAGCCACTGCATGCCTTCCTGCTTTATAATAATCGGCATGTCCTTCTAGGCTAATGTATAAGTGAAATTGAAAGGCACTACATTATACAGTTTAGGTAAACAGCCTCCTTTCCTCTTCTCCTGTAAGGAGCAGAAACTGGATATATTAATAAATCAATTAGATAGATTGATAGCTACAGGTTAAGCTTCTCCTTAGTTGCTTAGAAAGTTAGTGTTCTATGCAACCCTTAAAAGTGGTTGAGTAGATTTTTCAAGGCTAAATAAATTTATACAGCTAGAACACAAAACATTTAACATATTAATTGTAAAAGAAATAAGGCCCTAAAAAGAATTTGTGCTTTTAATTCGGGATCATCATTGATGCTATATGTGATTACAAAGTACAAATCAATCATTCTACTTAACTGTGTTTATATACTGTACAAAGTACAGTAGTAGAATGAAGAATCTAAAGTTAAATATACAATTCTAATCCCAAGTCTAAATATCTAAAAGGTAAAAGAAAACTTGAAAAAGATCCAGCAACAAACACCTAGCAATGCTAAATTAAACAGAACAGATTGGGGTTAGTTTGTTATGTTTTGTTTTAATGTAGGGAAGTTGTAAGAAAAGTATTATATGTTTTTTAAAGTCCAGGACAGGCAGTCCACGGGGGACAGAAACAAAAGGGAGCTAAAGCATGGTTTGCTGTGGGGCCTGCTAGAGCTAATCCTGCTTCTCTGCAGGGCAGGTGGTGTGAGGTGGGCTGTGGGAAACCCTGAGACTTGGATTTTAATGCTCCAGGGTCCAAAAAGAGACATAACCTCTTGTTAAGTGGGGAATCCTTCAGAAAGCTTGAAACCTTGAAGAGCTAGCTGGATACCCTCAAAAGAGCATGGGGTAAAACCCTGCCCCTGTGCACAAGGACAGCCGAAGAGGCTTCTGTGTGCATGATCTCTTGATGGGGAGAAGAAATCAATCTTCAAGAATCAAAATCTGTACCTTCCCTGGGTGAAGTTTAGGTGTGTAAATTTACACTAGCCACAAAAGCCACCTTAATGCTAAATATTAGAATATTTCTAAATCCTGGCTGCACATTACCATCACCTAGGGAGCCTTAAAAAAAATAGTGACAGCCTGGCCAGTACTACACAACAGAATCAGAATCTACTGTAGCAGTATCCAGCAATTATATGGTTTAAATTATTGCATTGCACTATAATTGTTGAGAATTGCAGAATTAGATAAAACTTGGTCCCAATAAAACTTCATCAATAGGGGGAAATGCTAAGTCATGTGAGGAACTCCTACAAGTCAATGAAAAAAGAGAAGCAACCCCAAAATGAATAGGTAATTCATAAACCGGAGTGATAGGACATGGGTGCCATTTGCATTTTTTTCTCTACTTTGCTGTGGTTTGATTTTTTTCTGCTAATTTTCTAATATTGCCCATTTATTATAATAGTAGAAAGAATAGACAGTAAGTATGGGATTCCTAAGTCAAGATGTAATTAGCAGAAGTTAAAAAAAAAGAAAATATCATTAAATTTAATACTGTCAAAAGTTATATAACTACAATCTATATCAAAAACCATATTAAGGAACATCTGGAGGAGGAGATAAAGATATAATTAATGCATAATAGTTCTAAAACAACATGAATAGTGAAATATCTTGACAAATATCCAAAGTGATTAGGGTAAATATTTTGCTTTTGTTTCCCTTGCTGGACAAAGTTTTAATCTTGATTTGCACTCCTATTTTCTCACTCATAAAAGAAAGTATACTAGTGAAATTCTTGAGTCTCTCTGTCCCTCCCTACCCCCATCTCTCTATGCTATACCTCATATTTACAGTAATACTAATAACTGCTTTGTAAATTATACTTTGGGTAGGTCTGTAGGATGCTTTATTATGATGATGACACATTCTGTATTGTTACTGTGCAAATGGATTGTAACATTAATGAACTGGAGTTCCATCATGATCATATGGATAGAGAATTAATGATTATATTTATGCTCAAGTGGTTCATACTATACAACTCACCTCTTGACAATAAACATTTATTAAAATGAGGTACACTCGATAGGGTCCTTTTATTATAATAAATTAATATAGAATGATAATTATTAGAAAAATTAGTGATACAGATCTTACAAAGGCCATATCTTAATTGCTATATTCTGAATTGATTTAAAATCCATAACATTTTTCTTAAGATTATTTATTTATTTATTTGAGAAAGTCAGAGATAGTGACAGAGAGCATGAGTGGGGAGGAGAGGGAGAAGCAGGCTCCCCGCCGAGCAGGGAGCCTGATGCGGGGCTCGATCCCAGGACCCTGGGATCACGACCCAAGCCGAAGGCAGACGCTTAACCGACTGAGCCACCCAGGTGCCCCTAAAATCCATAACATTTTAATGTGGTAGGAAACAAAACATAGTCCCTTTTGTTTTATTGTTTGCCTCTTTTCTTATTATTTGGGTAGCAGAAAAAGTACTTTCATGAAGCCTGATAACACAAATCAATATAGCTATCATAGGAAAAGCTGTGTGCATAGAGAAATTTGATGTTTAAAACTCACAGAATGTAATTCAGCAAACATCTCAGTGTCTGCTCTCAGATTTTCAAGAGCAAAAAGTTAAGAAAAAAATGAATGCAAATGGTAAGAAACAAAGTAGCCAACCCTTTCATATAATCATTGAGTAAACTAAAACCTTAAAAGTGAACTGTAAAATCACCAGGAGTTTCTGTGTGTAGTAAATTAAGGACATTGGGCTTTAAGATGACGCAGGCCTCAGTTTGAATCTCACTCTTCCAATTCATAAATGTGTGACTGTGGACACCTATGTGAAGATTCACAAATTACTAACCATTGTTGGATCAAACAAACATTAAATTCTTAAAAAAAAAAACCCTTTTATTCTTTCAATGAGTGTAATAACTTACAAGGAGCTACCCACAATACTACTCAAAAATACTGAATTGTTTCATGTTTGATATGCCTGTTTGACCATATATTTTATTAAGAATTCTCTATCCTGAAGATAGCATAATGTATATAAACAGACTCTTTCAGCAGGTAATTTCAGGAATTTGCAGCTCTTTTATTACCCTAATTTTAATATGCAAATACATCTTAAAATATAATTTTAGAAAGTAAAGAGATATACACAAAATTGATTAATATAATATAAAGGATCTCTGCACTGAAAGCCCCCCTCTGCTTGTTAAAACTGCTCCCTAATCTCTTTACATGGCTTTTTTTCCCCTCCATATCTATGTTAAATATCACCTTTCCAGAGAAATATTTTCTTCTTGCCCTATCTAAACTTGCACACTCACACTGCCATTAGCAACTCTCATAATTTGTTAGTGTAGATGTGAGTCTATATGTATGTTTGTACACCCATGTGTCTGCATTCCTAGGATGAAGAATTGCATATATAGAATACAGTACCTAGTATAATCATAACTTAAAAAATGAGTGATAGGGCGCCTGGGTGGCTCAGTTGGTTAAGCGACTGCCTTCGGCTCAGGTCATGATCCTGGAGTCCAGGGATCGAGTCCCACATCAGGCTCCCTGCTCAGCAGGGGGTCTGCTTCTCCCTCTGACCCTCCTCCCTCTCATGCTTTCTGTCTCTCATTCTCTCTCTCGCAAATAAAAAAAATAAAAAAATAAAATAAATTTTAAAAATGAGTGATAATAGCTAATCAGAGAGCAAATCTTCTTTATAAAGGCAGTTCTAATATATTTGCATAGTTTTGATCACCCAATAAATATAAATGTGGGATTATCCTTTGATAAATGATACTGCTCAAGAATATATCTATTTTGAGAAAGAGAGCGTTTTCTAACCCGAAACTACCCTATATTTTACAATAGACAGACACATACTCCTGTAAATACATTTTATTTTTAATGAGAGATATAAGGAGTAGCCAATGTTCATTGAATAAATACAGTGTGTTAGGCAGTAAGTAATTTCCATATAATGTCTCACAGCATTGCTTGACTTAGAGATGGAGAAAGAAAGGAATTGGGAGATTCAATAACTTACACAGGGACATAGAGCTGATAAATGGCAGAGGCAGGATTGGAATCCAGGCATTCTGGACAGAATATAGATTTGTGCTCAAACCACTAGAGTATGCTACCTCTCAAAAGCAGCATATTCCCCACGATATCCAAGTTAAATCAATTATGCTTCAAATGTACACATCCTTCATTCTGCAGAATTTAAAAAAAAACATTCACTTTTGCAAAGGTAATCAGTTTATAAACATACTTAGTTTTAGCAGCACATCTCACCTACTTATACTGACAGGAGTATATTTTAATTACTGGGTTTCAACTGGTCATGGTTTTGCCCCCAGGGGACATTTAGCAATCCATGGAGGCATTTTTGACTATCAAAATGGGGAGTGGAATATCCTACTGCATCTAGTAAATTAAAGGCCAGGGATTCTGTTAAATATCCTACAATGAATAGGACCACCCCATCGCCTAACAAAAAATATCAATAGTACCAGTGTTGAGAAACCTTGATTTGGAAAAGAAAAAGAAAAAAGTGAAAGCAAAAATAAATGCAAGGTATGCTCTAAAACTGTAACAGAACTAATCCAAAACTACTAAGGAGTTAAAAGAAAAAAAATCTATTTTATTATTTTCATGTATAATACCTGCAAATGGATGAAATGATTTAACCACTTAATTGTCTTGGTGATGGTTCTCAGAAGCAGGACACACACACACACTTGCATCACTGACACCCTGTACTTCCATAATTACCATCTTTTGTTAAAATGTTGAGATTAAAATTAGTTTCCTTTTGTTGCATAAAAAAGCATACCAAATAGAACCAAAAGTTCAACCCCTTTGATGTTCTTTGGTAATATGCCTAATTAAAAATAACTAGGCTCTCCAATGCATAATTACACAAGCACCTAATACACTGTATTTCCAGTCAATTTTGTTTCAAATATAAATATGCACCAGAAGTATGAATGATCGACATACTACTCCCTGCAGTATCTGTACTGTTTCTGAATCAAGGCTTTTTCTTGAGCTCAGTATTTTCGCTACATTTTCCTTGCTATGCAATCATCTCCCAGTTGGACAATTAATAAGTGCTTTTTCTCCACAGCCCTTGGCATGTAACCTCGCTTACCCTGTATTTTAGCATGCACTATATACCTTCTTCACTCTGACTGGTTTTGGCAGCGACCCACAATCTAAATCTCTTTCCTCCATTTGATATAAGTGAAACTATAATTATCTAGGGGTAATTTCAAATTACTACTTCATTCCACTAGCAACTGATGAAGATTAGTGGTCTTGCCTTGCATCTGAGTAAGTCAGCAACATAATCACAAGAGAACTCAGCAGGCAACATTTGATTCATGTGAACTCAATTACTTCTGTCAAACACATTCACTTCAATAAAAAGCAAAAACTTCCAAAATGGGTTTTTGCTAATAATTTTGCACTCAAAAAAAAAAATTTCATGTGACTCTTAAGGGAAAAAAATACCATGGATTTCATCAGAAATACTAATAAATAACAAGTAGGAAAACATACTTGTATAAATGGATTTAATACATTATTAGTTTCTGAAAATAAAAATATTTCAAAGAAATAAATTTGTATACTTAAAACAGTTTATTATTGAAAATCTGGGCATATAAGTAAGCCATAGAAAAATAAATGCATTCTATAATTTAAGTTAATACAATAGAAACCAGAGTATTCTGTTACCTCATTAAAACCAGGTTATTATGGGGAAGGTAGTCAATTTCTCTTAAAGGAAGTAAAATAAGGGGATATGAAGATGATAGATCATGAATTGCTAAATGGACAAGAATTCCTGAATCACTTCTTGATTGTCTTCTGGGTTGAAGCCGTATGTTAATGAGCTGCCTAGCATTCTGAATCCTGAATGTTTAGTCTCTAAAAGGCCTTGGGTCAACTCCATGATGCATGTATATCAGGTCACATGAGCATGATCTGACAGCAACTACCTGGTGAAATCCTGGTAGAGACTTAGTAAATATTAACATATGATAATCATTACAACAGTTTTACTCAAACTTCAGCTTCTTTATATAGTCATAACCTTAATTAAATCCCAACATATATTGATTATCAAAGAAACAGTAATTAAATGTAAATGTATAATAAGTGTATATTATAAATACATTTCAGGATGTGATGTTCTGAGGTCTAAATCACTAAGACGGTCTCCATTAACAGTTAATACATCATACACCAAGCATATATGGTTTAACACAAAGAACTTGAAAATTCGGCCTGAGAATCGTAGGACTAAGAAATGACTGGTTTAAGAGACACATTTGTCAATTTTGTGACCAAAGAGACTTTCTACAGATGATTTTAAAGGTAGAAAAGAAATCAATACGGTAGCTTTCCTTTATCCACGCTTTTGTTTTTGGCGGTTTCAGTTACCTGCAGTCAGCTGCAGAACAGAGACAGATGACCCTCCTGCCATATTGTCAGAAGGTCAATAGTAGCCAAATGATAGGGCGCAGTGCCTAAGTCATTCCCCTCACCTCATCTCATCATGTAGACATGCTATCATCTCATATCATTACAAGAAGGGTGAGCACAATACAAGGTATTTTGAGGGAGAGTGAGGACCTCATTCACATAACTTCTATTACAGTCTAGAATGGTTACATTTTGTTATTTGTTGTTGTTAATTTCTTGCTGTGCCTCATTTATACATTAGACTGTCTCACAGGAAAAAGCACAGTATATACAGGGTTTGGTACTATGGGCAATTTCAGGCATCCCTGGGGGTCTTGTAATGCAACCCTCTCAGATAAGGAAGGACTACGGCAATTTTAAACCACAATATTCTTTTATACTTTTGCCCATTCAACTCTCTCTTTTGATTCATTTCCCTATTTCTTGCCTTTTCATTTCTTGCTCATTCCTTAAGATAACATTCACCACCCCTGTCATCAAGGAGCGTGTGACCCAGTGGGCATGAAAAGAGTCATTAATTAAATAATAAATCAACAAAAAGATGCAGAATCTTAACTCTAAATGGCTCTACGAAGGGAAGATATATAGGTAAAGAATAGAGAGGCCTGATCTTGAAGACTCGGGGATAGCTTCGCTGAGGAAGGGGTGCTGGATGATAGATCTGAAGGATCAGTGTGAGTTAATCAGGCATGAAGTAGGTAGAAGAATGTTTCAGGGCAAGGGAAGAGAATCACAGGACAAGTAGTAAAAGTGAGCTTTTGAGAAAGTGAAAGAAAGTCAGTGTGACTAGTGCACAAAGAAGAGGAAGCATAGTTTAAGATGTGTCTGGAGTGAAATCATGCAGAATCTTAAGCTACTGTAAAAAACTTTATCTTAAAGGAAACGATTGAAGTATTTAAAGTTTGTGGTGGGGGTGAGTGGACAGAGAAGGATAGGTGTGTGAAACAACAAGATTTGCATTTTTGTAAAGGCGATACATTCACATGACTCAAAAATCAAAATATTATTATATAAAGTCATTCATTATATTGGAAAGTAAAGTTCCAACAAGACATGCCTATAGATTGGAGGAAAAGAAATAGAGAAAAGTGGATGAGTTTAAGAGACAGCCTGGTTGTAATTCCTACAAATATTTTGTGATGGGTAGGAACCAGAAAGTGAGTAGGAAGGAAATGTTAAGAATGATTCCTAGATTTCTGACCTACCAAGAATAGTTCGAAAACATCAAGATCCACACTTAATGGTTTGGGGATAGCATGTTAAGACCACAGAATGATTTAAAGTTATGGTGGAATTTTATATGACACGCACAGACACATTTACATTTGCATATTCATATCATGTGTAGATATAAATGTCTCAGGAATATCTGTGATACCTTAATTGTCCAAAATAAACCTTCAACATTAATTTATTCATTCAATGACGTAAGTTATTTATAGAATAAATATTTGAAATTCCTCATAGAGTGGCCACATACCATCTGTATTTTGGGGGGAAAAAAGGCACCATTCATATGGTCTACATTGTGTAGAACACCCTCTGGGGCTGTGTAGTTCACAGCCTTCATGACCCCACAACTTTTATTCCTACTACCAGGATTGGGTAATAAATGAATTTAGACAGTCGAGCTTAGTAAAGTTTTCTACAATTCAGGCTATCTAGTTCACCCCACTGTCTCTCAATTAAGTTTCTACTCCTCAATTATTAAAAGTATGAGAAGAGAAAGATATGCACTGAGTGCCTGGACTAAGAAACATTCTGTCAGAACACTACTTCCCCAAGATACTTTCATGATAAGCATGCATAGAACCTTTTAATCCCCGCAACAAACAAAAATTATCCTCTAAATGCAGAGGTCTTTTATACCCTCTGTCCATTTGGATGAAGACAAAGGTCATTGTGTTCTGACCTAAAGTGACCACATACTGTTCTCTTAAGTGACATAAATAATCAAGTAGAGCATTTGATTTATAATTCTAGTCAACAAAATTTTAGAAATAGTAAGATTTATATTGTAAATATTTTAGACAAAATAATGAAATGTATTCAACAGATTATATTTAATCTGCTTCTGATTCTACAATTATACATATCTTCACCTTACACTAAAAGGACTATTCAAGAAGAAAAGTTAAAATAATGGTAGTTAGGATTTTCCTTTAAATCCAATCCCAAATAAAAAATAATTCATTTCCCTGAAAAGTTTAAAATTATTTGCAAAACATAATTTTGATTTAATAGAACTGCATATATATGTATATACATATACAAAGGTATAGAGAGTTGTAGACCACATTAAAAAAAAACCCTAAACTTAATTGTAGATGATATTGTAGGAATACAAAATAAGAGCTGATGCTAAAAAAGAATTTTAAAGATGGTGCAATGTGTTTCTAGAGATAAATAATTAAACAAAGTTACCATTATTTACCTATCATTTCCCTACTTTTGATTCCCTGGATCTATAATCAATTTACAGTCAGTCCTGAACAAACTTGAGCAAGTTTAATTCACATAATATAATGGATTTAGAAAAAAAAAAAATGCACCTGATGCTACCAGGTGGTATTAGGGGACTTTTCAGTACTTAGTTTTCTCTTCAGTTAACAGTAACTCTCATTACCTATTTCGCATGTGCACAGCATGGTGAAAACAAGTTCAGGTTCATAAGGATGAATGATTTTTTTTTTTTTTTAAGTAAAGATGCTTTCTTCCTCATAAGCTGTTCTTCACTCTGACATAAAGTATCAACCTATTCCAAAAAGCCATGGTTAAATATCTAAAACAGTTTAACTCACCATACTGTGGGCAAAATGAGGGTATTTTCAAATGAAGAGGGAAATACACATGATCAAGTTTCATCTTAAAAGAAAAATTAAAACAGTAAAAAATCCCCAGGTTGTAAATTGCTTTGAAATAACTTTTTTTGTATTGGCTCTATCTCCAAAGTTATTTTCTTGGGTACTACTTAATATGCATTCAATACTGACTGGTAAATTTTTAAAAGCAAACATGTAACAGCACTTATATGTAAACAACACAGTGAACTAAGTACTGTCAGCTGACAAGTATTTTCATACAGAGTTCATATGGTTGAACTTATTTTAAAGGCAGTTAAAAGCATGCCAAACAAGTCTCATCTAACATTTGCATTTGAATTTTATATAGCAAGGTAAGGGTACTATTTTCTCTTCATGGAGAGAAAATAGCAGTAGAGTAGCAGAAAATAGAAAAAAACCCTTTGGTTTGAGTTGCTCAAAAATAAAATTTCTGAAAGCAAAATGAATATGAAATACTACACTGCAAGTAAGACACTCTGAGTATTTTATGTATATCCAGTAAAATATTACATTAAATCTTTGATCGTTGCCAGAAATTTTAAAATTCTGAGAGAAATCAAACTTGAAGAGAAATAATCTCCATAAATTAGCAAAGTAAAAGGTCATCTGCTCATAATCATCGGAGGAAATACATATACATGATCCAACCGAAGTGGACAGCTCCTGCAGATCTGCAGGCAAATTCTTACCTTGACAGGTGCCATTTTTCTCTTCATATCCTGCCTTGCACATGCATTTCCCGATGGGCACCAGCCACTCCCCTTCAGCACTGCAGTGCATTTTGGGTGGTTCATCTGTCACAGAATGGTTGACACAGGAGCCCGACACTTCAAGCAATTGCGAAGAATCAGCTCCAGTGATTGTGTCGGGGAACACAGCCAAGTGTCTTACCACAGAAGGGCATTTTTTATAGTACACACGCACAGAAACCAAAGCAATGCAAGCACCCACATCTTGAAAAGCAAGATAAAATCCCTTTTTGCTTAGAGGTCCTACATCTCTGACCTCTGTATTCAGTTTCATAACCCGGTCACCAAGATCAAGCTCCGTAAAGCTTTCATCGGCAGCAATGGTATCAATTTTGATGTATTGGTTTTCCTTGATGTTTCTCCCATTCTCATCATCTGATTCAAAGTAATACATGTTAAAGGTTTCCTTACAGGTTCCCAG
This sequence comes from Mirounga leonina, assembly GCF_011800145.1. Lineage (NCBI taxonomy): Eukaryota > Metazoa > Chordata > Mammalia > Carnivora > Phocidae > Mirounga > Mirounga leonina. Next base: position 28,853,841 of record NW_023270323.1, on the reverse strand, counting down.
TCCTCCAGGAAGACTGTTGCAGTCCCGCAGAGTAAACTTGAGTTCTATAAAGATTCTGGAAGCACCTTCGTTGGAAATCCAACTGGTCAAAAGCCAGTTATTCTGATTCTGTTCCATAACTTTGCATACTTGGTATGTGTGGATAGGGGCATAATTTTCATCAACTTCACCAATCTCTTCCCACTGTATAAATAGAAAGATTTTTTTTTAATATTTAGAAAATAACTAGCAAAAATTATCAAAGAAAACTATTTCAGACATAGAAATTTCTGCAGTCTTAATCTATGTTATTGGGAAAAGGAGCAGTACAATGAGAACTAAAAAAAAAAAAAAAAAAACCTTTTTAAATTAAGTAAAGTAATAGAACATCATTCATTGTCTCCACTAATTCAAAAGTTAACGCAAATGAATTTGATGGGGGAAAAAAGCATGTATTTAAGAGATAAGGTAGAAGTAAATTGAATATGGGTGCATTTAACAAGAAGGAACAGTGAAAGGAAATTATGTATATTTGGAAAAAAGTTAAGTATGTAAACTAACAGAGTAGATAAAGTGTTATAGAAAAAAGCAAGTACATTTTCTTTTTAAAAGACAACAGTGGAAAAAAAGCAGTAAATGTGAAAAAGAAGGGAGAAAAATGTAACACGTGAATCCACACTTATTTAATTCTGGCATGTTATAAATAACACATCAATGTAAAAATACTTGCCAGAAAATTCATTAGTTTAAAATTAATAGTAGGTGCTTATTTCATTGACTCAATCTGCTTGAGATTCTTCTGCAAATTTGATACCTAAATGTTTATTCATAGGTTTATCTATGAAACATACACCTAGAGACAGATATAAAATAGAGATAAAAATTTATATATGAATAGCTTTGCCAATTTGAATCCTGAGTTTTTGGTATATCCTGGGAATGCATTAATTATTTTCTACCAACCCATTATTTCATGCATAATGACCTTAAGAGTTCTGAATATATATATATATATATATAGGATATAGGATACAGAAAGAAATTAAGTATGATTTATATAGCTTCCAAAATATTAGGTCAAAGAGATCTAAACTTATCTCTTTCCCAATAAAATATTCCAGTTTTAAGACTTTTGATGTCCCATAATCACTTTCTTTTTTTTTATTTTTATTTTTTAAAGATTTTATTTATTTATTTGAGAGAGAGAATGAGATAGAGAGCATGAGAGGGGGGAGGGTCAGAGAGAGAGAGGCAGACCCCCTGCTGAACAGGGAGCCTGACATGGGACTCGATCCCGGGACTCCAGGATCATGACCTGAGCCGAAGGCAGTCGCTTAACCAACTGAGCCACCCAGGCACCCCCATAATCACTTTCTTAACAGTATAGAACCAAATTTTTATTCCCCATAAAGACATTATTATTATAATTTAAGAAGTTTTTTAAAGAATCTGTGTGTACAAAACTATATATATTTTTTGTTTTAAATCTTTAAAAATGACCCTGAAACACAAAGAGCAATGAAATCATACTGACTTCCAATAAATCCAGAATGTGATTTCAGACATTAAATATTATAGATAATAAACTTCATAGAACTTCATCTCTTTAGACATGAAATTAAATAGAGCATTATTTCTTGATTCTGTTCAACTGACAAAGATGTGAAAAATGTGGAGTCACAAGGGATGCACATAAATCGTGTACCTTAGATGGTCCCTCTCAAAATTCTAGCTGCCATCAGACAGACATAAGTAAAAGGTGCTAATGAGGGAAAACTGCTGAGCTCCTTAAATTCACAAGAGAGAGACATCAAGATTTTATCTTAACCACTTTCAGATCATGGTGTTATGTGAAGCCTTAGTTCTTTCATTTAATCTCACTTTTGTCTTCTCTCAAAAATGTACATAAACTCTACTTAGCCTCAGATTTCCAAAACAGCTTTCCATCTCAGCAGTCTGTCACTAAACTATTTACTGTCTTGCTGGAGTGATCCAGCTATCAATCTCTTTATTATAAATGGTTACTGAATGCCATTATTAACATTTCATGCAAAAGAATACCTGGACTACCCAAATGAAAATCATACAAATGATCAGATACTTGTTAAATTAAATATATATTTTTTGAATTAGTAAAATGGAAATAGCATCAAAAAAATTCTTCTCTAAAAAAAAAAAAATCAAGATGCTACATTATCTCTGTTTTAGACTTACTTTATAAGTCTTCCAATACAAAACACAAACAGATTTCAAATCCTTGACCTTAAATCATTTATAAAAAAAAAAAAAAACTATCTTTGCATTATAATTCCAATAGGACACTGCTAGCAAGTAAGAGGAGCTGGACAAGTAAAAGGAATCAGAGCAATAACATCTTCCAAGAAGATTATAAGGCAAGCAATTCACAGTCTTTGTACAAAATCCAAGGTACCACAAATATTATTAAAAATGCAAGCCAAGCAGCACTTGACAAGACAGCTTAATAGTTACTGCTTCAGGTGATAATTTCAAAGTATGGTCATAAGCATCTTACTTCTCTGAATATTCTCAATTAAGATGAGAAAAACTGTAATTTTCTTTGATGTTAGAATCTATCATGGTGGAATTTATTTATTTTTCTTTTCAAGTGTCCAAAATATAAATGAGGGCTCACATTTTCTATTTTTAATGCGTGAACAGAAATACTTTAATTTAAATAATTATAGCCATAAGCCATTCAGAGAATCAACTAGGTAATACATACACGTGAATATCTGCTACTATGTGGATAAATAGGCTAAGAAATAGACAAAAAAATTCATTTATTTTGGATTGACTAGTTGAACCAAAACTTCAAATTCTTCCAAGTTTTCTTCCTTTTTAATACAGAGTGGGCATCTTGCTGCCTTCAGCAAAGATTATACTGATGAAGAAGAAACAAAGGGGATGAAAAGAAAGTAACACTCACCAAGAACTTAAGAATGTGGCAGGTATATTCCTAGACATTTTTGCAAATATCATGTTAAGGAAATTATAGCAGTTTAATGAAGGCACAGATAGAAAACACAATACTTTGGTTCAGTTTTGTTCGATTTCCTATGACCCCATGGTTTAATAAAAGTATTTGCTGTTCCTTGATTACTACAAGCAGTGCGCCTGGGCATTTTGGAAATGTGGTCACTGAATGCAATATGGCGGTGTGCTCTTTTCTTCAAGTCTAGCAACTCCTCAAGGCCCACCCTCTGAGCCCATGCTTTTCTCTATGTTTGCTTCCTCCTTACTCCCATTTCTTTAAGATTAAAGAACTGGTTTTACACAGTCAGCTTGGACTGGCTTGATTTCTTTCCCAGATGCTTGAGGTTGCTCCTTTTCCTGCTGGGCCCTGAAAACTCCAAGTTGTATTGGAATCCTATGCCTGACCAGGCATCGCAAGCCAGCCACAGTCATCAGAACAGGGGCAAACAAAAAGGACTTATTTTCATAAACATCCAAAAGTTAGGGTTACCAACTTTTCCTACCCAAACCAGAACTACCCATAACTCAAGCACTCTATTCTAGTCATTTAATGTCCCGTATAAATATTAGAAAAGGTCTTAAAAGATCTGGCCCTACTATTCATATTAGAAATGAGGAAATTGAAGACTGAACAAAAGGAAAGATTTTCCCAAACTCACAGAGGACAACCCTTTCCATCTGAGCATTCCATCTGCCTGTGTCTACCTCTGTCTTGTTGGCACATCTCTGTCCTTGATGTGTGTATTTGTGTGCAGGATTCCTTGATTCACTGCCATCAATTGCTAGCCAACTCTGTCAAAACAAATTCACATTTTTTTTCAGTATCATCTAGCTGTAAACCTTTCTTCTTTATCTCTTTTCCTTTCTTCTTTCCTTCATTCCTAACATCCTTCCTTGCTTCCTTCCTTCTTTCCTTCCTTTCTCCTTCCCACCCATCTCTTTCTCTCTCTCTATATATATACATACATACACACAGACACACACATATATATAACATATATATATTAATACTCTGAAATACAGATATGAGAATAGAGACATGTTGCCTTATTCTCTACTGTATCTCAGAGTCTGACACCACAGGGCACAGATTAAAGTACTTGATAATTTTTTTTTAAAGATTTTATCTATTTGACAAAGAGAGCACAAGCAGAGGGAGAGAGAGGGAGAAGCAGGCTCCCTGCTGAGCAAGGAGCCCGATGTGGGACTTGATCCCAGGGCCCCAGGATCATGACCCAGGCCGAAGGCAGCCACTTAACCAACTGAGCCACCCAGGCGTCCCAGTACTTGATAAATATTTTATATGAATGAATATCAAATGTATACACATTCCTCCTTAGTCCAGAGATCTGCTAATTCAAAATATACAATAATTCAAACATGGTAAATAAAGATTGTATGATTTGTCTTTTGTGTTTGTTCACACAAAGACAAATTTTGTTCTGTGTAAATTGTCTGAATTTTATAAATTTTAAAAGGAGAGTTTATAAATTCATGTTTTTTTTTGAAAACTATTCTTCAATAAAAAGCTGTAAGCATTTAAGATATTTTATTTTTATTTTATTTTTATTATTATGTTAATCAGCATACATTACATCATTAGTTTTTGATGTAGTGTTCCATGATTCATTGTGTGTAACACCCAGTGCTCCATTCAGTACGTGCCTGGTGATGGGTATTAAGACATTTTCTTTAGGTCACTAATCCATACAATTATCTGGAGTTCAGTTTTGTGTATTAACCTAAAGAACTAATTTTCATTAACATTACATTTGAACAATTTTAACTTATAGCTTAGTTTAAGTGTTATTTTTGACCATATGTTTAAAAATATTGTTTTCACTTTTTACTCACTAGTCTTCTTCACTATTCGTACAGATTAAAAGCTCAGAATATAGCATATGAGCTGGCAGCACTATACTTTATTTCATATTTCAGTCAAACAATATTTTCTTAGCGATTTTCTTTGGCAGAGTGATATAAAAATATAGCTAAGGATCAATTGCTTTTAGTCTGACATGCCCAAAGCATAATTTTGTAGCAAGACCTTGTTTACCACATAAATGCTTCTTTGAACATAGGGATAACTGCCCATTATCCTTTAATATCACAATATTTTGTATAATGCCTTTTGAAATGCTCCAGAAAGAAATTAATTCCAGGCTTCCCATTATATTTAAAATACTTTTAGATGTCCTTTACTATGATCTGCAGTGTGTGTGTATGTGTGTGCGTGTATCTGTATGTTGTATGTTTGCTAACTTCACTGAAGGTATCCTGATTTCAAATTACTAATTAACTGCTGTTTTTAAAAGAGCAGTATCTCTGCATTACTTTAGAAAGTAACTAGAAAATAGTTTGACAATGTGCTCAAACTTGGAAGTAAGTCACTTTACCCATCTTAACCAGTGAGCAACACATTCCAATTGTTACCTCATAATATGTTTACCTAAAGTCTAGAATTCTGGAAGCTTCTTACTATGCAAAAATAAGATGAAATATAATATAGGGGCACCTGGGTGGCTGGGTTGGTTAAGCATCTGCCTTCGGCTCAGATCATGATCTCAGGGTCCTGCATCGGGCTCCCTGCTCAGCAGGAAGCAAGCACGAGCTATCTACTTCAGAAATTCAATCTTTCTAATAGCTATGGTTCTTTAGCTATTCTTTAGTAAATGTGACAAAATATATCAACTTTCAACAAAAATAATTTGAACCAACAATCTTGTTCCATTTCCTCAATAATGTGTTACATTACATCAAATAGGCATTTGAGTTGCTTAAAACATCTTTAAAATTCACGAGTATGATGTAGAAATATTACTAGCGATAACTCAATTTTCTGTGTATGAATAAAGGTGAAGTCAATTACATGGACTCAAATTCAATTCATGAAACAAATAAAAACACTCGAGAAAGACATAAATTAAACTTTCAAGTTTATACGAATATTTTCACAGGAAACCATAGACAATTGAGCATCTATATACAAAACTAAATATGAATGGCAATGAGATTTTTTTCCCTAGAAAAACAATTCATAGTTTGTTTCTTTAATGTTGAAGTTAGTAAATTTTTTTGAAAAAGGAAAGAATAAATGAAAAGAAAGAAAACAATGAATTCTTTATTTGTTAAAAAAAATTATCCAAATGCAGATGAAATGAATTTGACATGGGGAAAATCAAAAGGACCATATCAGCTGAAATATGCACAGAGAAGTTCATGATTTTAGCAAAGCCAGAATTTCCTAGTAGATACTGTGATGAACATAATTTAAAAACAAAAAAGAAAATGTATATATCACAACTGCTTATACATTTATTGTTATTCCACATTTAAGAAGGCATAAAATAAAGTTTCACATAAAATTATAAAATATGTCATAAATACTTCAAGTTTTAAAATCTGGCTTTCTCCCTTGAAAAACTCACTCAGGAAAACAACTTCAAATTTATCAAATGGTCAATAATTTAAAAGGTGGCATGAGCTAAGTGGATAAGTATGCCTGGAATTAACAAATGAATAAACTGATTTAAGATCTTAAATGATCTCATTAGTGTTCTATCAAAAAGCAGTCCCATTAAATATGATACGGTATCTAGTTTGTCAGTGATTTTGTGGTATGAGTTATAATTTTAAAAGAAGCAGCTAAAACCAAACAGATTTATAAATCACTGATCGAGTTTAGTTCCATATCAGTTATACTGTATATTAGGCACCATTCTTAAGTTATAGTAGCTTACCACTGTATATTTTCTATCATGTCATACCAAGAGATGGTCAATCCAACATTTGGTAACATGCAAAACTGTAGGAATATTAATGACCTTTCATGTACTATGAAAAAAGTTTATATAACAATAAAAGTTTACATAGACCGTGAGTTTCTATCTTTGTAAAGAAATGCTTGTGATCTCAATTCCATACTTACTTAAGCAAGAGTACATATTTACCATGAATATTTTAAGGTCTAAGAAGTCATACGTCTCTCCTATGTTTTAGGATTTCACAGTGGACACACGTGTGAGGGCGCGCGTGCACACACACACACACACACACCGTAAAGAATTCCTTCCTGACAGTCATCGTGAGATGTTAGAAATGGTCCTCCCAGTGTTATTTAAATGCATATCATCTCAATAACACTCAAAATTTCAGAGTGACATTATTACTGTCTTTAATATAAATACTGTTCTCTTACAGATAGCTACAAATTCTGTGGGGAAGCTTTCTTTTCAAAGCAATATGCAAGTTTCAGTAATTGAGGGAAAAAAAACTATTTTACTTGGGATTCAATTTAATGAAAATAAAGTATATTAACCTCTGGTGAACTTAATGTTTCAGGCCAAACAGATACAATTATACCCTTTCTAGTCTGGCAAGAAAAAAAATTTCAATAAACCATTTGCAACTCTGGATTATTTATCCAGCCTATAAAATATACCAGAAAATATAGTGTTGTCTGTGCTCTCTAGTCTTTACTCTGGCCTCCTTTTTCAATAGATAATATTGCACTTGTGGTGTAGGCCTTGACAACAGTGCCCATAAATCAATTCTGTATTTCACATTAATCGTGTTCTTGTAATCAGTGGCTATTCAACACAAATTTCCATCTCATTTTTTTTTGGTTGGGAAACAGCCACATTGGAGCTTTGAGCTTATTCAAGCTTAAGTGATTGCATTGCCATAATATGGACTAAAGTCCACTGAACCCACTTGCCACAGCTGTATTAATGAAATTCTGTACAAATGGAGGCCATCTCCATTTAGCATATTGTCCAGCCAGGAGCTGGGACTTCCATAGGGAACTGTTTTATTCTTCAGAATCCCAGTGCTGCTCTCTTTGATATGGAACTAAACGAACAAATAGCCAGAGGTCCATTGCAAATCCCTCATCCGCATTTGTTGAGCCTTGTCTGGCCAAGACACAGATCTCGACAAAAAACAGCTCTTCGAGTAAAAGTACACATTTCTTACCAAAAACTTAACATAGACATTTAAAATGTTTAGCGATAGTTCTAAAATGACAATTTCAAAATTTCAGTGTTTATTTTTGCATGTTTTTGATCATTAGCTTAATGCAAATTTAATTTTCACCTACATTAGGTTGTGGAATTTTATTACAGAGAATGCTATCTAAAGACAGTGATGACTAACATTTATAGAAATTATTTTTACCTATCAATTCAATCTAAATATTTTTATTGAATTTTATTAACTTTGTAATTTGGAAATAACCGTGAAAACAGATTTGTCTAAGAATTCTAGGCAAATAGGAAATCTTTACAGCATTAGTGGAATTGCAACAGTAAGGAAAATAAATCTTACATTTGTTCTTCCTACTTGGATCTTCTGCCAATATTTTTTTCTTATCTTCATATATTGTTTCTTCCCTCTCAAGAAATTGTCTCTTTCTTTGGTTAGTAACCATAAATGGGAATAGTGAAATTAATTTTGTAGTGTGATTTTAATCTTAAAATTAAAACAAGTTATTAACTGCCTTTTTCTCTGCTTATCAACACAATCCCCTTCACCGATATATTCTGGTAATTGGAAACATAAATAGAGTAAATACAGATAACAGATAAGTCTAGTTATGATATAGAAATATATAATTTTTAGCTTAATACTCTTAGATGTTATTTGATACTTTCATATCTATTTATAGATGAGTAAACAGGACTCTTGATATGATAAAAAATATATTCATAATTACATGAGGTAATTGTCTCTGACATCCATTTATTCTTTTGTGTATTATACAGCTAATAGGTTATCTAATATATAACTAATGGTTCCCAGTAAAGATGGCTCAGTGGGCTCCTGGGCATCTCTAGCTCTTTGATGATACTTCTCCATTCCAATTTTAGTTAGTTATACTTAGTATAGAATAAATACATACATTTAAATGTGTGTTTATTAGGAAAAAAGTAGGCAGATATGTAATCAAGTTTTAGGCTATAGGGAACAGGGACTCTTCTTTGCTGCTGGTGGGAGTATATATTAGTAGCCAAATTTGGGGAGCTATCTAACAATACCTGGCAAATTATTATTATTATTATTTTTTAAAGATTTTATTTATTTATTCATGAGAGAGAGAGAGAGAGGCAGAGGGAGAAGCAGACTTCCCGCAGAGCAAGGAGCCCTATGTGGGACTTGATCCCAGGACTCCGGGATCATGACCTGAGCCAAAGGCAGACGCTTAACCATCTGAGCCACCCAGGCGCCTGCAAATTATTATTTTTTTAACTAGGATTTTCATATGTGACTAGAAATACATATGTCAAGATGTTACTTCCAACATTGTTGGCCAAATATTAGAAACAACATGCATGCCATCAATAAGAATTAATAAGAAGTGTTATATTCAAACTATACATCATTGAACAAGAGTTAACATTAATTCTTTTATGTTAAGATTGCAAATACATGATATAGGGAAAATGAAGATTTTTTTTAAACAGTAAAGCTATACTTTAAACATGAATATTAAATAATCTTTAAAAAATAAAAATAAAACAATATTATAAATTATGTTTATTACATCATATGGTGATAAAAGTATAAATGAACAGAGAAAAATTCACCAAATTTATGAGAATAGATCAATAAAAAGAATCCAGTCTGAGACATAAAGATTGAATTAAAAAAATGACAGAGCTGCAGAGACCTCTAGAACAAAATAAAGCATATTGGCATATGTGTAATGAAAGTCCCAAAAGAGAAGAAGGGAGAATAGAATGAGAAGCATGGTATTTGAATAAGTTATCAAGATTTTGCTAAATTGGAAGAAAAATGATGAGCAAATCCAAAATGCCCACTGAACCTAATTAGTGTATGCACAAAGATCCATGCTTAGACACATTATAGTAACACTGCTGAGAGCCAAAACATTAAAAAAAAAAAAAAAAAATGAGGGGCACCAGGGTAGCTAAACTAAGTAGGTTTAGCTTCTGACTCTTGATTTCAGCTCAGGTCATGATCTCAGAAGAGTGAGATAGAGCCCTATGTCAGGTTCCATGCTCAGTGTGGAGTCCACTTGAGATTCTCTCCCTCTCCCTCTGCCCTTCCCCTCTCCCCTGCTCACACACACACTCTCTCTCTCTCAAATAAATAATAAATCTTTAAAAAAATTGAAAGCAGCAAGGGGAAAACCACTCATCAAGTAAAGAACAATAATATAATAATTAACTCACGTCTCACCAAAAACACTGCAGGCCAGAAGAGAGTGGAATGACGTATACAAAATGCTGAATGAAAAAAAAAAATCTATCAACCAAGAATTCTATATCTAGCAAATGACTCAAAAGTTACCAATAAAAAAACAAATGATCCAACTAGAAAATGGGCAAGACATGAACAGACATGTTACAGCAGAGGATGTACAGATGGCAAATGAACACACGAAAAGATGTTGAATGTCATTATCAGGGAAATTCAAATTAAAACCATAATGAGATATCACTATACACCTATCTGAAATGCATCAATGTGTGTGTGTGTGTGTGTGTGTGTGTGTGTGAGTGACAACATCAAATGTTGGTGAAGGTGTGGAGAAACTGGATTGCTCATACATCATTCGTGAGAATGTAAAATAGTACAGCACTCTGTAAAACAAGCAGTTTCTTATGAAGCTAAACATGCAGTCATACAATGCAAGCTCATTCTTCAACACTGTTCCCAGGTAAATGAAAACATGTTCACAAAAATACCTGCATGTGCACGTTCATAGCAGATTTTTTTTTTTCCATAGCAGATTTTTTTAATGGCCCTGAAATTAGAATCAGACTAGATGACTTTCAGTGGGTGAATGGTTAAACAAATGGTGGTACAAATGTACTATGGAACATTACTCAGCAGTATAAAGAAACAAACTATTTTTTTTTTAGATTTTATTTATTTATTTGACAGAGAGAGACACAGCAAGAGAGGGAAAACAAGCAGGGGGAGTGGGAGAGGGAGAAGCAGGCCTCCCGCCAAGCAGGTTGCCTGATGCAGGGCTCGATCCCAGGACCCTGGGATCATGACCTGAGCTGAAGGCAGACGCTTAACTGACTGAGCCATGCAGGCGCCCCAAGAAACAAACTATTGATGAAAACAACAACTTGAAAGAATCTCCAAGGAACTATTCTGAGAAAAATCAATCTCAAAATGTTAAATGCTTTATGAGTCCATTTATATCATATTTTTTAAATAATATTTTAGAAATGGAGAAGAGCTGAGTGGTGGTTACCACAGGTTAGGGACAGGAACATGAGGGAGCAGGAGAGATATGAATGTGATCACAAGGGCAATATGAGAGATCTTGGTGGTATTGTCTCTGTTAGTATTGTAAAGTATTGTAAACCTACACAGGTCATGAATCTGTATAGAACTTAATACGCACCCACACACACGCACACGCAAGAGAGAGAGAGAGAGTAGAGGAGAGGAGAGAACTGAGAGAAATAGGGATGAAAGACCAGGAGAAAATGTACACAATTAATGAAAAATATCAATAACATTTGGAATTCAGATGTATCTGACTTCAAAGCTCATGTTGTAAGTTACTATGCCATGATGTCTCCCAAAGGAAAACAGAGTTTATGGGAAAATAGTCATTTCTAGGCAAACTAATAAATGAACTAAAGCAAGTCACCCTCTGGCATTCTTTTCAAGGCACAGCCATATTTTTTTACTCCCAAAATTCTATTATTTATTTTTGTTTCTCTTTAACTTTGAATTAAAGCTAAAGTAGTTATTAAAGTACCATCACTCAAAGTACTTTCTATGTAACTAGAATCCCCCTAAATATTTCATGGAAAACAAATGTTCTTTATTTTTATTTATTTATATTTTAATTCTAATATAATTAATATACACTGTTATATTAGTTTCAAGTGCACAAAATAGTGATTCAACAATTCCATACATTACTCAATGCTCATCACTATAAGTGTACTCTTAATCCCCATCATCTATTTCACCCATCCCCCCACCCACCTCCCCTCTGGTAACCACCAATTTGTTCTGTATAGCTAAGTCTATTTTTTGTTTGTATTTTTTTCCTTTGTTCATTCGTTTGGTTTCTTAAATTCCACATATGAGTGAAATCATATGGTATCTGTCTTTCTCAGACTGACTTACTTCACTTAGTATTATACCCTCTGAATCCATCCATGTTGCTACAAATGGCAAGATTTCATTCTTTTCTATGGCTGATTAATATTCCATTGTATATATATAAACCACCTCTTCTTTATCCATTCATCTGTTGATGGACACTTGGGCAGCTTCCATATCTTGGATATTATAAATAATGCTGCTGTAAACACAGGGGTGCATACATCTTTTTGAATAAGTGAAAACAAAATATTTTTTAACAAGACAGCTACAGAGCTCTTCCTAGTGTATTCCTTTTTAAGGTATTAAAATCAAAAGCTTTGAGACTCTATGCACATGTATAAAGTAATCTCATAGTATACACATCTGTATAGTAAAGCTATGCAGTAAGGTATCCCACTAAATTTTATATATTTACTATCTTCCACACTTGTATTTCCAGAGAACTCATTTATTCATAACACATATGAGCATCTTGCTGAATACTCCACAGCACATATTTTGGGAAATTCTAGTTATGGTGTTGACTGATAATTGCTCTGTTGTAGCTACTTACTAGAGTGCCATATAATAATGTCTTAAATTCTGGCTACTCCCCTGTGATACATTTTCATAGTATCTAATTTATATTCCATTTTCAGTTTACATGTCTGTATCCTCCACCAGATTCACTCAATGACAAAGAAACTTGTTGTCAATTGTTTGTGTATTCCCAATGTTTAGAATTATGCCGGGAGAGTTGTACAAACTCAATACATATTTATTGAGTGCATGTACGTAAGAATGAAAGAATGAATAAGTGAATAAAAGAATAAATGAATGAAAATAAAAACAACCATTTGATTTACTTTTACTGCTTTACTCAGTGATGTGCTGGGATCTGCAGCAAGGGAACAGAAAGAACTTTCAAGTGAGTTATTTCTCTCTCCTTTTTCTAGAAGCAATTTAGTCAGAGAACACTTGGCATGTCAACCCTGAAATGTTGCCAGCCTTTTGCTCTGGCCACTATTTTATTCCTCTCAATAATAATTCCCACCAGAAGAATGGCAAGGAAAAGAAAGAGAAGGTTAAACTGAATTCTGTCAAATGTTGTTAAGAGTTGGCAGCTCCAGGAAAGGTTTTATACCAAAGAGAATTGAATCTTGTGGAAAAAGAGGCTACCTGAATCACTGTGAATTTCATTTATCTGTGTATCTCTGTTCCTAATTATCACTGGTAAGTGACAGTTGGCAAGCCCATGGAGGTCTCATAAGGTTATAAATTGTATTAAATGGTCAAAACATAACATTTAAAAACTTCAGTGATTCATGCAAAGAAAAGCACACTGTATTTCATGTGATGTTGAGGCTTGCTCTAACCAGCGTCCTTTCACATAAAATAAGATGTTAAAGTTATATGATGGTATCTGAAATTTCTATTGTGACAAGATCTAATTAGTTGGGCTAAATGAAATGTAAAGTTTGAATGCTGGAACATAGATTCTCTTTCACTTTCAGCAATCCTCCTATATATATATATATATATATATATATATACATATATATATATATATAGAAAGAATATATATATATTCACTTATCATATAAATTTATTTATATATTTATATTCACTTATTATACATGTGTATATATATCATTAGGGCTCACACATGTATATATATAATCATTAGACTCATATATATGAACCAATTCATACACTCCAGTTCACTTGACCCAAATGAAGGTAAGTTATAAGACTAAAAAGAGAAGTTTTTTTGATATATATCTGATAAGCAAGATACTGAGTCTCAATAATTTTCCAATCATATTGAATTACCCTTTTAGAAAGTACATCATATCAAAAGAAAATGCCAAAAGTTTAATTATTCCAAAATATAACAAAGTAAATACTTATTGGAAATTTTTAAAAACCAGAAAAAAGCTTTATAGATCTCAATATGTGTTAACTAATTTTTTTTTGCTTTAATAGAAGGTCTTAGTGTTTCTCACAAGAATTTAGAGCCATATTTTAGAGCTAACCACTGTATAGCATCAAAGCAGAAATACTTTCTTAATGATCTTTCTCTAAGTAGTTGTTTTATAGTTTCATACAACTTTACTACTGACACTGTTCATTTCTGCAATGATTTTTACAGAATCACTAATATGCCCCAAATGTGCTAGCTTAATGTTTTTCTCACATTCAATGACAAAGTATACACATATATCTATGAGATGATTGCTTTTATAATTCTGATAAGTTGCCATATTTGAACATTCCATTCATAACTAAGTAGAGCTAATAAATGAGTAAAATACATACTTGTTCTAGTCAAGAAGGTTGCCGCAAAGAGGCCCAGGAAAGAATAAAACTGATCTCGTTGACAACCTGCCAACTGTTTGCATACATACATTCACCGATAACACTTTACTTCAGAAGCATTTATACTAATCTATTATAAACACTTTAATGCTTTCTACATAACTGAAAAATGATGTCTTTAACAAATTATTTGAGAAGATAATATTCTTCAGAGTTTCATAAACCAGTATTAGATAAGCATACAAATATACATAATTTTAAGCATTTAAAAAAATCTGAACTATCTTCGTTAGAAGAAAGCTATTAAAAGAGGAGCTTTGGTATTTAATAATAGAATATAAAATGTTATCCAAGTTAGAATCACCAGCCATAAAGAATATATAACTACAAGAACTATATATTGATATTAAATAATTGAATTTGATTTATGCAGCCTGGTTTTGAAAATGTACTTCTAAATGGAAGATGAATAATGACTGAGGTAATTTTTTTTCTATTTAAACCACCTTAACTCATTTTTTTCCTCAACTAAAATACCCTAAAGGTCACAATATTAAACATTCAGCAAGAGATGTACCAAGTGAGCCTCATATATATATATGCCAGGTTTTCCTAGGTAATACCTATGTGCACAGAATTCCCATTCAATTTAAAGGGGTCATGATTATATAAATATATATATGAAAACCTTAGTTTATTATTTATATATGTAAATCTTAATCTCTTTTTTTTATTTCCTTCTAAAATATTTATTCATACCAGCATCTCTTCTCTCTCTCTTTTTTTAATTAATAATATTACTGTAGACTATCTACTTTCTTTTATTCCTTGGCTCAATTTAGATGACCTACAACAGAGGTTTCTAAACACTGGTTTAGGGGCACTTGGGTGGCTCAGTTGGTTAAGTGTCTGACTCTTGATTTTGGTTCAGGTCATGATCTCAGGGTCATGAAAACGAGCCCCTTGTGGGGCTCTGTACTGGGCATGGAACTTGCTTAGGATTCTCGCTCTTCTTCTCCCTCTGCTCTCCCCCCTCCCACTCATGTATGCACTCTCTCTCTCTCAAAAGAAAAATAAAAACAAAAACCACTGGTTTAACTGTCAATCATAACTACCTCTAGTGATTATTAAACATGCAGATTTTAGGGTAGGCATATGACCTACAGAATCCTGGGACCCAGGAATATGTATTTTATTTTATTTATTTATTTTTTTAAAGGTTTTATTTATTTGACAGAGAGAGACACAGTGGGAGAGGGAACACGAGCAGGGGGAGTGGGAGAGGGAAAAGCAGGCTTCCCGCGGAGCAGAGAGCCCGATGCGGGGCTCGATCCCAGGACCCTGGGATCATGACCTGAGCTGAAGGCAGACGCCTAACGACTGAGCCACCCAGGCGCCCCAGGAATATGTATTTTAATAATACATGATAATTAATAATTGTTTAAAATGTCTTGACAACTTAAAATGTGCCTGGACTTTCTTAAATATTCTACATATTTTAACACAGGTCATCTTCACCATGATCCATTGAGGAAGCTATTATTACTTAGATGGGAAAACTAGGAAAGTTAATGAATTGTAGGGCTATAGTTCTGGTAGTATCACTTCAGAGTCCTAGCTCTTGATCTCTTGTCACTTACACAGCCTCTTTTGGGTGAGTCTAACATCTAACTAGATTTCTATAAAATGTCCAATAAATGTGGATAACCTAAACTATACTGAATCACAGATAGCTACACTGTGCCTATCTCTCAAACTAAACAAAAAGTCCCATAAGAAGGAACACTATATATTCATATTTTGGATCCTTCACAAAATACTTGAGTTCTTGGCACATATTTGTTGAACTTACTCTTCCCAAATTCTCCAAGTAGAAATGACCAAAATCATATGCACTGAGGAAACATTATATAGCAAACCTTCCTTTCATGATACAGCCTATTCTATCATCTAACCTAAACACTTTCTCCTACATCCCAAGCCCATTTCTTAACTCATTTTTAAAACTCATTTTTATGAGGAACAATTCTTGTCACCATTAGCTATGATTTTTTTTTTTAATTTTAGGATTTTGAACATATTTACGTTCCTTAATTTACTATTTGAGATTGTCTGTGGCTGACATTCTAGAAAGATAAATGAAATGGCCCAAACTATACCTTGTCTAAATATGTGGCCCGGATAAGGCCCAGGTTTCAGGTCTGGAAACACAGAGAAATAAACTGAGTTGGAGTAAAAAGAATTTATGCCCTTTCCCTCAAGTTATAATCTCTATGCATGCTGTTCTTTTATTTTTATTTATTTTTTTTAAGATTTTATTTATTTATTTGACACAGAGAGAGAGAGACAGCGAGAGAGGGAACACAAGCAGGGGGAGTGGGAGAGGGAGAAGCAGGCTTCCCGCGGAGCAGGGAGCCCGATGCGGGGCTCGATCCCAGGACCCTGGGATCATGACCTGAGCGGAAGGCATTCGCTCAACCAACTGAACCACCCAGGCGCCCCTATGCTGTTCTTTTAAATATACTAAAAATTAACACGATGTTCCTTCATTATACTGGAATCCCAGTCAGTGTTTTGTTGTTTTGTTTTTCTGTGAATAAGTGACTGCCATTTGTTAGCTTGCTTACAGATATATATATGTATGTATGTATATATATATATATATATATACATACATATATATATTTTAGTTTCTTAATCTACCTTCTTTATATTGTGTTTATGATAGTATACAGAATCGACAATCATTCAAAATCTCCTTTCTGTAGGTCAATATATACCTTTCTATAAGAATTAAAGTCAAGGGCGCCTGGGTGGCTCAATCGTTAAGCTTCTGCCTTCGGCTCAGGTCATGATCCCAGGGTTCTGGGATCGAACCCCGCATCGGGCTCCCTGCTTGGCGGGAAGCCTGCTTCTCCCTCTCTCACTCCCCCTGCTTGTGTTCCTGCTGTTGCTGTCTCTCTCTGTCAAATAAATAAATAAAATCTTTAAAAAAAAAAAAGAATTAAAGTCAAAAATATATTTCAGTTCTTGAATGGGGTTACATATATTGCTGTGAAATGAAAGCAACCCATTAAATTTTGTTTGGCTAAAAGTTTGCTAAAACAGAATAGAAATTCAGATTTTCTGAGAGAAAAGGGAAATTCAGATTTTCTGAGAGAAATGTACTTGGAAAATAATCCAGGTAACTTGAAGAATCAGATAGTGAATTTTCATAAATACAAAGACCTCAATGCCTTCCCCATGCATGGGAATGAAGTGGAAAAACACTAGGTGAAAAAAAAAACAAAAACAAAAACACTAGGTGACATGTTTCTTTCTTACAAATAGGCAGGAAGAAGAGCAGAAAGTGAGGAATGAAATTCAGGGAGTAGCATGCTCAATACTTACATGTGTATCAGACATTTATATGTATCTTTATGAATGAAGTCACCATTTTTTGCATGATATATTGAAACTCATTAGGAAAAGCAATGGAGTAATTGCTAACCTCAGACATTGGTCTTGGAAAAACGATTCTCACCTTAATCAGCATAGAGCCTACTTGAAATATCAAGTCATGTTTAGTGAGGTTAAAGAACAAAAAATGAAATAAAAACATTGGAAAATATCACTTGTTTTCACAAATTGCTTCCTTCTTTACATATGCTAGTTCTGACAACATGCACCAACTTGGAAGACACCTACACCCAGAAGTGGTAAATACTACTGTGGCCAGAAGTCAGGGGGAGTTAACAAATGTATTGGTATAATGAATCTAGGTTTTAAACTTTATGAAAGTGGAGATATGACATCTATATTTGGTTTCCAATGCCAAATGCAGTCACTGGAACATAGTAAGTGGGTGATTATGTTTATGAATTAATATATACAACTTAATTTTCTCCATTAGACTATGAGCAAAGATTATGAGTCTTTCATTTCTCCATTTACAATGTACACAGTACTGGTACAAAAAAGATTTATAATAAATGTTATTTCATTGAAAAAATGACTAGAAGCACCAAAAACAAAGTGAAAAGTGTACAGAAATCATAATCCATGAGAAAAATTAAGACCCAGAACTAGAAATAAAATCACATGTCCAGGGACAAGAATATGAGTTCAAATATTGAGGTATTCCCATAAAACTCTTCCACAGGATTCGAGCATGTAATGTTTTTATTAGGATTTCTACTGTGTTGGTATATTTAATCCTGATATAATCTCCTGAGTGTTTTTTCTATATCCAATACTAGTTTGCGTGTGTCTGTATGTGGATGTGTTTCTGAGCCTGTTAGAAATTTGGGAAAACATAGGGTAGGTGCACTGGGCAACGGACATAACCATCAGCACTCTGGCTTCAAAGGAGAGGCTGCAGTCCATTAAGTCCTCAGATTAAAGTTTCACTTAGCTTCCATTTTGCTGCAGCCTATGGTATGATTAAACCTTAGGTAAGAGTCTTAAGGTTAAATTTATTCAGTCAGGCCTAACGTGTAATTGTATTCTATTGAGATTGCTTTATTCTACAAAACAGTAACGCTTTTGTTTAGAATCACCTCTAAATAGTATTTCATTTGGTATACTCCTCAAAGATAAACTGTAAACTTATTACAGTTTTGATTAAATCTACCAAGTAGGTTCTTAGTGAGTTAGAAATAACAGTAAATATCATAACATGTAAAGGTTTTCTAGAAAAACACTTATGCTTTAATTTAGTTTATTTGTTCACATATGAACCTGAATCACATATATCCTGAATTTACCAAAGTGTGTTCAAGGCAGAGGAACATGGCCAATTTGGAAAAACTCTAGACAGAAGTCAAATGTTCCAGTCTGTAAATGAAGACACAAATTTCACCTCACTCCCAAATGTTAGCCAATGGAACATGACAAAGTCTTTACTAATTCTTAAGGAAATGAGAAAAATGTACTAAGTATTTCTATAAAATCAAATTTCTTCAAGTTAATGAAATATTCTTTCTTTGGGGATTATATGCTTCTCATTAGTTTTGGAATCTTTATTTTTAATTTTTTTAAAGATTTACTTATTTATTTTAGAGAGAGAGAGAGAGAGAGTGAGTGGGGGGAGGAGCAGAAAGAGAGGGAGAATCTCAAGCAGACTCCTCACTGACTGGGGCTCAATCTCACCACCCTAAGATCATGACCTGAATTGAAACCAAGAGTGGGACCCTTAGCTGATTAGGTCACCCTAGGTCCCCAAGAATTCTCTTTTTTTAATGAAACAATAGTGATAATAGAAGGTGGTCATAATAGTGATAATAAATTTTTATTTAGGGAGTGCTTTGAGGTTAATTTTTAAATCACTGGTTGGTGAACAGCATAATTACAGTTCTTAGAGATGCTTGTTGGGTTTTGTCTGTGAAAAAGAAGAAATGAATGATGCCTCCCAGAATGAACTTGGTCTGCTTTTGAAGAAAACTGTTCATAGTATTTGAACTTCGAGTTTATATAGCTTCAATTATCAATAAGAGCAGAGCAGTTGCTGTGTCATGTTAGAGATTCAGCCGACTAGGTACTGTCAAATATTGTATTAACACTTCATTTTAAGGGTACGTATTCTTTATATAATAATTTATTATCAACTGATTTGGACAACATGACTTCAGGTAGTTTAACTTATGAATAGGTAGCACTCCCAAATTACTTGTAATTAATCTATCTGAATCTTAGAAGTCATATCCCTATAATAAAACACTTTTATTAAAGGAAGTTGTGTCCCTAGGCCATAAGTCTCACATAAGGCCATTAACCTATGCAATATATAATTAATATATATGATATCATTTCTATGAGAAGCATATTTAAATTTATAATCAAGGATGCCTAGTACTCATAGCTTTTTTACAATAATCTCAGGGATCTGAATCCATACTTCCTGAAAATGAGGAAAAATTCCCCTTCCAACCACACATTCATTTAGTTGTTCATTCAGGCAACAATTATACTGATCATGTACTATGCTCTGGAGACACAACAGTGAACAAGAAAGACAACTGCATGTTTCTTACATTATATTTATACTTAAGACACTCTCATAGGAGGTATATAATAGTAAGATACCATATCATATAATGTTGGATTTCTGACAAGTGTTAGAAAGGAAATATTAAGTCTCTATTATAGCTTTCCAAGATGGCTATATGAAGCAGGAGGCTCCAGGATTTTGGAATTCTAGGTGTATTCAAAATAGCCACACCATGGAGACTGAGGCATAAAAACTTTGGAGTAAGTGGCTCCATAATGACTATCTGAATAGCACTATTTCTTCCTTATCATATAATGGTAATAGACCCTACCTATTATTGAGTGTCATAGAACAATATAACAAAAATTCCTAATGAAATTACATTAAAGATTGTGATAAGAGTATTTTATTCTTAGAAATAAATGAACTATGTGTTTTAACAACCATGTGCCTTGATAGCAGTATGGCAACTATTATAATTAACAATGAAAACTTAAGGTTTTATTTGACAAAAATACTAAATTCTATGTAAAACTTCAGAAAATGCTAATCCATCAGTAATTAATGAATAATGGACAAAAAATTAAGGTAAAATCCTTGATCTAACAGCTAACCTCACATTTCACTATTACAAATTATAATACCAATCAGAAACTAGGAAAACAGAATTCAGCTGAAAAACCTGGAGAAATTTATGGTAATAGAGGTAAGAGTAAAGTGGAAAGAATAATTATGCTTCTGGAAAAGGTAAATAGGAGATAAAAATAATTAATAATAAAAATTTTATTGAATTAGTTTAAATACAAAGACAATCCTGGTGACATTTCAAAACGAAAAATTGAATGCTTTTAAGTTTACTTATCATTATTCAGTGCTTTTCATATTAGCGATTTACAAATTTACTGTGGAGTGTGGCTGTCACACGTCAATGGATGTGCAGCTTACTGACTATAGATGGGATAAGAATGTTCATTTTACTGCTATTAAAAACAGCACTTCTTTTTAAAATCGTAACAGAATAAATTCCCATTGTTATCTTTCTCTTCATATTTTTAAAAATATTTTATTTATTTATTTGACAGAGAGAGAGACAACTAGAGCAGAAACACAAACAGGGGGAGTGGGAGAGGGAGAAGCTGAGCAGGGAGCCCGATGCAGGGCTCCCCATCCCAGGACATGACCTGAGCCGAAGGCAGACGCTTAACCAACTGAGCCATCCAAGTGCCCCATCTCTTCATATTTTAATAAATTCAAAGGTAGATGTCTTTAAGGGAGCAAATTATTGAAAATAATTTCATCCTTAAAGGAACTTAACAAATTCAATAGACAAAATGGTCATTTAAAAACACCTGTTACCGGGGTGCCTGGGTGGCTCAGTCGTTAAGCGTCTGCCTTCAGCTCAAGTCAGGATCTCAGTGTCCTGGGATCGAACCCCATGTGGGGCTCCCTGCTCAGCAGGGAGTCTGCTTCTCCCTCTCCCTCTGCCCCTTGCCCCAGCTCATGCGCACGCTCTCTCTCTCTCTCTCTCAAATAAATAAATAAAACATTTTTAAAAAACTTTAAAAAAAAAAAAAACAACTATTATTTAAAAATAGTAATTGGCACAGGTGAAATGACCACCTCAGATTTCAATGTTTAATATACATTATTGTTCTGATTACTACAGCACTAATGGTATTTAAGATTAGATAACTAAAGAAGCAAGGTTTTCCCTTATGATGGAACTAAGTGAGCTTGATCATATGTGCTTTCCTACATACGTTATAGAATGTAAAAGAAGTACATAGAGATATGTTGTAGGGGAAAATCCACTAAATGTAGCAATAGACTGAGATAGTAGAAGAGAAAGCCATGCATATAAAGAGTATTGTGCCTCATGAATCTAATTTTTTTCTGAAATTGCCAATTTATTATGTAAAATGTATAAAATGATTACTTGTCTTTTTACATGACTATATAGATAACACACATCTATGAATGATTTTCATGTTACATATGCACCTCATTTCATGCACAGATGCAATCAAACAGGATACAATAAAGAAAGCAAGCTGTTATGTTCTCTAATCATCAAATGATGCCAGCTATGACATTCAGAAATATTAAGATATCAAGCACTTAAAGTGCTTAATATTTCTCTCCCAGTTCTCCTATGAGGTAAGTCAATATTCTCATCTCTAGAAAGATTTAGTAATTGACCTACTTGACCTAATTCACAAAAGGAGGCCATTGCAAAAAAAAAAAAAAAAAGAGCTAAATTTAAAAATCTCCTTGTCACTGTGGTTGTAGCTACATGATAAACAATTGTCCACAATATAATAAATGATTCAATTTACAGTTAAAAATAAGTAAAAACTGATTTTGGAATCACCAACTGACACAGCCAGCATCTGGATCCCAGTATGTGGGTCTGTCAGCCATTATTTTAATCTTTATTTAAAGAATGTGCTTCAATAAATGTTAACTGAATATCACATATAGCTAAGTTATACTTTGAGTAACAATTTTACATTTTGAAAAGAGGCATTTTGTAAAACATGGCTTGATATTTATATTTGTCCGTGGCAGTAGAGAAATAAAACATCAGCTTACTGCAATAACAAAAAACATTTTTGAACTTCTGAGGTTTGATAAATACTGTAGTAGAGGTCTAACATATCATTAAATATTAGACTTACTCCCTATGTTCCCCAAAGTCCATAAAAAATATCACTATTATCTACTTCACTATTTTGATAGAATATTTAAATATTATTTATCTGATTTTAGAGTTTCAAATTTCATTGTCAAAATCCTTTACAGGACTTGAATTGTTTTATGTATTCAATTGTATAATGATGTAATCTCCAGTTCTAAAACTTATTTTTTTTAAAAAGTCAATGTCTGTTGCATCTCTGTATCTTGAATGCCTAGTATAATTCTACAACACCAAAAGATTTGTTGGATAAATATTTTTTGGGCAAATCGACGAATATATAAACCCACAACTACATCAAGAAATTAAGTCCAAGGGCATAATTTTAAGGTTATATGTAAGATCATATAATTTCAAATCAAAGTTTTATTTAGAAAATCCCCTTGTGCGTGTGTGATGCAGTAGATTTAGATAAGATACACTATTTTCACAAGACATGAGTCAATAGAACCTTCTGTGTGATTTTGCAGTTTCTTCCTCTGTCCCATCAAGAAGGAATAGATGAGAGTATATAGATGTTTAAGTAAAGCAGGAGCTAAATAAATTATTCTGATTCTCATTTATGTAAATGAGAAGGGAATTCCTTTCACTGACCCTTGGAAAAAGTAGATCTGAAATCTCCAACAGTAGCTTGCATGTCGAGCTCACTATGTTTCTTTAATATGTATGTAGAATAAGCCTAATGTGGTCCATCCAACTGTGTGTAGGCTGTAATTTTCAGTGGCAGACTAGTTAGTTGTTATTATGGTGCCTTAGACAAAATTTCCAGGCATGTGTAGGAAAGTGGTTCGTAGGCACTGTTCCATGTGCCATTGTGATAAAGGAGAAAAACATATTCCTTTACTCCTATTTCTCTGTATCATTGCATTCAGATAGGTTTTAAAAGCAAAAGTTCTTTATTTGAATAAAATGTTTCCTAAACTGTGTTCCACTGAAAATTCTTCATGAAGATGTTCCTGAATATAGTGGGTAAAATGTTTCCTGATCAAATGTGATATAACCTGCATGGCCATTAATACGTTAAAGGCTTAGTATAATGCAGCAGGTAGAGAAAACTATTTAATTCCATTTAATTTAAATTTCCCAAACTTACTTGAGTATAGAATTCCTTTAGCTTAACACATTTATTTCCTGTTTCAATCTTTACCAAAACATCCCTTTGAGAAATATTGGGCATCGATTCAGGAGTTCTAGTCGTCCTTCATCTATATGCCGAAAAGTCTATCTTGTTTAGTAAACACATATTCAATTTATGGAATGTATAGTTTGACCAAAAGAGAGCAAGAGAAACAGAGAGAGAGAAAGATTCTCAATGCCTTTTCTGGGTCTGACCACTTTATAACTTATTACTCCTTTAGAAAAATAGAAATTGGCACCTGTCTTAGTTCAGGTTCTATAAAAAATACTATAGACCAGGTGGCTTCATCAACACATATTTATTTCTCATGGTTCTAGAGGCTGGGAAGTCCAAGATCAAGGGCCCAGCAGATCTAGCGTCTGGCTTACTATATTCTCATATGGCAGAGAGACACAAGAGGATAGAAAGACAGAGAGACATACTTCTCTCCCCTGCCTCATCTCCTAAGGGCACTATTTCTATCCTGATGGCTCTTAATTACCTTCTGAATGCATCACCTCCTAATATCATCACATTAGGATTTTAACAGATGAATGGGAGGGATATGGCCCAAACATCAGTACAGAACAATACCTAAATAATCAAACTTCAACAAATTCACACCTCAGTTCTCAAACTTGACTACCCCACCTAGAACCATAGAATTGATTTCTTCATTAGATTTACATAAATTCCAACTTTGAACTAATTCTTAGTGCTAATATCTTTGTACATATTATTATCACTTATTCTGTCAGATTTCAAATCAAAGTCAGAACCATAAAAGCATAAAATGTGGGCATGAAAAGAATCTTAAAAATTACCAATCATTTTTAATACATGAGTAAACAGATAATTAAAGTTTAGAACAACTCACAAATTGTTATCATTATTGTTTGTTGTATTGTTCTTGCCACTGTTTTGTGGTTGTGATTTTCACAGTTTCAGGCAATATGAATTCATTTTTAAAGAACACTCTTTAAAGTGTATTGGAAATGTGACCATACTGTATAATACTACGAAGAACCTCAACCATAAAATCCAATGAAAATACATTCATTATTTTTCACAGTTTGTCCTAAAATTTCCATTTGAGGATGTGGAGTGCATAAAAGAATATTCAACTCAGTATTTTACTGATTGAGTATATGATATTGTATCTTCATACTCATTTCTACTTTCAAAGAACAACACAATTGGTATGTAGATGTCAGGAATGAACTTCAGTGCACTAATGAATAATGTTACCATGAAAACCACTGATGACTGGCTAGCTAGAAAGCACTATCGATATCTGATGACAGGATAGCTGTCTTTCACCTTCTAGATTAATGACATACTAATAGCACTTTTTGGAACCACATTAATTTTCCTGATATTAGCGCTGAAATTATATATGCTATTTTTTATCATAACAACCTCAGTCTGTATATTTTAAGAATGTAAAAGAATTCCAAAATTATAAGATGATATAAATACCAAATACTATCATTACTTAGTTACCTTCAAAAATTTCATTATTCAATCTGGCATCAAAATAAAGCAAACAGTAAACCAGCAAATCTTGCTTAATGGAATGACTTCATCTCTCAGGATTACATTTATTGTTATGCCTTTAATTGTGCAGACTGGAAGGATTTGTGATACAAACTGAGTAATCTTGCATTATTTGAATAATTTATAATCTCAGCAGAGCTTGTGATTCATTGGATTATAACACATTTGCGTGTTATAATCTACTAAAAGTCCAGGCATGCCCAAATATACAAACCTCTGTTTAAAATGAAACTTCTCCAACAGCCTTGTCATCTATCCTGCCCTGATGTATATAATGTAGAGTGGAATAAATGAAAGATTAAGTTAGACATTCATGAAGCAGAGGAACACTATTTCCGTTATCTGTGTTCCAGATCAAATATTAAGAAATAAAGCTGAATTGGAATGTATTTTCTGAATAAGTTCAGATCCATCACCTATGGCACTGTATAGTCATAATAACATTTTGGAAGTGTTAAAATCATGTAAGGAAATCCCACATAAAGAAGCAATATTAATTGATAGTAAATATTGGCTTTCTCTTTTGTTTTTATATTTTTGTATCTGCAACTTGCTCATAAGCAAGAGACTTG
>NW_023270323.1:28749379-28827549 GCF_011800145.1 Mirounga leonina | reverse complement strand
CAAGTCTCTTGCTTATGAGCAAGTTGCAGATACAAAAATATAAAAACAAAAGAGAAAGCCAATATTTACTATCAATTAATATTGCTTCTTTATGTGGGATTTCCTTACATGATTTTAACACTTCCAAAATGTTATTATGACTATACAGTGCCATAGGTGATGGATCTGAACTTATTCAGAAAATACATTCCAATTCAGCTTTATTTCTTAATATTTGATCTGGAACACAGATAACGGAAATAGTGTTCCTCTGCTTCATGAATGTCTAACTTAATCCTTCATTAGGGCACGAATGTCATTCATGGGGGCCCCACTCTTACGACCTAAGCACAACCTAAAGGCCCTACCTCCTCAAACAATCAGGGGCCCTGTGATGTCAACATATGAATTTCGATGAGGACACAAACATTCAGACCGTAGCACCCACCAGTCTACAAAATGATCGTTCTGCTTTTGATAAATAGTTTTCTCCTTTCACTGTGAATTTTCACTTCTTGCTACAATTAGTGCACATTCCTGTTTTGTTTTTGTGAAAGTGAATTGTTCATCAGGGAAAAAAAATGTTTTAGAAATCTTTATATGTGTACTACCATGTAAATGGCCAGGTGACTTCTGGTAAAACCTCTTAAGTCTTCATTTAATAAAGAATCTTGATGCTTTATTTAACAAACAAATATATTTTTCCATCTTTACGTTTTAAGTAAATATACTTAGTAAGATAATGATCAAGATATAATGATATTGTAAGTGCATCCGTTACTAAGTACCTCCTGGGGAAAATAAAAATAAGAACAAAAACCAAGAACGGAAACCAAGATAAAGAATAGTAGCAACCCCACACACTGTTTAATAAGGCCAGGCAGTGTGCTAAACATTACAGTGTTACCTCACCCTAATCCTTATAAGAACATTGTTCAGTAGTAGTCTTATACACAAACTTATAGATGAGGAAATAGAGATGTAGAGATTAAACAACTTGCTACACATTTGTAATAAAAGGTAGAGCCAGATTTGTAATCTAGATTAACTGTTTTCAAAGTCTCCATGTCAAACACACTGCTTCTAAGGAGGTCAGTATTTAAATAAATTAGTAATCTGGATTGAGCCCAATAGAGAGTGGACCCCAGATTTGTGTGTATGTTTGTACGGGTTGTATTTTTCACAATTCTAGGTGATGTCATTCAAACGTGTCTGTTTGCATAGGAGAGCAATGGTTTATCAATGTAATCTCAGTGCTTGGCATATATTAGTCTTTTGGTAAAATAAGTTGTATAATTAAATAATCCTAGCTCAGGATTGCATGACACAAAATGAATTAGAACACTTTGATGTCGCTTTCCATTATTCTATTTTTAGCCAAAAATGTGAAGTCTTTTCGTTCCAAACAACCACCACTTCCTAGAGATTCAGATGCCTAGTTATTTATCAACCAGTAACAGACATAGTTAGTGTAAATTTACATCAAAGGCATCGAGTGACATGATAGGGGTAAAGACAAAAAGGTCTTTACACTGGAGAAACTTACAGTAGTCACACAAAAAAATAGGTAAATCTAAAATATCTAAATTTTAGTGTGCTCAATACACAATGAGTGCCATATTGATTCAGCCTGGGAAGTGGTCACCCTGTTGAGGGGTAATGAAAGGTCTCATGTTTTAAACTTCAGCTGGGCCTTAAAGAATATGATTAGCAGTAAGATGGGTTATATGGAGGGTGGGAGGTGAAGCAGTTCAAGCAATTTGTGCAAAACGCTAGAGGTAGAAATTTATATGAATCCTTTGAGGAGTTAAGAAGAGAGAAATTAGTTCATTTGGAGGAAAGTGTGCTGGGGTGTAAGATCACAAAGATCGCAGCGGCTAGGCTCCAGAGGACAGAGATTGCAAGCTGAGTGGTCTGGACCATCACTTTCTGCATTAGTGTAAGCAATGAATAGCATAAAAGAAAAAAGAGAGAGAGAGAAACAGAGGGGAGGAAAGAATAAGGCAATGAATAGCAAAAACACCTCAAAAACTTCAAACACGAGAGGAGTCTTGAGCATTCTCTCTCCCCCTGCTGCCTTTAATGGAAATAATCAACAGGAATGCTGGATGATTACAGTATATTTTTTCTCTGTGGGAGAGGGAGATTATGTACTCAGAACCATAAAGCATTTTGCTTGCAAAATTAATTCAAATTGACTTGCATGGGCGCACTGTCACATGAATTGAAAACAGCTGAAGAATGGTGAGAGGAGAAAAAAAAAGATTATGATAAACAGCAATCAAACTACTCAGAAAAATACCTAGTGTTTGGACCCTGGGGACCTCTGGAAGCCCCAGTTTTATTTAACATCTTCATTAATGAGTGGGAAGATGGGAGCAAAAAAAAAAAAAATCATCATATTCACATATGGAAACTGGTACAAACAGCAATGAGAGCAGAACATTTTTTTCAGAAGGAAAAGGATTGTAGACCTAGATTTTACATGGACCACACCATTTGGCAAAGAAAGTCTAGACAGAAACCTAGAAATCCTCATAGACATAATGAGGAAAAGGGAACTATGAGGACCCAGTATGAAACAGGTGGAAACGATATTGGGAAACGACTGTTGGATGCAAGTGTGTACACAGGCGTCTCACATCACAGGCGAGGTGACAGGAACTTGTATATGACTCTTTAGAAATGATCTGCCAAACTGTTCACATTTATGCTCCCTGCTTGTTATACAGACCAATGGAAAAATCCATCAAAAAAGGAATGCATGGGAAGAATTGTTTCAGTAGAAAACTAGACAAGGTGTTGAGTATGGATAGCATAGCTGTACACACTGCAATCTGGAGGGAAAAAGAGATAGGGGTTGAGGTGGAGGGAAGAAGAAGAATTTCACAGCACGATTTGAAAACGGGGAGGAGAATAATTAGTCTTGGAGCCATATCTTCCTGCGGAAATAGGACTTAAACCATGGTCTGAAGGATGAAGCCTTTAGCTAGGTGATTACAGGTAGGTTAAGGAAGGATTAACAAAAGGATTTCATGGATAAGGTCATTCTCCAGTTTACATTTGAGAGTATCCCTTATAATGTGGGAAAGTGTTTTGAGAGCCTCTAAAGAAAAAAATATTTGCAATATTTTATAGTGACTTTGAACAAATAAACAAAGTGATACCTAATAAATAAATAATACAAGCATGTCTCAATCCCATTTTGCAGGAATATACTGTGACTATTACTAATTCATTCAATATAATTGCATATATCAAAGACTAAATACAACATTTGCCTCGTATGCCAAGGCAGAGCTGGACATTTTAAAGAACTTTCTTCATAATTGCTAAGTTTCCATGTGGGAAATCTAAATGCAAAATTGTACTTCTTCTAAACTTCAGTGTATGCTTAATGACTATCTTGAATTCCTTAAATTATTTATCTTAATTACCTTACGGGTTGGGTGTTCTTTTTGTTTTTCTAAAAAATAATGAATACAAAGCTACTTTGGAACAGGATTGTTCTTCATTATACTGGCATTTGCATTATATAGTATAATATCCATTCCCTTTAGAATTATTTTCTATCACTGTCCAAATAAAGTGCTTTTCTATATCCACTAATGTGTTCTTTTTTACCCACTTCAGCATTACGTTAATCTTTATTAGCCTCTCCGTGCTCAGTGTGGGCCTCAATGCTTGTCATTATCCTTCCTCTCCTTCAGTGGAAAGCAAAGCCAAAATAAGATTCTGGCAAAACTTACCCTGATCATAATCAAGATGTAAGCGATTACCAGTGTTCAAATATTTTTCCTCATCCTTTTTGCCTTTAATTTTGGGGAAAATGAATCATACACAAACTACCCCACACACACACTTTTGGTAAATCTGTGTATCAGAATAGAAAACCCAGTTTAAGTTCTTCCTGATTCAAGTGAATCCACGTAACACACTAACAATATATCCACAGTCCATTTTGAATAATCTAAGCCTGAGTTATTTTCAACTTTAAAAGTAAGTACACAGGTTCTCTAGCTCAAAGAAATCAGAACATAGAAAAAAGTGACACTAAAACAAGAAAAGCCATAAACTCCTGTTTTGAAGTATCTTGAATGGAAGACTATTGCTTGTTCTTTCTCCCCCAGGCAGAGACCCAGTTACTCTGTCTCTATTTTATTACAAATATGATTTAAGTCAATATTCTGAAATCTTTCTCAAATGAATAAATTATTGCAAATGATCCTAATAGCCCCTGCAATCAGCGTAAGAAAAGATTTCACAATAAAGCTTATTTTATTTGAATGAAAGAAGAGACAGCAAAAATAAAAGAAGAGCTTGCAGCACAATTCAGAGGTGATGCACTGGGGAATGTGGTGGCTTGCCCATTGCGAGCTCCAGGAAGTACAGAGAACTCAGTGGGGAAATGGCAGCCTCCACTAAAGCAAAGGAGGCAGGTGTATCTTGTGATCTTTTGTAAGACCAACACATGGGAAAAAAAAAAAAGAGCAATAGTGGAATTTCTGAGACACAAGAGTATAATCTACTCTAAACAAACATCATGACCATTAATTATATTCTCCTGAGGATAAGCCTTGAAAACACTTGCTAAAATTTCTCAGAAAACAATGTTATTTACATCTATGCTTAGAGTATGAAGATTAATCAATATTAAATGCTTCAGAAGATGACTAAAATAAATTTAATGTAATTAAAAGGAAGCAAAATACATCTTCAGGTTCTGTACAGATAGGCTGATAAAGTTATGGATACAAGATTGAGTGTTTAAGGGAAGAAAATAAAAGGGAGAGAGAGGAAAGCCTTAAGTGAGGAAATAGTTATTTTATTTTTTATTTTATTTTTAGATTTGTTTATTTGTATCAGAGAGAGAAGGAGGGGCAGAGGGAGAAGGAGAAAGAGAATCTCAAGCAGACTCCCTGCCAAGCCTGGAGCCTGACACATGACTCGATCCCAGGACCCTGAGATCATGCAATCATGAGATCATGATCTGAGCTGAAATCAAGAGTCCCTAGAAAATAGTTATTTTCTAGTCCCCTAGAAAATAGTTATTTGAGAAGAGTCTATTGATTCTACTGTTATTCAGCCAAATGATTCAATCAGAGAATTGGGATAAATGTATTGCTATGAAGTTTGTTCATCTATTCTAAATACTTGCATAATCTTAATTGAAATGGGATTTATACAACATGACTTTTACCTTTATTTTTTTATATATTTTTTTAGATTTTATTTATTCATTTATTTGGGAGAGAGCACATGAGAGGGGGGAAGGTCAGAGGGAAAAGCAGACTCCCCGCCGAGCAGGGAGCCCGATACTGGACTCGATCCCGGGACTCCAGGATCATGACCTGAGCCGACGGCAGTCGCTTAACCAACTGAGCCACCCAGGCGCCCCGACTTTTACCTCTAAAGAAAAATACATTCTTGACGGTTTTGCTTACCTTTTTCTGAAATCTAGATATGGAATTTGCTACTATACGTGCCATTTAATGGGAAAGTGAAGATAATAAAGTCTATTCACTTGAAAAATTAAAATAGTTGTAAAACTTACAAGTATTTTATTTTATTTTATTTTTAAGATTTAATCTACTTATTTGCCAGAGAGAGAGAGAGCACAAGTCGGGGGGGAGTGGTAGGCAGAGGGAGAAGGAGAAGCAGGCTCCTTAACTGTATTCAGCGTGAAATTAGAGTATTGAGTCTCATGTTTGGGTGTCGAAATACAAAAATTCTTGAACTCTACCAACTTCTTTCAATGGTCAAATGCCAAAGAGACAGGGGAGTGGTTATTGCTTTTAACTACCAAAATGCTGCTTTCTGGATATATCTGGAAACAGCAATAGAGAAGCAGCCTTTAAATCAACCAACATCTTCTCTATTTCTTTGATAATTTAGGGATCAAGTGGTGCTTTTTATCCTAAAAACAATACTGGGAGACAAATGACATAATAGTCACACAACCCCACCTAGCACTTAGGAAAGCCAAGATTCACAGAGGTCCCCAAAACAATAGTGAATTATAGATATAACTGGGAGTCAAGTTAATTCATTCCTTTAATGATCTATCTATTATGTAATTATATGTGTGTGTATTAAATACACACAATATAACAAATGCAACATACTCCTGAGCACTTATGTGCTATATATACATTTTTTTTCAAACACTTATGATCCGGCAATGGATAGAATGCAACCCACTCTGGCTCATTTAAAACTTTTTAAAGATGAATTTCCTTTTCAGCATCAATTACTCTTTTATATAAACTAGAAATCTGGGCAACATCCAGAATCTAGTCATGTCTCTGGAGACCTAACTGTTTGGAGGACTTCGCCTCTGGTTTAAAATAATCAGTCTCCTGGAAGACCTGGGCTTGAAATAGAATCAGTCTCTTACCAGCTGCCTAACCTTGGGCAATTCACTTATCCTTACTGAGCCTCCTTTTCCTCATCTACAAGAAGAATACTAAGTATATTTTTTTGCATTGCCATTGTCAGTATTAAATAAATTTATGTACTTGCAAAAGTATTTTTTCATGGGAAGACAATTAGAAACAATGATATGATACCACATGTGCCAAATATAATACATGTGCTCTTCCCAGTGTAGCACAAACTACCAGAGTGACCTTGAGCAAATACTGTCACCTCTCTGCCACTTTTGTACATCTATAGAAAGAAAAGACAGAACTAGAAAGCATTTCATTGGCCACATTGTTCTAACACACTTTGATTACTCATTCTAAAAATAATAATGCTGCCTCGAGTTCCAGCAGGTCAGGGACTTCTGTTTTCTTCAGTGCTATACTATACTCACTGTGCCTAGAAAACTCACTGACATATACTAAGTGCCCAATCTTATTGAATGAATGAATGCAGAAAATTTGCATAAAAAGCAAACCTTGCTGTAATATAGTACTTCTAGATATGTCCAGATTAAAAAAGGGAAGGAGAGTTTAAGTTATTACCATGAAGTATGTGTGCGTGATGTGCCTGCACATACACGTACGGTCTCTCTCATATACTGTGGCTAAAGAGCACATGCTGAAGCCCAAATTCAAACGATGTTTCCTGATTAAGGTGAAGTACTCAAACAAAATCTAGGAAGAAACTATCTCAGCATGTAATAATCAGATATTTTTTTTAAGACCCTCCTGAAACAAAAGAAAATCCTGATGATTGTATTTTTTAAAGATGTTGTTTATTTATTTGAGAGAGAGAGAGTACACACATGCGTGCAGGCACACAAGCGGGGAGAGGGGGTGGAGGGACAGACAGACTCTGCTCTGTGAGCGCTGATCCCCATTCGGCTAGATCTCTGGACCCACTCTAAAATACTGCTAACATTACAGACTGGCAATTTAAATAAGAAGAGTATTAGATGGAAATTGAGTCAAAGAGGATAATTTGCTGACTCTCACAAAACAGCAACCTTTACTCAGCTTTGGGCTGTTGAGGTCATAGAAGGCTGCTAGTTCCAGTATTCTGAAACTTCCAACTAAACAGAGAAGCCAGAAATTCAGATTTTATATGAAATCTCTCAATCTTTAAGTGCTGACAAGGAATTCAAATGGATATACTTATATGGAAAAATAAACAAAAAACCTGTTGGATCTCTTGGTTTAAGGAGAATAGAAATGCAGTAGAAGGTCAAAGAAAGAATATTTGCTGGGTGCCGACACTGTGCCAAGTTCTACTCTCAGTCCCACTTTTTAAATCCTTATGTAAAACTATACCTCAGTAATTTGTGCTCCATTTTATAAATTTAAACACAATAAAGTAAGTTATCCTTCTAATACATGTTTACGGAAGTTCTCTTGTATGCCGGGACCTGAGCCAACTTGTAGAAACAGTGCAGAATGGTAAATGTGAGATAGGCATAAGAAGCCCAGGAGCTGACAAGCATAGAAAATGTATCACAGGTGCAGTGATTGTTTCTAAGAAGTGTGTGGAATGTGTGCATGACTTTAAGGGATGGATAACAGTGTTTCTCTTAAATACTTGCCTAATTCTTAAGTGCAGATTTGGGGTAACTAAATAAAATATTCATTCCTAAGGCCTGAAGTTCGGAAAATATTCTGAAAAGGAGATTATTCTTATTCACTTAGTTTAATAAAGGCTTTCAGACTGGGGGAGTTCTGAGTCAGATCAAATCAAGACAGCCTTACAAGAACAGTCTTCCCGGAAGCTATCAGATCAAATAAGGACAATTCCCTGGGATCCAGCCTTTGAAGAATCTCCTGTCCCACTCTGCTGATCCAGTGCATGCTAGCCTGCTGCTTTTTTACCTTGCCAGCAGGTTTTTGGTTTTTGAAGGCTACCTCACAGCTGGAGATGCAGGAAAGAACATAAGGCACCTTAAAATGATAACGCTATTAAAATAAAGTAAAAGAAAGAAAGAAAGAAAATATCCAGTTCCAATAAATAATAAAATTTTTAACCTAATTTAATCTTTACATTTTTTTAAAATGCTAAAGTTAGTGCTGCTGTTCTAACAATAGTCCATCATTTTTCTTGCATAAATGATCCCTGTATTGCTCCATGACTGGCTAATTTCCGGAGTTCCAGAAAATTGATTCTGACAATGTTTGCCAGTTTTCTCATGGCTTTTATGGAGAAGAATATTTGTAGAGGCCTTTACTCCACAATTTTCGATGGCATCACTTTTGATCTATATTTCACCTAGAATAAGATTGCTTATCTAATCATAAATGGCACAGCCTAACAATAGAGTAATATATTAATTAATTCTTATTAGAATTAATTACACCTTGAACATTCATTTCTTTAAACTATAATTTTAAAATTTCCTTTACTTTGTATTTGAATGACATAACACAAAATGAAACATCTATGTACTGTACACATTGGACAAGTGTGGACAAGTACATACTTGGGCATATAAATGCACATTCACTAAGTTTCTCTACCTTAAATTTTTTTCTTTAAAATTAACATCAGGCATAGTTATGTCAAAAGAAACATAATTCAAAACATTGTAAGAATGTTGGAAAGGAAACTCATTGATTAAAAAACTGAACGAAGGGCACCTGGGTGGCTCAGTCGGTTCACAATCCGACTCTTGATTTCGAATCAGGTCATGGTCTCAGGGTCATGGGATCGAGACCTGTGTTGGGCTCTGCACTGAGTGTGGAGCCTGTTTAAGATTCTCTCTCTCTCCCTCTGCCTACCCCCGCCCTCACTGACACTCTCTCTCTAAAAAAAAAATATATATATATATATATAAATTGAAATCTAAAAATTTGAAAAAATTAAAAACCGAACAAAATATACAGTATACTAACAATTATAATGGAAAGAAAAAGAAAGCATAAAGTTGTTAGAATGAATAGAGCTCATTCTGGATATGAAGGGACTATGTTGTTATAAAGGAAACGATTGTGTTTTATACAAAACTCATGTACAAAATTGGGTAATCTCCCCCCAAATTTTAGCGCAAAAGCAACTACGAATCAGATTTACCCTCAAAGATGCACTCTGACAAATCTTCTTCTGAATAACTTCTGGATAGAAAGAGGAAACACACAAAACTAGATTCAAAGGGAATATGACATATTTTCTCAGGCTTTTAAAAAATTAACTTCAACCCCACCTGTCAGCCATCTTCCCAGAAAGGGCAATTTAAAATATTGACATAACAGATCATTTTTGGTATGTGAAAAAATTGAGAGTACAAAATATAGCTATAGGTTCTCATAGATGGATATTAGCCAGCCATTTACTTGTACAGGGGTAATGATAGATGAAAGAAAGAAAATGATTTGAGATGAAGGGTAGGAGGAAGAAAACAGAAAGGAAGAAGGAAGAACATAAGAAAGATAAAAGAGGGACTAAGAGAATAAACACCATTATGTTGGCACTAGCTATACCTGGTTGGTACTATACTTTCTCCCTTTGGCTTATATTTATGTCCTAATATCTTAACAATCTGTTAATATACTTTATTTATAGTGTATCTCTAAATGTAACCATAATTTTTAACAACCAAAAAGAAATACCATGTTAATGAAAGAAATCACATTGAGATTAGGATGTTAGCATATAAACTATGAATTAGAACAATTAATACCACTCGTTTTACCTCCATAATAACTCTGTTTGTAAAGGACTGAATAATACACCTGATTTTTTCATCAAATGCAAAAAAATAATAACAATAAGTTTTAAATATTTGGATTATGACAATATTAGATTACTTAATTACACCAAAATTAACTTTGGAAGTCATATGAACTATTACCAGTGTGAAAATTTTCTAAATGAATTACATATACACACTATACCATAAAGTTTTAAATGTTCAAATTGCTTAAATTAAATTCTCAAAATAGAGTATTGAAAAATACTATTTGTGCTTGCCACAAAATGATTCTATAATGAATTTGGGTAGTTTGAGTATGAAAATTATAAAATAGTTAATTTTTTTAAATTTCATAAACGTTATTATGTTATGTTAGTCACCATAAATATTAAAGTTATATGTAAATAAAAATCTCTCAAAATCTGAATTGTTTTGAATATAATAGTCATGCAATACAGTTATATTTTCTGTGTAATATAATGATTTTATGCCACAATATTTTACTTACATTCATTTTCCATCTGATAATATATATTTTTAATTGAGCAGAAGATAATAGAATACTTTTTAATATAATCCATGTATTAAGATTGTTAGTATTATACATTAACATGCATATTGCTTTAAAAATGGCTTACCTAATCTTTACCCAAAATACTTTATTTCTAATGTACACCAGTAAAATAAATTACTAGCAGAAACAATTACTGATTATAAAAATCTTCCAATGAAACACCTTTCTGAAAGTTTTCACTGAAGAAAAATTTAAGAATTGGAAGAAAACCTTTGATTACTGACTTGATAGTCTGAGAAACTTTTAATCCCAGTAAAATTTAAAGGAATTTCTTATATTATTTTCAATCCCTAATGTAGTGAATAAAATACAAAATAAACCGTGTTTGAATCAACACTGGTCACTGACTTGCTAACTTTCATTTCCTGTTCAATATAACCAGGATAATAGCAAATCAAAATATATTCAGTTAATTTTCATGTGTGACATTTAACATGCTGTCAACTCAGATAGCTTAAGT
Source organism: Mirounga leonina (assembly GCF_011800145.1). Lineage (NCBI taxonomy): Eukaryota > Metazoa > Chordata > Mammalia > Carnivora > Phocidae > Mirounga > Mirounga leonina. The sequence continues at coordinate 28,816,434 of NW_023270323.1, read as the reverse complement.
TGTAGGGAAAATATCATAAAGGCTTACCCCATTTTTTGGAAAAGCAATCCATCCCAAGTCCCCCATGACAGTACGTGAATCCAACAAATTCACTGAAAGAAAAAGAACACAAAACTGAGTCAATTGTATAAAAAAGTATACCATTTTCATAGTGTTATTAAAGTGCATATTTCTTACATAACTGAAGTTAAATTAAGTATTCATCATGAATATGAGAGTTGTAATTTAATGAAAACATTATTTGGATGCACAAGAACAAGTGATTTTGAATAAACATTTGGAGAACAATTACAGCAAAAATACATAAACAAGTCATTACTCTAAGTGCTCTTTCTTGTCAAATAAGAATAAAGGAAAAGTATTAGTAAAAAGAAAAAAAAAATGAAAGTCCACAGAAAACTGTAAGGACTATGCCACTCCTTTAAAGGCTCTCAATTTGGGGATTAAGCTGCCATAAATTTGTGACTACACATATTGTATTTTCTTCTGAAAAGCTATTATGAAGCAATTAACAAATAACTTACATTAAACAGAAATAAGCTATCCCCAAGTTTGTAAGATTTTTTTTTGGGATATTAACTGAAATCTGTAATCCAAATTGCAAGTTAAATTAAGAAATAAATCTACACACCCATAACTAAGCCAAGAAAATTATAGCAGCTCTCAGGGTTGTTGCTAGAGTTAAGTGTCTACTGCATTCCCAAAAATATCTTCTACTTACAAATAACCACAGTCTACAATGTGCTTCTTATAGAACTATCAGCTACATTTTTGAAATGCAGACCTCAGTTATGGCTGGATATACATAAATATCTGGAACTCTCAGAATGGAAGTCTGAATATCATTATTACAAAAGGAAGCCATGAAAGAGTGTTTATGCAACAAGTTTATCTACTGTTCTCCTCCCCCCACCCCAAATTAAACTAGCTTACAGGATGCTGAGTAGTCAAACAGCTTCAGACCTGGGTCACAGACGATCATCTTTCCAGCCTATTATGCCTATCCCAAGTGATCTACCTGGCACACCAGGCAGCTGAAACAGTCTGAAAGGGAAACAACTGGGTTATCCCTAGTCAGAGGTACTGAAGCTTCCTTATACTACATTCAAGAAACACTACCTTGAAATGCTACCAATTCTAAAAAAGAAAAAAAAAAAAGATTCTATCTGTAAATGTGAAGCTAGAGTACTAAAGTAGTAATAGCTGATAGACAGAGAATGTGTTACAATACTACTATAAGAAAATATAAGATGAAATTATTACAACCAAGGACATTAGGATCACAATTGAAATAAAAATTTTCTACACACTATAGAAATTATGTGCACTTAAGCCTTATCATCCATTTTTATTTCATATAACATATGCAAACTTATAGATCTTATACACTAAGTTAACAGTCTATAATAATACTAGTTATATAAAGATAAATCAAAGTTTTAAAGTTTTAGAAAACACAGATATATACTCAATACCACATATATATGGCAGTCTTCTATGATGTGTGTGTATTCAATATACTTGTCTACTTCTCTCATTAGGTTCTGAGCTCTTTAACTCTAAAAATCTATGCCCATAGAATGTTTGCATCATCTTTAGCCTACACATATCAGAGTGGCTTTATAGAATAATAAAATAAATAATTTGTTGGATTATTCTTTTTTAGAAGAAATTGGCCTAGCTGAAAAACTATTGTTGAAAACAGCAAAAACAAACGAAAACTGTTCCACTACCGACTGACCTTGCAAATCCACCAGTCATCCCACTAAATCTAATTTTTTAGTTAGATCCATACTCTTTTTACTCTCTTGTTGGCTTTTCTAGTTTCCATGGGAATAAAGTTACATTAAACTTAAATGCCCTTGTCCTCATTTCAGTTTTTCTGGGACACTAGGGCTATGTCTAGACATGACTAAATACCATGGGAGTGCAGAACTTAAATTGTTATGTTTATTCATCCTTTTGATTCATTTGATTCACCTTTGATATTGAGTAGCAGCATATCTGTGTAGACCTGATAAAGTAGAGCAAATTAGCAAGCTAAAGGCCTTCTACTATGATGGCAGTCAAATTGAACTTAATCCTATATTGGCAAACTGATGTGAATAGGAATTCTAGGAATTCATAACTAGCCTGCCATGAGAAACACAACATTCCTTGTAGACCTCTTAGTAACATGTGGATCTTCAAATATTTATTATTACCACCAGAATTCCAGATGTCTTTCTAAAATTTAGTTACCCCCACTTGAATTAACTTTAATCTAAATTACTATTCTTAACTCTTTTTTTGGCTTAAAATATATATGTGTATGTGAAATTAAATGAATGAATTCAAAATACTAGCTTGGCTGTTAATACATTTTGGGGAATTTTCAACATTGGCATACATTTCTAAAGACTGTATTTATTTATTTGACAGAGAGAGACACAGCGAGAGAGGGAACACAAGCAGGGGGAGTGGGAGAGGGAGAAGCAGGCCTCCCGTGGAGCAGGGAGCCCGATGCAGTGCTAGATCCCAGGACCCTGGGATCATGACCTGAGCCAAAGGCAGATGCTTAATGACTGAGCCACCCAGGCGCCCCGGCATACATTTCTAAACACATGAAAATACCCACAACAAAATGTACATTATCTTTCTTATGATGATCTTGTCAAAAGTTTTTCTTCAAAGAAATAGATTAGGAGGTTTATAAGATACACACGTATGTCACTTCCCACTGCTGTCTAAAATCGGTTTTGTTTTGGAAACAAATGTTTTCATAAAATTCACAATGCAAAGAAGATACTTATACATATGATTACTAAATTAGAAATTGAAAAAAGAGTAAAATTAGATGTTTCAGGCAATTACTTGCAAATTACTATATTATAACTTTTTCTTTTTTAAAGATTTTATTTTTATTTATTTGACAGAGAGAGACACAGCGAGAGAGGGAACACAAGCAGGGGGAGTGGGAGAGGGAGAAGAGGGCTTCCCGCCGAGCAGGGAGCCCGATGCGGGGCTCGATCCCAGGACCCTGGGATTGTGACCTGAGCCAAAGGCAGACGCTTAACGACTGAGCCACCCAGGTGCCCCTATATTATAATTTTTTCATATAATTCAGAGGAAATTGGAATTTGATGCCTCAGGAAAAATAATTAAAATTATAGTTAGGTAGATAGAGATATTTACATAGAGACAGAAATAGGTATATATAGAGAGATATAAATGTATAGATAGAGATATAGAGTGTTAGCTTTCTTAAACTTCCAAGTTTTGCGCATGCTACTTTAGCTGTCTCAAATGTCCTTCCACCCCCTTTTGAATTGCTAACTTCATTTGTCCAACAAAACTTCATTTGTCCACATTTCGGGAACTGTTACCTCTAGGAAGCCATCTCTATTCTTCTTTATTACTGAATATTATATCAGCACCCAATTATTATTTCCAAAACACTGAATACACAGAATTGTATTGTCCCCTTAAAAGAATACCATGTTTGACTCATGCCTATGAACCTAGCCTGCAGTCAGAAGAGCTGAATAGCTGTTTGTCTTATTAATGAATCATTTGGTCAGTGGGCAGATCAAGAGGGTGTGTCTGAATCAACATACACCAGTGGTTCTCAACATGGGCATCTGATAACGTCTGGAGACATTTCTGATTGTAAAAAAATGGAGGGTGGGAGGAGTATTTGTTACTGGCTTCTCACGGGAAGAAACCAGGTATTCAGCTAAGCATTTCTCAATGCACAGCAAATCTTTCCCCACCCCCAGTGAAGAATTATCTGGCTTAAATTTCACTAATGCCAAACTTAAGAAACCCTGGTATACACCTATGATGCTACCAGAAAATCTTTATTTTCACGTTCTTTGTGCAGCACAGCAGTAGCATGATTTTCATTAATAGAAGTTAGCATATCTGAAGGCAATCCTTATAAATTAAAATACTACTATTTAAGGAAATAAGAGTAATAAAAATTGAAATTGTATTTAGGGGGAAATAGATTATTCTTATTACCCAACACCCTTAAATTATTTTTCATATAACTAATATAACTGTTACTATAAGTGTTCTTATTTATGCTCTAATAATTTCTCAACATTCATGATGGCACATGTTTTTCAATTTCTAATTTAGTAATCATATGTATAAGTATCTTCTTTGCATTGTGAATTTTATGAAAACATCTGTTTCCAAAACAAAACCAATTTTAGACAGCAGTGGGAAGTGACATACGTGTGTATGAAAAAACACTACAACACTGATATTATTAATGCCTCCATTTCCTCCACTACTTAAGCTAGTAACATAAAAACCAGAAGTTTAGACATAGGGTATATATAAATGGGAATTTTCAGAAGTTCATTACCCAATTTCATTACCGAATTTATTAAAAGAGGAGATTGGCAGTAATGGAGCACAGTCACTAAGGATCTTCTATGCAACAATTACAGTAATTAAATTGTTCTGAACAGTATATATGCTTGTTGTAAACTGCAATGAATACACAATGAGTATTGATCTTCATTGTACAACTTAATTAAAACTTGTCTGGGAGAAGCCACTAATGAATATAATTAGAGGGAATGTTTGATATCACAGTTACTCTAGAAGACATTAATTAGATATCAGAAATTTTATGGAAAATGTTTTTATTCTATTATTTATATTTTAAAATAAAGTCACGCTATTAAACTGAAAGACCGTCTTCAAGGTCATTTCCCTCAACCATTTTATAATTACAATGAAGATGGGCATATTTGTTGGTACTCTCATCAGTAATTATGAAGACTGATTCTCCAGGAGAAATAACTCTTCAGGGGTCAATGAGTATATAGTCTATTACAAATTCCTAAAGTTAATATAGAAAAAAAAAAAAGATTTACTAATACAGGAACTTTTTAATAAGTAAAAATAAGTTAACCATCTATCCAACCAAATAACAGATTATAATTGAAACTAATTCAAACTAATCTGAAGTATACTTTAATTTTATTACTACACATTAATAATTTGTTTTCTTGAACAAAAAGAGAAAGGCTTTTAAAGAATTTACTTTCAGAAAAGTCAGACAGTTGCTAACTCATTCTTTTGGTTGGGATTCAAGGGCAGGGAAAGGAAAGGATAGAATGAGTAAAATGTAATATGCATAAGAAGATTGCTAAGTTCTCAACTTCACACATTCTAACAATTAAAGATTAATTTGAGTTAATAATTCAAATATGCTCTTCAATGATTATAACTTTCAAATATTCATAATTTTCCATGTATCATTTTGACTCCATATCTTCCTCCTTAACATCTTGCTGATATTAGTCATAAAAAGCAGAAACAAATTTATTAGATTCTCCAGGAAAATGATACATTGGGATGAAGGTGTTTTGAAACTTTAAAGAGTTAAATGACAGCTCAAGGACACTTAGTCCCATCACCATTAGTTGGACAAGGCTGTGAAAGAATGTGTGATCCTTGATAACATGAAGGTAAAATAGAGTGACAGTGGCATATTCGTACTTTTACTTCATTTCTGTTTTCCCCATGATCTTTACATAAAAAACCAAACACAATTGTAATGGTAGTAGGACCTTCACCACAGTATGAAGAGAGAATACTTTGGTTTAGTAGCAGATAAGATGGCATTGTTTTTCTTTAAAGGCAGTGAATCAAAGTCCCATTGCATACAGTAGGATTTTGATAGATGCTTGCTTATTGATTTCCACTTAACAGTATCAGAAAAGCTACTGGATTCAATTATAGCACATATTTTACTGATCTGTGGGAACAAACCCCAGATGTACAGCTGTCCAGCCTCTCTCCATGGTCCCAACCAGCACAGATGTGATTTCTTGCTTCCAGGCTAAATTTTATAATTTGACAACTGCTGCAGGGAACAAAGAACAGTTGACAATATGAGTGCAGGGAAAGAGTACATGTGTTTCCCATTGGAAAACTAAATTTGTAAATTTGGTAAAAATCATGTTAAAAGTTTAGGAGTGTTATGTAGATTTCTGGCACCCCTCTACTTGAAGGCAAAAATACATAACCAACAGTATTTCTGTAGACAATGAATGTGAGCATTTTTTTTCCAATTCTGAGCAACCCATGTGCATAATTTCAGGAAAAAAAAGAAAGAATGTGGAAAAAGGAATTTATTCAGTGTGTACTATGTGTCAGATGTTCTATCAGGTAGCTTATACATATATTCTTTCATTTAATCTTCCTAACAGACTTATAGGTGCAATAAGAGCACTGATGGGGTGCCTGGGTGGCTCAGTCGATTAAGCGTCTGCCTTCTACTCTGATCATGATCGCAGGGTCCTGGGATCAAGCCCCGCATTGGGGGGGGGTCTCTGCTCAGTGGGGAGCGTGCTTCTCCCTCTGGCCCTCCACCACCGCCCGCCAGTTCATGCTTGCTTTCTCTCTCTCTCAAATAAATAAATAAATAAAATCTTAAAAAAAAAAAAAAAAGAACACTGATAATGTCCAGTCTCATTCAGAGCCCAGCAGGGAAATCAAGGAAAGAAGAAAACATGAAACAATACTTGAAGTCTTTATGACAAACCACAAGCCCTTCCTTTGGCTTTGCACAACCAAGTCCCTTTTTTAGAGCCTGGATATAAGATACTTTGATTACAGCCATCTATCTCTCTGGACATCCAAAGGCCATTATCTAAACCCTGATTATGAATGAATTTACTTTGTACATGAACTATGGCTGCTGAACCCTGCTTGAGAAAAAAAAAAAATCATAATCAATTATATAAATATATAATATATTATAAATTAACAGTGGCCTCAAATGGGCCATCACTATTGCCTAATAAATCTACTCTTAGGGAAATCAGTTCTCTCATAAATTAACCACAAAATATTTTGTAAAATCTTAGTTAAAATATTAAAAATAAACCTCATATTCTCTTCCAGCTAATGTCCTCTTCTAAATTCAAAATATTAAATGAACATCCTATCTATTTCTGTATATCCTCTTCATTCTTTACCTAACCCACTGCACTTTGGATTCAAACCCACTATTTTACCAAAACTTCTGTTACCAAGTCGATTTGTGATAATCACGTGGCTCTGAGTTCCTAATTTGGCAGTATTTGGCCATGCCCCCCATGAACAAACTCTCTCACCTTTTATCTTCAATGACAACATATTTCTGTGATTTTCTTCTACTTCTCTGGCTATTATTTCCATTATAAGCTACTCTTCCTATACCAACCTTCAAACCTTGGCTTTGATTAATATTCTATTTTTGTAGACCGGTTTCACTTCTCACTCTATACCAATGATTCTTGACTAGGACTATTAAGGAATAGGAATAAAAATAAAAGAAGAAGAAGCTTTTTGAAAGAACAAATGTCTTGGCACCAGTCCATAGATACTGAATTAGACTATTTAGGATGGAAAATGGTTAGTAAGTTTTTTGTTTGTTGCTTTCTTGTTTTAAAATATCAGCATATATTCTTACATAAGAACCCCTGTAGAGGGGCTGATGAATTTCTGTCTTCAGTTATAATGTAGATGTTAATGACCCCTACAAATCCATATATTTTATATATTTCTCTCTCCTGAAATTCCAATCAATTTATAAAACTGCTACTGGTTTTTAACACATTCATGATATGCAGTCATCCCCCGAATGAACACAGTATCTTCCCTGCACGAGAAAAAACAAACAAACATCTCCTCCTGTGTTCCTTATCTCAGTGAATGCAACGCCACTGAACTACTTGTTCTATCCAGAAATCAGTGAGTCATCTTTGTCTTCCTTCCCCTTTACTTGCACACTGAATCAGTGACCAAATCCTACCCATTCTAACTATATCCTATATCTAACTCTCTGAACTGGTTGTTGTATTTCATTCTACAGCATAACCAATCCAGCCAAATTCTCACCATAATTTTTCACTTGAAAAATGTCTTAACTGGTTTCTCAGTAGAAAGGCATGATCCCTGACAATTTCTTCAAAAAATTGCATTCAGAAAGATCTTTCTAAGCAACCAATATGATCATGTCACTCCCCTACTTCAAACCTTATAGCTATGTTTCATTTTTTAATGTAAGTCTTTCCAGGATTGGTCTCCATTTTCCTCTCCAGTTTCATTCAGGCTTTTCCCTCCTTCCTTGTCTACAATTTGGCAATACTGAACTTATTTTCAGTTCCATTATGTGGTCTCACTATTGATTCAGTTCTGCCCAGTGAGTTGTGAAGGTGATCTGAAGGGAAGGGAGTTTTTGAGAAGAAAATATGAGAAAAGGAATCTCCTGGCTGCTTTGAAAGTTGCTGGGTATGTTTGTATTTCCTGGAACTGATACAACCATCTAGGGAAAATAAGGAGAATCAGCAGAGAGCAAAACTTACAGATTAAGGTTGGCAGAGTGAAGGGATGGGAAGTATCTGGTTCCAAATTATATCATAGAATAGCTAATCCATCTAAATTTGAAACTTGCTTCTCTTAGGACTTTCTGTTATGTCAGAAAAAAAAATCAATTTTATTGCTTAATCCACTGAGGAAGTGATTTGCTGTTATTTGCAGAGGAAGACATCCTTACTGATACAACTGCTAAGTAGCAGAATTTGAAGGCAAACTCCAGTCTCTTTTATTCCAGAGTCTGCTCTCCTACCATCATGCCTTGAGACTTCTAATATTCTATTATTAACAGAATTCCAATAACATTCCCAAATGAGTTACTTAAACTCAGATTATTTATCTTTGAAATGATATCTAAAATGACCTTTGCTGGGGTGCCTGGGTGGCTCAGTTAGTTAAGAGTCCGAATTTTGATTTCAGCTCAGGTCATGATCTCAGGGTCGAGGTATGGAGCCCCATGCTGGGCTCCCCACTATGGTTGGAGCTTGCTTGGGATTCTCTCTGCCCCTACCTCCCCCTCTCTAAAAAAAATGGCTTTTGTGGTCCCTCTCAATCTTAATATATTATGCTTTGTTGTTGACTATATAGAACAACTGTTGCCTTTGTTTCAAAATACTTTCATCTCAGTTCATTTTGTTATTTTTATTTCTTTTTGTTCATTTTGTTTCAAAATATTATTCATCATCATAAGGAGTTTTAGCAGCTGCTCTTTGAAAATTAAGCAGTAGAATTTCATACTATGAAGCATAAAACTCTGAAAGAAGCAAAACTTAATCAGAAACATATACTAAAGATTTTTGAATTGTTAATATACTCTAAAATTGTAAACTTGGGGAGATGGCAAAGAGGATTTCAGAATTAGTATCCACTGGTTATTCCATACAAAGTTTTTAGGCAGAGGTAACACTGAAATCCACTGACAGCTAAATTATGACTAATGAGCAGTCTGCTACATTCATAGGACACATGGCATGAAAAGACCAAAACCATATGGTTTTTAGCAGCTACCTTGTCAAGAGTGGTAACCAAACTTGTCAAATTTTGCATATTGTTTTTTATTCTAAAGAGAAAAGTCAACATTAGATGACATAACAGTCTTGAAAATCATCACATCACAGAATACACTCATTTAATAGCTGCTCAGTTCCACACCACACTGTATATATAAGAAGCTATTCCTTACAAAATAGTGTAAATATTCAACACTTGAAATAAATGTTCTTATTCACAATTCACTTTTTGAATGGTTCACTGGACAGAATATTCATTAATTCTATGGTTCTGGTTTGCTACTATGTAAGCTTATAGAAAGGATTTTACTTTGAGGGACTCAATTTTTATATCTGTAATATCAGTGATTGAAACTAATAAACTTATATGTGTCTGTGCTTAATATATGTTATATCACTTAGTCTTAACAATGATCCTTTGGTATGTTTTTCCCCCATTTTTCAAATAAGGAAATTGAAGTTGAGAAAAGTTAAATAGGGCAGTGGTCCAAGGTCCCAGAGCTAATAAACACATAGGTGGAATATAAATCCAAGTCTTATCTAACTCCAAAGCTCTTTCTTTTGCTTCTATATCACACTTGCCCAATGTTGGATTTGCTGAATCCAAAGGTTTACTCCTTTGAAACTCTTAACTCCTATATCTCAATGAATTTTATTAAATCAATGAATTGTGAATAGTATGTTACAGAAGCCAGCATCTACCATAAAATTCTAATAGTACTGTATATAAGGTAGAAATCTTCAGATATATTAACCTAAACAGAAAAAACATTAGTTTTTTCTGGGCAAATCAGAGTTTAGTATCAAATTTCCAACAAGTTTCAAGTAAGTTACAAGTTTAGTATCAAATTTCCAAAGATTGAACTAAGTTACAAGATCCCTGAAAGTGAAAGGGTAAGCAACAAAATAAGTATTAAACCTCTTTTCTTAATTTTTAATTTTATTATTCATTATGCTTTACACATGTTAATTGGGGGAAAACAGGGCATGTATTTGTTCAAATATACTTTGTCCTTAGATGTTAAAAGGCACATAAAAATAGAATGGAAAATATATGCAAAGCTGATTCTTTGTTTTAAATGCATACTTACCCCAGTCCCTAATTATCCCTAATGCTTGACTGAAATACCACAAACTGCAAAACAATCTATATAATCATTAGCTTTCAAGCCTTCAGGGTAGGATAAATGATGATTGTATCTGAACATGAACAGAAACAGAAACTTGCACAAATTCACAGTATGCATTTTAAGGTGATGGCATTTCCAAAAAAATGAGTTAAAAAACTGAGTAGCCCAGTAGCCCTTTTTGTAAAATGAAAAGTGACCCAAATTTTTGCTGTCAACTTCAGTCATTATGCTTATGTCAGTCTTACAGCTTAATTAAAATTTAATGCTGATGTAAACTCTACATAATTATCCTTTATTATCTAAAATAGAAAAAATATATATTACAAAAAAAAACTTTGGGTAATGATTTATCATGAAAATCTAGTCAAAATGTACAGCAATAAAGACAGAAGTATGAACAAATACTGTGGCCAATAATTTTAGGTGGCTGAATATAAACATTTTAGCACTCAGCCATAGCCACCCATCTCAAAATAGCTAGAAGCATTCATGACTGTAGGAAAGTAATTTTTAAGTCAGTTTATTAAATACAATTAATTATGTATCTTAGCAGGGTATAAGATTGATGATCTAGTAGCAGTCTTTTTTGCCTAGTTAGTGGTGCCTAAAGTCTATTTTTGGTCAAAATATAACCTCAGTACTTAGCTATTTCTCCTTTTACAAAGTGTAGAAAGGAAAAGTGAAAAAAAAAAAAGAAATAAAGTAAAAGTATTTTAAATTTTCTGTGGTATTGTCAAAGATGCTTTTTATGCCTATTAAATATTTACATTCTGGGCGCCTGGGTGGCTCAGTTGGTTAAGCGACTGCCTTCGGCTCAGGTCATGATCCTGGAGTCCCGGGATCGAGTCCCGCATCGGGCTCCCTGCTCGGCAGGGAGTCTGCTTCTCCCTCTGACCCTCCTCCCTCTCATGCTCTCTGTCTCTCATTCTCTCTCTCTCAAATAAATAAATAAAATATTTAAAAAAAAATATTTACATTCTTTCTCCTTCCTTGGTATCAGATTCTTACTGTGTTTCGAGTAGCAATGTGTATAGAACCATACGTAGGTCATGACTGTCCTTAACCAATAATTATAATCATGTTTCTATGATCTTAGCCTTCATTGGCTCTGGCAGCCTTGTTACATAGGTCTGGCTAATAAGATATAAATAGAAATCAGCCTTCCAGTTTCTGGGAAAGTTTTGTTGTCCTAGCTGAAGCAAGAGTGCTGCTGGAATGATTCTTGGCTCTTCTCTTTCTCTTCTTGTTCTGAACTGGATGTGATGCTTGGAGATGCATCAGCCTTCTTGCAATCATGAGACAATAAGCTAGAGCGTAAGGCCAAAAAAACCCACAATGATTGCAATCTTGACATCATGAAGTCACTGAACCCAAATCACCAAACTTCTACCCTGAAACTTCTTCCCATTTAAAAGACAATCCCTCTACATCTTAAGTCCCTGGTGAACAGTTTTTGTATTCTCTGCAACCTAATCCAATCCTATATGATACAGATAATGCATAAACAACTGAGGAAAAAGTCTAGCTCACTGCTTCAACTTCCATTCCAGTTCTATGGAATATGGCACCATCAATGAATGAGGGTTTACTCATTCAACAAATATTTATTTAAAATCTATTTAAGTATCAAGAACTGTTCTAGGCCCTGGGGTTATATTAGTAAAGAAAACAGGTAGTATCTTGCTGATTGTTCAACTTTCCCACTGCTTAGTCCTGAGAGTACACACTTACTTAAATACATTTTACCTGTGAAATAATCCTTCTATGTCCCCTGAATCAGACCCTTTTAGGGTATAATTATCTGAATTTGGTATTTATGAATATATATAAACACATTCAAAATGAATGTAATATTTTTAAAAAATGCAGAGTGTTTTTTTTAATAAGATTTTATTTATTTATTTGACAGAGAGAGCAAGAGAATACAAGTAGGGGGAGCAGTAAGGGAGAGGAAGAAACAGGCTTCCTGCCAAGCAGGGAGCCCGAGATGGGGCTCAATCCCAGGACCCTGGGATCATGACCTGAGCCGAAGGCAGATGCTTAACTGTCTGAGCCACCAAGGCGCGCAAACAAAGAGGTTTTTTTAAGCCATATACCTTGAGGATCAGTCCTGATATCAATGGCTCTATCACTGACTATATAGCAAACCATACTTAGAATTTTTTTTTTCTTTTGCATTTTGGTATTTGCTTTTACAACTTTCTAAACTATATCTCTTACATTTCCTTATTGTGTATAGTGTTATCTGATTTATAGTATATATCACCTTTACTCTTAACACATTTTTATACTCTCCTTTTTAAGATTAATAATAAAAATACATTTATATAGCATTTTCTGAGTGTTAGTCATTTATATGTGCCATCTTTATCTATAGATACACTCATTGTTTTTGAAAAGTGTGATGTGTCTATCATCAGGATTAGGATCACCTACAGTGCTCTTTAGAAAGTAAATCCATTGGCTCCTTCTAAAACCTACAAAATTAGGATATTAGGTGGAGACTGCATCTTAGAAAATCCCCACTACTCAAGTGATTCTTATACTCAAATCAAGTCAGACAACATTAGAACTGGGCTATACTCTTTTCAATGTGGCAAATCCACTTATAGCACAGTTGGATTGTTGTGATAATATCAAATCGCCATAAGAGTCTGGAAAAGCTAACTCTTAACCTTTGTACTGAAACCACTGCAGGCTCCCACCAGTCCTAGGCCACAGATCTCACTTTGTGTAGTTCTGTTCTAAGGGTTCCTTAATAGGGACAAAAGTCAAAATTATCTATGGATGTTCTACAGCTTCCTAGGTTCTAAACTTAAAGATTTCCACAGAACTTACCTTAATGAATTTTCATTTAGTGGGTCTAGGAGGGTCCAGACATGGTATATTTAATTGTGTTTTGAGGTTGGTTGCAATGAGCACTTCTAGGTTAGGACACTAGATTTGAACTCTTTGTTCAAAGTAAGCTTTACCACATGGAGTGCCTGTTTCACTTAGCTGGTTAAACAACAGACTCTCGATTTCAGCTCAGGTTATGATCTCAGGGTCCTGGGATTGAGCTCTGTAGCCAGCTCCACACTCAGCGGGAAGTATGCTTGAGGATTCTCTCCCTCTGCCTGTGTCCCTCCCCCTGATTGCACTCTCTCTCTTTCTCTAAAATATAAATAAATCTTCAAAGTAAACATTACCACGTATTATAGTTTGTTTTTTACCTAGATTGTCAGAAAGCTACAAGTCAGGATCATAGTATACTGATCTTCTATGCAACATTCCTTTTGTATTTTAACATAGCGGTTTTCACACTCAATTCATGATGCCTCTGTGGTTCTAAAGAGATATCTAAGAGGCACAAACAGATGAAGGGAGGGAGAAGTAAAAACACAGCCAGGAAACCCAACAACTCTGTTATCTGTTTCATATACTGAGCTTCCACAGTGATTTCTTTTGTTTTTGTTTTTGTTTTGTTTTGTTTTTTAAAGATTTTACTTATTTATTTGACAGAGACAGAGACAGCGAGAGCAGGAACACAAGCAGGGGGAGTGGGAGAGGGAGAAGCAGGCTTCCTGCTGAGCCGGGAGCCCGATGTGGGACTCGATCCCAGGACCCCAGGATCATGACCTGAGCCGAAGGCAGTCGCTTAACCAACTGAGCCACCCAGGCGCCCTCACAGTGATTTCTTTTGAATGACTTTCTGTTTCTTTTAAAAAAGAGAGAGAGAGAGAGAGTTTGAAAACCACTACTAATATTATGACCTTGGCTTTCAACAATGATTTATATTAAAAATCTATTAAATGGAAATCAGTTCTGTGTATTTTCAAAAATTGTTAAGACTATTATTCATGCCGTTGCTCAATACCCCAAACACAAATACCACCGTGACCAGCTTCTCTGAAATCCCAGTCAGGGAAAAAAAAAAAAAAAAAAGTTTGTTCGTGATATAAACTGAGAGGTTTTCCACGAGGAAATGATAACTATATAACAGAAAGCTTGTACGTAAATATCTCTATCCAATTGCTTTAACGTTGATGGTAGTGAGATTTTCTTGATAGAAGTTTTCAATGTTTCCATATGCATTGCCTATATTTGTATTATTCTTATTTTAATTGATTTTCTTATAAACACCTGATTTTTGAAATAAAACATGATTCCTTCCTTGAAAAGTTATTTGCATAAATAAAGAGTAAATCATAATGCTCTCTAGCATAGTGGGTATAACCAAGAGCTTCAGCATCAAACGCACCTGGTTCCTATCTTGTCAGTTTTTGTGTGTGACTGAATGCATGTTACTTAATTTCCCCCAAACCCAGTCTCCCACTAATAAACGGGAATAATAATATCCATTTCACAGGGTTGTTATAAGAATTAGAGATTATGTGGTAATAGTCTTCAGAGCAATCATCATTATTATCCCTCCCATCTAGAGAAAGATTCACTTCAAAGGATTCTTGGCTCAGAAGAATACAATATTAACCCACTGATATTTCTGATATATTTGCTAGAATTTTTAAAATAAATAAAAATACGTTCAAAAGGGATAGTTCATTAAATATACTAACTAGTTACTGGTTAGAATTAAATACACTAACCAAACATTAACCGAACTATACTTAAAAAGCCATCCATCATTACATTCTAAACTTTCTCCCTTAACAAGTTTATTTTTAAATACCATTCTATTCACATGGTAGATGTTACCCATTTTCCTTGCAATATTAAGAAATCCTACCAAATTATAAATCTAAAGTGCTTCATAAAGTAAGTGCTGGTCTAAATAATCCAGGAAATCTAGAACAGGTAAAAGAGTAAATCCATCCCCTCCCAAGAAATTTAAATCATTATGAAACAGGTGTTTTATAGTAATTGTTTTTCTAGAGGTAAAATTAAATCACACTTAAAGCAGAAAAAAAAATATTTTATGTTGGCTGATAGTGGCTCAGTTCATCTGAATTCTGAGAATTTCTCATAAGAAAGAAGGGCGAGTGGGGAAGTGATAGCTGATTAAAGCACAAAGGGATAGTGACCACAGGATATCTACTAATTATTTTCTAGTCATGTTCTGATCAGTAGAACTTTCTTTTCATTGATGTTTTTGGTAAATATAAAATAAAATATTCTACTGCCAAATTTCTTGGTATTAAGTTCTTTGGGCTGGCAAAATCATACAATCTTTTAGTTGGCAATTTCACAGTTCAGAAAAAGACTCTATAATACCAGAGATTCTAAACTCTATTAGTTATGAATTTAAGAAAAGAGTTACATTGACTCTACTAATAAAACAGTAATGAGATGAGATTTGTTGTGGTTAAAAGTAGTGTCTTTAAAGAAACAAAGACATTATATAATAAAATTCATTCACTAAAAATGAATTCATAGAATATAACACACTTTGCTGATACTCCATAGGGAATGTCAGACATTGGGGTTTGCTCTCACTAAGTTTACAGACAGGCAACTCTTTCTTCATATCGATGTGTGTAGTAAAGGATAAAAAAAGCTCGACTGCCAGTTACCTGGGAATTAACTTGCTTTGGTTGGCAAATCATACTATCTCTGTTAGTAGGAAATTCTCAGTTCAGAAAAGAATTTTTCTCTGATTAACCTTTACTTCTTACAGTGATTTCTATTCTGATCAAATATCAGAACTGTACAAACAAGGAAAAACTCAATTCCAGTTCAGCGTGATAAGCTACACATGGAAAACGAATTAGCACACAATCTTGGATAAACTGGGGAAGGGGCCTGCCATTTACACCTAGACATAATGATCAAATCACTTAGGTGAAGGAAGGAGCTGAGTGTTTCCTAACAAGCACCCAAAATCCAACTGCACTGAAAGCAAGTCTCCCACTCAGGAGCCTGGGAATGCAGAGACAGGGGGAAGTAGCAGGAAAGATGGGCCAGAAGCAAACCACTGGGAGCTTTGTACCTAGGCTCAGGGAGTTTAGATTTTAGCATGAGGTCAATGGAGAGCTGCTAAAGGATTTACCCAGGGAGTAAACAGGGGCTGCTTCAGGAACTGAAGTAAAGTCAAGTATTTTTCTTCTGGTATTTCCATTTACAATAAATACTAGATAGTACTCACTAACGTAGAAAATTAGCCCTTGTTAAATAAAAGTGCCAACCCAGACTATTTTTTTAACACATGTAATATATAACTCATATAATGTTTATTATGTGCCAGAACTTTAAACACTTTATTGATGTGTTTTTACAATATTAATTTTTGCAGTATTTGTATTAATATTTCCATTTTACAACAAGAAAGCATAGGGCCAGGGAGGTTTTCTAGTTTTGCCTAAGTCACCCAGCTCTAAGTGGTTCAGCCAGGCTCCAGAGACTGTACTCTTTCAATTCTGTTATACTGCCTTCTGAAGTGGAGCCCGGGTTCTGCAGTTATAAGACTTTTGCTTTACAACTAGTTCTGATATTTTAATAAATCAAACTTTCTTGTCTTAATTCCTTTGTATATGACAGTGATTTCTCTAATGTACAGGCTTTTTTATGAGATTCTCATGAAATAATATAGGTTAGAACATTTAATAAACTATAGAGTAATAATATAAACTACATAAAAGTGATAAAATATTTAATACAACTCTGTATATAAAAAGGAAAAAAACAGCACCCAAGAGGTTGACTTGGATAAAAGACAAAGGTAAATATATTTTTCACTGAAGCTTTCAGTCCCCTCACCTGTTGCAAGTAGTAGTACTGCCTAAAAATATATAATACCATGACTTAAGGCGAAACTGTATTTTTAAAACTGCCCTCTATTCCCAAGAGAGCAAGGGGTAATGATCAGCAATAGATAACACTTTGTGAGGGAAGGTTTTTTTATTTCTTTCTTTTTTAGTATACCTTTTTTCCAGTTTTATTGAGAAATAATTGACATACGTCACTATACAGACACACCTCATTTTATTGCACTTTATTTTGCATTGCAGATATTATATATTTCACAGATCGAAGGTTTGTGGCAACCCTGCATCAAGCAAGTCTATCAGTGACATTTTGTCAACAGCATTTGCTCACTTTCTGTCTTTGTGTCACATTTTGGTAATTCTTGCAATATCTCAAACTTTTTCATTATTATATTTGATCTGTTAGCAGTGATCTTTGATGTTACTACTGTAATTATTTTGCAATGCCACAAACCACACCCACGTAAGATGGCAAACTTAATTGATAAATATTGTGTGTGTTCTGACTGCTCCACCGATTAACAACACACCCCCTCTGTCCCTCTCTTCTGGCCTCCCTATTCCTTGAGACGTAACAATACTGAAATTAGGCAAATTAATAACCCTACAGAGGTCTCTAAGTGTTCAAGTGAAAGGAAGAGTTGTATATCTCTCTTTGTTTTTTCTTTAAATATTTTATTTATTTATTTTACAGAGAGATTGAGAGACAGAGACAGAACATATGAGCAGGGGGAGGAGACAGAGGGAGAGGGAGAAGCAGAGTCCCCGCGGAGCAGGGAGCCCGATGCGGGACTCGATCCCAGGACCCTGGGATCATGACCTGAGCCAAAGGCTGATGCTTAACCAACTGAACCACCCAGGCACCCCTCTATCTCTCACTTTAAATCAAAAGCTAAAAATTATTAAGCTCAATGAGTAAGGCATGTCAAAAGTGGAGATAGGCCAAAATCTAGGCCTCTCATACAAAAGTGCTAGCTAAGTTGTGACTACAAAGGAAATGTCCTTGAAGGAAATAAAAAGTGCTATCCAGTGAAGACATGAATGATAAGAAAGCAAAACAGCCTTTTTACTGATATGAAGAAAAATTTTAGGTAGAAGGATAGAAGATTAAACCAGCCATAACAGTTCTTTAAATCAAAGTCTAATCCAGAGCAAGGTCATAACTCTCTTGTATTCTCTGAAGGCTGAGAGAGGTGAGGAAGCTGTAGAAGAAAAGCTGGAAGCTGGCAGAGATTGTTTCATGAGGTTTAAGCAAAGAAGCCATCTCCATAACATAAAACTGCAAGGTAAAGCAGCAAGTGCTGATGCAGAAGCTGCAGCAAGTTATCCAGAAGATCTAGCTAAGTTAATCGGTAGAAGTGGCTATATTAAACAACAAATTTTCAGTGTAGACAAAACAGCCTTATATTGAAGAAGATGTCATCTAGGACTTTCATAGCTAGAGAGGACAAATCAATGCCTGGCTTGAAAGCTTCAAAGGCCAGGCTGACTTCCTTGTTATAGACTAAAGCAGCTGGTGACTATATGTTGGAGCCAATGCCCATTGGCCACTCCTTAAAATCCTAGGGCCCTTAAGAATTATGCTAAATCTACTCTTCTTGTGCTCTAGAAATTGGACAACAAAGCGTGGATGACAAATGCACATCTGTTTACAACATGGCTTACTGAATATTTTAAGTTCACTCTTGAGAAGAAAAAAAAAATTCTTTCAAAATATTATTGCTCATTGACAATGCATGATATCACCCAAGAGCCCTGATGGAAATGTCCAATGAAAGTAATCTCATTTTCATGCCTAATAATAACACAACCCCCATTCTGCAGCCCATGGATCAAGGAATAATTTCAACTTTCAAGTCTTATTATTTAGGAAATACATTTCATAAGGCTGTAGAGACCATAGACAGTGATTCCTCTGATGGATTTGGGCAAAGTAAATTGAAAGCTTTCTGGAAAGGATTCACCATTCTAGATGTCATTAAGAACATTCATGATTCATTGGAAGAAGTCAAAATATCAACATTCACAGGAGTTTGGAGGAAGTTGATTGCAAACCTTCATGCACAACTTTGAGGAGTTAAAACTTCAGTGGGAAGTCACAGCAGATGTGGAAATAGCAAGAGAACTAGAATTAGAAGTAAAGCCTAAAGGTGTGACTGAATTGCTGCAATCTCATGATAAAACTTGAAGGAAGGAGGAGCTGCTTCTTTTTTTTTTTTTTAAGATTTTATTTATTTATTTATTTGAGAGAGAGAGAATGAGAGACAGAGAGCATGAGAGGGAGGAGGGTCAGAGGGAGAAGCAGACTCCCTGCCGAGCAGGGAGCCCGATGCGGGACTTGATCCCAGGACTCCAGGATCATGACCTGAGCCGAAGGCAGTCGCTTAACCAACTGAGCCACTCAGGTGCCCCGGAGGAGCTGCTTCTTATGGTTAAGCAAAGAAAGAGGTTTCTTGGGATGGAATCTACTCCTGGTGAAGATGTTGTGTAGACTGTTGAAATGACAACAGAGGGTTTGGAATATTAAATAAACTTAGTTGATAAAGCAGCAGCAGGGCTTGAGAGGATTGGCTCTGATTTTGAAAGAAGTTCGACTGTGGATAAAATGCTATCAAACAGTATTGGGGCGCCTGGGTGGCTCAGTCGTTGTCTGCCTTTGGTTCAGGTCATGATCCCAGGATCCTGGGATCGAGCCCTGCATCAGGCTCCATGCTCCACAGGAGGCCTGCTTCTCCCTCTCCCACCCCCCCTGCTTATGTTCCCTCTCTTGCTGTGTCTCTCTCTGTGAAATAAATAAATAAAATCTTTAAAAAATGCTATTAAACAGTATCACATGCAACAGAGAAATAATTTGTGAAAAGAAGAGTTCATTGATGTGGTAAACCTCACTGATTGCTTTATTTTAAGAAATTACCACAGTCATCCTGACCTTCATCAACCACCGCCCTGATCAGTCAGCAGCTATCAATAATAGGCAAGACCCTTCACCTGAAAAAAGATTATAACTTGCTGAAAGCTCTGATGATAGTTAGCAATAAAGTATTTTTAATTAAGGTATGTACATTGTTTTTTATACATAATGCTATTGCACACTTAATAAACTACAGGCTAGTATAAGCATAACTTTTGTATACACTTGGAAATTCCCAAAAATCATTTGACTTGTTTTATTGTGATATTTGCTTTATTGTGATGGCCTGGAACCAAGCCTGCAAGATCTCTGAGGTATGCCTATCCTGACTGGTGAGCACTATCACTGCCATTTTGTTAATTTCTGAGTGTTTTATAGATCCATTGTTCCTTGTTTCTCAACCATTTGTGTGTGTGTTTTGATGTCTTTTGTATCAGCATGCTTTGACTTCATCATCATGTTCTTTTGGGTAATTACCACAGGATATTCCCTTGAGGTTACCATGAGGTTTATATAAACTATTTCAAGGTTATAACAACATATTTTAAACTGATAACAACTTCAATATAATTCCTAAACTTTATACTTTTACTTCTCCTCCCCTCACATTTCAGATTATTGCTGCTATAATTTACATGTTGTTTTTTTTTAATTGTGTAACTAGTAACAGATTACTGTAGTTATGGTTATTTACATTCCTTAAAAAAAACTTTTAAAGTTGTAGGTGAATTATGCACCATTATTACCATATTGCAGAATCTAACTATGACTATATATTTACCATTACCAGGGAAATTTACACAACTTATTTGTGTTTTTACATTGTTAATTAGCATTATTTTACTTCCACTCACATAATTCCCTTTAGCATTTCTGGTAAGGCAAGTCTGGCGGTAATAAACTCCCTCAGCTTTTGTTTGTTTGAGAAAGTCTTTATCAATTCTTTGTTTCTGAAGGACAGGTTCCTCAGGTATATAATTCTTGATTGACAGTTATTTTCTTTCAAATTTTGAATCTGTTATCTCTCCTGACCTGAAAAGTTTCTGTTGAGAAGTCTGGTGAAGGTCTTATGGAGGTTTTCTTGTATGAAACTTCTCTCTTTTCTCCTGCTACTCTTAAAATTATTTCCTAGTCTTTGAAAATTTAATTATAATGCGTTTCAGTGTAACCGTATTTGGCTTCAACCTATTTGGAGTCTTTTGGGACTCATGAACCTGGGTATCTATTTCTCTCTAAAACTTCAGAAAGTTTTCATCCATTATCACTTAAATATATATTCTGTCCCTTTTTGTCTTCTCCTTCTGGAATTCCCATAATGTGAATATCGTTTCTTTTCATTGTATCCCATAATTCTTGTAGAATTTCATCTTTCTTTCTTTCTCTCTTTTCTTTCTTTCTCTCTTTCTCTCTCTTTTCTTTCTTTCTTTCTTTCTTTCTTTCTTTCTTTCTTTCTTTCTTTCCTTTCTTTCTTTCATTCTATCTTCTTTCTTTCTTTCTTTCTTTCTTTCTTTCTTCCTTTTTTCTCCTCTGACTGAATGATTTCCAATGTCCTATCCTCCAGGTTGCTGATTCCTTCTTCTGCATGGTTGAGTCTGCTTTTGAGAATTTCTACTGAATTCTGCAGTACAGTTATTGTATTTTTCAATTCTAGAAATTCTGTGTGTTTTTTATTTCTATTTCCTTGTCAAACTTCTTGTTTTGTTCATGCATTGTTTTCCTAATTTCATTTAATTTTGTTTCCTTATATTTCACTAAATCTCCTTAAAAGGATTACTCTGATTTATTTGTCTGACAGTTCATAGATCTCCATTTCTTCAGGGGCAGTTACTGAAGCTTTATTAGATGTCTTTGGTGGTGTCATATTTATCTGATTTTTTTTTTTTTTTTTTTTTTTTTTTTTATGATCCTGGACTCCTTACATTGGTATCTGCACATTTGAGTAACAGGGCTCCTCTTCCAGACTTTAGAGGTTTGCTCTGACAGATGCAGTTCTTCACCAGTCAGCTCAGTTGGAATTTTTGGGTGTGTCTGCTGGTAATGTCCTTGGACAGGTAAAGCCTCCTATCATGGTGTATTTTGGGAAAGGCAACTGTTTGAACTGTGAGGATAAGGATGAGGGTTGTACTGTTGGCTGATAACAGTTGGATAGGATTGCTGGCTTTGTTTTCCACATAAGTGAGGCTGTTGGATGGGCTCCACAGTTGCCTGGATCTCTGGTCAGGCTTACTAGATGGTCAGGACTGGGTACAATATTTAGTAGTAGATGGGACTATGAATTTGCTTCCTTAACCTGGCAGGACAGGACCCAGGGATGTATAGCTTGTTGTTTTCATACTTGAATCAGGTATGACTGTGTACTGAATTCCTTGGTCAAATAAGGCCACTGGTTTTGCTTCATAGATGGGGAAAGATGCAGGCTGTATTCCTTGTTCAAGTGCCACTGTATGTAGGGCTATTGGATGGACTATACAGTTTCCTGTGTCTTTCAGTTCGGTTCCCTTGGACAGGTTGAAGGGTGTATTCAGCACTGAACAGAAACACAAATTAGAGTCCCTGTTGGGATGCAGTGGAAGAAACATCTCTAAAGTCAGTAAAGCTCTTTGTTTGTCATCTTAACTCAAGCTGACCCACATCCAAAGTATCTAAACTGAACAGAGCCACTGGCTTTGCTCTGCAAACTACTGGGTTTGCCTGCCAGCCTCTCAGTGTGAGCTCTGCTGGGCCACACAGCTTCCCAGAAGTTGTTGCTAGCCCTTTTGACCAGATGGGACTGTAAGACACTCTCCACAGAAGGTGGGGCTGTGATTCAGCTCCCCGAATGGGTATGGGCAAACTGGGCTCCAGAACTGACAAAACTCCTCCTTTGAGGATCCATCGGGAAGATCAGCACCGTACCCTGTTTCCTAGTCAAAGTAAGCCTCTGACTTGGTTCTGCAGATGAGCAAAACCACTGATTAGGATTACTACTTGGGCACTACAGATATGAACTTCATCTGTCATGATCCATGGGCTGGTTGTTGCAATCCCCTCTCCCTTTCTCCATGGCAGTAAGATTCCCCGTGGCTGAACCTCACAGATTCTCCTGCAATTTCCATGGTGTGAGATCAGAGCAGGAGTTCTTACAAAGTGACTCACAATTCTGGGGGAGTCTTGTCCCCTCTGGGTTGTCTTTTCCCATTGGAAGAACCGGAGTTCAGGGAAGACCTCTCTGCATTGTGCTGCACTGGCCTGGAGACGGGCAATGTGGTCAAGGTGTAGCTTCTTCTTTAACCCTTCTAGTGCAGTCTGTCTTGGTCTCTGTGGTGTGTAGAGGTGCTTCAACTTCAAGCAATGTTCTAGGATTCTCTTAGTGGTGTCTTGTTTTTGAATAGTTGTTCTTCTTGTGAGCGAGGCAGAAGTCAGGAACAATATATGTCACCATCTTAGAGCCATCACTCTTCCAAGAGAATTAAAATTAAATGGATTTCAGGTATAAAACCTGAGTCTAGAGTTTAGCCTGAACTAGGGATTGAGAACTGGGTTGCTTATATACTAAAATAACAGAAAACAATTTAAAAAGTAAAGAATACCTGCCCTGAAATGGAGGCAATGTGTGGGAAGAGATCCTGCCTTGTGCTAGCGGGGTTCTGGACAATGGAAAGGGGAGATGTGAACATGGGGTATATCAGAGCATAAGAGCCTTATGAAGAGCAGCTGATCAAGTATTTATTGAGAGGGGGAAAAAAAAGGAGGGAGCTGCAAGTAAACTGCACAGAAAATATCCCCTGGACTGTACATGTAGTTTTGTATGCACTTTTATTCTACTTCCCACAGTCAGTGGAATGAGCCATTACTTAGATGATGAGGGCCAGAGTCACTGTAGATGTCTGGAGAACTTTAGTCAATAGTGTCTCCTGGTCTAGAAGAGTTGTTAAGAGCAGTGCTGGAGTTAGACTACCTGTGTTTGAATGCAGATTTCTATCACTTTCAGATTTGCAACTGTGGGTAAGTTACTTAACCATTCCCTGCTCACTTTCCTCATGTGTAAAATGAAAATATAATTATTATTATTATTACTATTATTACTATTATTATTATATAATTTCCTAAGCTTGTTTTGAGGAAAAGAAATCAATATATATGTAAACTACTTAGTACAAATGTCTGGCACACTGTAGGTCAATAATCAATGTCAGCTATAATTATGGTATATAGGTATGTGTACTCATTAGTATGCAAATAGAGTCAAACATTTCATAAGCAGTTCTAAATACAGTACATTCTAAACTTCCTTACATCTGGTTATGTTCACTTATATAAAAAGGATAAGCCTTCACAGAATTATATTAAAACTTTTCTGAAAATATAAAAAAAAGTTATGCTTCCTAGGACTATTTCAAATTCTGAATATAGTTGAACAGACCAGAAAATTGTATATTTCAGACTAAAAGAGTAATGTCAAATTATGATGTCAGACATCTTTTTTAGGAAACTTCTAAGAATTTAATTCTTCCAACTATCCACTGGGTAATTTCAATGACTATCTAGCTATCTATCCACCTATCTATCCGTCAATCAGATAAAACTGACAACATAATGTGCGAGGACTAAATATCTAAAATATTTGAAGATATCTCTTGATATGTTTTGTGGCTAATAAGAAACATGTGACCTCTAACTGGGGAATAATGAGGTAAAATGCAACATTTTCCACCCATGATCCTTATACTGATGGTTTTCTATTTCCTAATCAAATTCCAGTATTCAATAGCAAATAATGAGGAAGCCAGCAGAAAATTCAGACCTCATGTCATTGATTTTTATCTTGGATAGCTCTATGGAAGATTTGCACATGCAATTCTTTTTTTTTAGATTGTTCTCCTGACCCAGTTTTCCTTTAATCATCCAGTGTAAGGGAGATGATGACCTGTGATTGTGAAATCTTCTCTCAAATAGCCTGTATTTAGTAGTGGGGAAAATACGGGGACTTACATCTCTTGTATACCTGTTTTGCTCTAGGAATTTCATTAGGCAACGTATATATATTCTTATTTTATTTTCACAACAACCCTATAAGTGTATGTTAACACTTCATTTTAACTATGTGGAATCTGAGGTAGATGGTTCAAGACCATACCACTAATATATGATAGAGCTCATTTCATGGTCTTTACATCTCCCCATTCTGCACTACCCAGTATGAAGCACAATTATTGTGAAGCTAATTAAAATTAAGCTACAGGGCATTCAAGGAGGGAGTCTTGTCAAGGACATGGGCCACTTCCATGCTATTAAGGCATTAGTGAAATATTCACTAAAGCCATATTCAGTTAGATTTGCAAAGGTAATATATTTTTATATTCCTTTTCTTAAGGAAGTTTCCTCTCATAATATAAGTTTTAAAACAAAACTGCTGCACACGGTGCTTTCCTGTTTCCTGATCCTTACCCAGCAAGTGAGGTGTGCACATGCATGGACTCTGCAGTGTTAATCAGGCACACTCCCAGAACTTTCATTTGTGAAGTGTTCTACCAATTAGAAAGTTGTTTCATTTTGTTTGTTCTCCACAACAATTATGTAAAGTAGGCAGTACCAAATTACAAATAAATGAACTGAGGTCAAAAAAAAAACCACCAACAACAACTAAATGAGTGTCCACAGAACTTAGGGTTGGTAAGCAATGGAGATGAGCCAAAACCAAAACAAAACAAAAACAAATAAGCAAACAACAAAAAAAAGAGACAAGCCTAGTTTGTTTTTGAATTTCAAAGTTAGAGTTTCTGGTTTTGCTTATTTTTCCATAATTCTATAACATTTAATCATTTTTCAACTTTTGTTTCATAAGCTTGAATCAAAAACCAGTGACTCCAATTCTGTAAGATTAAGAGGTTCTATTGTTAATGTTTCTCCCTACCTCTCCAGAGAAATCAAATATGATGGTCTGAAACTGGACATGGTTCAAATCCTTCAGACATAGCATTTTCCAAGTATTTTCTGCTTTTCTGAGAAGGCTAGCTGCACCCCCTTGTAAAAGACTCATTACACTGCCCAGGGTAAAACTCTTGAAGGAGAAGACATTCCACTGCTATCTTCCACAAGACCAGGTGTCCAGCCTCACCTGTTCAGCTAGCACATAAGGCAAGAGAGGACTCTGGATGAAAGCCAAAATTTGGCTCACAGAGCAAGTTCCTGCTGAGGACTGCTGGGCTGAACCAGGGCCAGCCGGATCTACCTGCTGAGTTTGTCTTTCCACAGAAAAGACATTAACAAGCATCCTGGAACAGGAAGGTACAGCCAGTGTAAAGAAAGTGAGCTATCTCATAAGAAACATAAAACTTACATAAAAAACTTAAATCCTTGTGTTTCTGATTTATGAATTAAGTAAACAATGTATGACTTAGTATGACACAATATGGTCTTTACTTTTAGAGACTGGATCCCATGATTCATTTAACAGAAGACTATTACTTCTCACCCAGTTTGACATCATGACTTCCTTGGGGGTGTTGGAACATAGCAGGCATGGGCTCTTATCCTCTTATCTTGCTTTGACTTTGTATGAATGGAGTGTCTTATAGGAAAGGTGGGAGGAAGGAGGGTTGGAAAGAGAGAGAAAGGAAGGAAGTGAAGGAGGAAAGGAGGGATTGAAGGAAGGAGGGGGACAGGGGAAGGGAGACATGGCAGATAAAAATAAGAGTGTGACATTATTATAAGAGACAAAAAAGACACTACCCATTTCTGAGTAAAAGAACAGACTGTATTTTCTCTAAATCTTCCAATACTTAGCCCGAAACATGTTTCCAAGTAGGAACATTTTCTCACAAAGCATATGCAAAATATTTCAACCCTCAGGTTTTGGCTCTTTGATTTTTTTTTTTTTTTTTTTTTTTTTTTTTTTTTTACCAGAATCATTTACTTTAACAGAGCTATGGGCCCAGTTTAGTTAGAACTGAAGACATGTGTAATGGATGCAGAGATGGCCTGGGCAATAGTCCAGCAACTAAAACAGAATTAGAATCATCACAGACACTTTAATCCCAATTATTTAATCTGCGGGGTGTCTAACACCACAAGTATTTGGCATGACTCAACAAAACAGTAGAAGAAGTAGACACAGAAGAAGAAAAAAACCTAAACTGATGAAATAAAATGAACTAAAGAGATTTTTTTTTCATTAGACTATGATTTTTATCCTCAGAGCAAAAGTAAAACAAATATAAAATTAGAATATGTGTGTGGGGGGATGGGGTAATAGTATTTTAAAAAATAATATAAAAAATAAAATGCAAGTACTTTTATTAATATCAAATCATATCAAAATCATAGTGATACCACCTTGACACCTCTCCCCACTCTTTGTTTCAGCCTCACAGTGACCTTTCTACACACATTTAGGGGTGTACATGTCCATGTGCACCTGGACCATCATCTGGCCAAATTACTGCACTCTGCTTAATAAATGTACCATGATTAAAGCCATGAACACATGAGGAAAGAATGCATGACCTAGGGTTGATTTTTGACCGCACAATTTTGTATGCTCTTCAGTAGTATATGAAACAATTTAAATATTAATAAAGTAACACATAAACTGATCAGAGACGAAAGGCTGTGGTTCCAAAGGAAAAGAAGAACTAGAATAAACCCTAATTACAAGCAGAAGCTACCAGGTTTTCCTTAACTGAAATACATTGTAAATGGTATTCTAAAGACAAAGCTCACACACATTTTTAAAAAGGATTTTCCAGCAATTTCTAAATAGTAGAAATTATTCCTTAGGGTTTCTTTAAATCACTAAAAATTTTTAAAAAAGGCATTTAAAAATTTTACTAACACTAAATGACAATTAATAAATGTCATCATGCTAAACCACAGAGTTTTCAAAAACTCCAAGTGGTACACCTACTACATAAGTTTTATTTTATGTCTTTGTAACACCTGAGATTCTCATTAGAGATAGTTGAAAGATTTAAGCTTTTACAAAACAAAACAAAAAAATAACAAGACCATAAATTACTACACATTTCACTAGACACAATTCAAATTCTTATGTACCTTACAGTGCTTTTCCCTTTTATATATTTATTTACTTTTCGTTTTTACTAACAGATTATATTAAGTAAGAATTTTTTAAGATGGTAATAAAAGAAGCTAAAAGGGAATTTGAAAGTCTTTATTTCTCATGAAATTCACTGATTAGAATTACATTTTAAATCATTTCATTGTTTTCTATTGTTATTGTAATATAAATTTTAAATTAGAGCTACCTCTTGATTTTATGTGATCAGAATAAATGGAATGAATAAATCCTGTATCTATGAAATTTATAATGTCAGAAAGAGAAAATTCCAATCACCTTTCAATACTCAAGAATATTGTGCCACTATCTATGTGTACCTTGATTTATAAACAACTATTTCATAGCACAATTTGTGGCATTACTGATCCTACTATTTTTGTGGAAAGTTCTTCATTATGACACCTTGTATATGTTAATAATGTATTATCAAAAATGAACTGTTCTCTAAAATTTGAATTTAAAATTTTAAACATTTTTTTCTTCAGTAAAATAAATTTTTTGTCTTCTTCAAATACTTTAAAATCTATTTCATTAACTCTGAATAAAGAAATGTCTGGACAGTCAGAAACTAAAAAGAGAAAAGTAAATATATGATAAAGGGAGACTTTTCTAAATACTCATGCTAATTGTTTTGGAAGTTCAAACCAAATACTTAAGGGTGAATCATTTAGTTTTTAATTTAGACATTTTTAATGGAACCAATAAAAGATTTTCACAGTGAATAACTTTCAAATCTTCCAGTTTTCTAATCACTATATAATGCTTTAAAAATTATGAGTAGATCAGAGATTCTCTCATCTTTCTTATATCAAATACCTCTTACTGAATAAAACTATTGTTTTGTTACTTTAAAGATACATATTATTAAGCTTCTTAAAAACTAAGGAACGTTTTAATCTGTATTTACGAAGCCTTTAGAGCTCATTTTATTTTTTATATTTTACCACCTTGTCTGGGATAAAACATAGGATAAAATTTTTAATGTGAATTAAAAATACCAGTAAGTGTGCTTATGTATACAGTAGACTAGGATAACTCCTTTGAAGAAATCACTACCTAACGAACTGAGTATATAAATTTTGATAAAATAACAAAATATGTATTTACCCAGTAGAGCTACCAGTAGGAGCTATTCTGCTCTACAGATAAATACATACTCACCAGAGATATTAGAACTGCAAGAATCATTCTGAGTCTCTAAGGTGATAATTTATATTTTTTGCTTGCATATTGCTTTTATAGTAAAAATGTACTATTTCTGAAAGGGAAAAATGGACCAATACTGCAATCAATTTTAATAAGCAAGGCTGCATATTCAAACTTCAGTTAATATTGATGCTTTATGAAAACAATTGTAAAACTATTTTAAAATGGTCAAGAATGCATAAATCGTGTTTGAATAATTAGGTACCTCTGCTAATTTAAATTCAAACTACTCATTAGTAAAATGAAATATATCTGGTAATTTAAATGTAAAAAATGAAGTATAAAGAGTTATCAATACTTTCTATAGTAGTTACGTCTTTAAGATATTAGCAGCACATTTTTTTTAAAAAAGAACATTGACTCATATAAGTAAAAATAGCTATAGTTAGTTATTATAATAATGTACCTCATAGTCTGTTTTTATAGTCAAACATAGAAAGGTTTCTTCTAAATAAAAGAGAAATTAATTAGTCATTCAAGCAAATACATAAGAAAGCACTCCAAACAAAGGAGATTCAAGTGGTCAAGTCAGTCAATCAGCAAAAATGTAGTGAAAATAAGAAAGCACAGTCATTTTTGCAACAGTAGCAATACTGAATAAAGTCTAATATTTAATTAAATAGTTTGGGGATGTTTGTCTATAAATAACTGTATCATCTAATATTGACATTTTATGTAGAAATATTCTAAATGGTTACAATTCGTAGAGTATTAATTATATAAATAATGGTAAGTACAGTAATGCATTTCTAAGTATAAAAAATAAACCCTTTTAATCCTATGTGGATTGAAATAAAGAGTTAATAGTATTTACAACTGGTGATATTACAAAAAGAATATTTTCAATAAAAGGAGAAATTTTCATTGTAAATGCAGGAATTGTCCACCCTCTTCTCTGTCTTCTATGAGGAAATAAAATCTTCTTACCTGTCACCCTACACCCAAGATTTTTGTCTACCTCAAAAAAAAAAAAAAAAAAAAAGCTTAAAATTAAAGGGTCAACCCTTTACCCCCTTTCATGGTTTATAAAGCAAAAAGCCAAAACTCTTCATGGCCTCTTCTCCTTCCAACCACCTAAGATTCAAATAAGGGTGATTGCTCTCTTTTTTTGTTCAGTAGTGTCCTGGTGAGGGAATGATTTTACTGTCCTTTTTCTGTGGGGTCCTGCCGGTTTATCTAAAAGGAAATGAATTATAACAGGATGACAAGGCCACAAAAAAAGCCATTTAGTTTTACAAATCTATTATGTCCTCCAATCTGTTTTATGGGTCTGGTCCTATTATAAACTAAGAAAAACCCTAAAACAAACTCTTTTTTCCTTTCTTTCCATTGAAAACATCTACAATTTTATGACTGTTTAACACTTTAGCCTAAATTTTTTTCCGATCTCTGTGTGTGTGTATGTGTGTGTTTTTCCCCCAAGAGTCCTTCCACCCCACCTTCTCAAACATACAAAACATTCAGAGACAAGAAACTGGACTTTTCAAATACAAACTGCTGACAACTGTCAGAAGCACTTTACTGGGACATTACTGACTGTAGCTTCAATGAATTAAGCTTGATTCACTGCGGGTGAATCATTTTCAATGCAGAGCTGTTCAGCAGTAATTGGCCAAGAATCCCTGCTGCGAAAAGCACTTGTCAAATAATGCTTGTTTACAAATATATCTCCAGACAGCAAAAAGTGGCAGTTACTGAATAAGTTCAGGGCCACCTCCAATATTCATAACAGTGGACATGCTCTCTTTACTTATTAAATCTATTAACATTTTCACTTGTTGATATACTTGCTAATGTCTGTCCTGCTTGATCAATCTGAGATAAGTTGCTAAATATGCCTCTGAATTATTTTATAATAGAAGTGTTTTATATTAGACTGTAGTTCAAAGGTTTCTTCCACATGTAATTTATGCCTAAGGTATGTAAAAAGACAACTAAAGATATATTTATCTTATCTTAGAATTGAATCTAAAGAGTACATTTTCCTCTTATTGTCTTTTATCCAACATATCCTAACATTCATTCCATCTCAATTTAAGATTCTAGATATATATCTGGCTTTTCCTGTTCAGTTCTGCTTATTTATGTCTACAAAAGTTAAATTTTAAAAATGACTAGAATACAAATTATGAATGTAAAGTCACATTTATGTCTATCTGCCTTGAATTTTTTCCTCACATAATGGGAGCATTCATATTATATATATATATATATATATATATACACACACACACACATACACTATAGTCTGTGAAATCACTAAGTATCTATAGGTTGCAGAAGGCAAAATATATGAGAGCAAGTTATTAATGGATGCAGTGCATACATCGAATCTTTCTGCCCCTGATCTTCCAAAGAACTTCCAGAAATAAACAATCAAAAGCAAACTTAAAAACTCCAATTGGAATCTTTAAATAAACTCCTGTTATTA
Source organism: Mirounga leonina (assembly GCF_011800145.1). Lineage (NCBI taxonomy): Eukaryota > Metazoa > Chordata > Mammalia > Carnivora > Phocidae > Mirounga > Mirounga leonina. Next base: position 28,784,622 of record NW_023270323.1, on the reverse strand, counting down.
GTATCTTAATATATTATTGCTTGATTTATAATAACACACGGAGAAACAAAAAGAAGAGGAGAGCAATGGTCTGAGATGATACTTATGGAAAGATGGAAAACTGCTGGATAGAGATAGAATGAATGAGGTGAAGCATACATATTAAGACGATTTTATTTCCTACTGTGTTTAATAGTGATAGATCCCTGCAATCCTCACCTCCCCACAACCCAAGTTTTGATGTGTGTTCGAATAGCTGGCGTAGGGACAATACAACCTGTGGTTGTTACGTCTGTGATATCAACCAGTCTACCTTCCAGAAGATTTGAGCTCTGCTTACATCACCTTAAGAGACCGGTGCTATTTCCTAGCTTCCCTCCAATTCCCTCTGCCTCTTCCTCCTTGGCGCAGTCTTGGCCCTTGTGCCCATTCAGCATCACCCTCCCTGAGATTTCATTTTTTCCCCTTCTCTAACCAAGAGCCTCTTCTCCCTTTCATCTCTACATAAACCACTTCCCTCATCACACCTGGGGGGAAAAAAAAAATTGAAATATAATGGGAACAGGAAAGGATGAATGACACTACTATTACTGTTACTCTTTAAATCCAAACCAGGATGCCCCTTCCGGTGGAATAAGACAGTTAATAAAAGGATTCCAAACCCTGTTATAATCCTCCGGACTTCTAACATAATAAATCTAACATGAGAGGTTAATAAAAGGACTACCACTTAAAACACTTTTTCAACTTCATCGGGAAGGGGAAAAGATGCAGATTGTTTGGGTTAAGCATGGGAGACTGCCATAGCTAGATAACTAGATACAGTGAGCTACACAGAATCCTTAAATCAGATTTAAAACAATAAGTGTAAGGATTAAAGAGAGAAGTTCATGGGGTGGGGCAGGGAGTTTCGATCTGCCCTGCTTTCACACGGTTCCTAGGGAGCTGGCAGTGCTCCTAAACCAGCTCAGCGCCTTCTCCTACAGCCACACAACCCGCGCAAGTCACGAGGACACACACGACCCCAAGGCTGCTGCTTCGTCTTTCCGGTCCAGCGTCCCCTGCCCTAGGTATGGAAGGGATTTTTTTAAGGTTCTGTGCCTCACCCGTGGTTTAAGGAGCCTCAAATCGAAACCCCAGTATTCCAGCCAGGGGGCAGGGTCTTTGATGTTTGCGTGGTGGAGCTGACCGCTTCTCGCAGCCCAGATCTGGATCTGAGATGCTACACCTCCCACCCCCATGCTAAAGGAATGAGCTTTTGAGCTGTGACCCAGCGCGGTCGGGGTGTGAGAGGAGCAAGCGCGGCCGGAGCAGACCGAGGGCCGAGGGCGCCCAGGCGAACCGTGGCGGGCCCGGGGGGCTGGCACAGCTCCGGGAGCAGAGAGCGCCGCACAGGTGCTGTTCCCGCGGGCCGACTCCACTCGCCCAGCGGCAGGCGGAGACAGCCTTCAGGGTCCGGAGCGCAGGATTGGGGGTGGGGAGGAGGGTTGGGAACTCCAGGATCCGGTGCCGACGAGAGCGGGGCTCTTCCCTCACGCGAACACCGAGACACAAGCCCTGGTGGGTTTGGGCAGCAACTTCCTGGCAGCGAAACTCCACCCCCCTTCCGCCTCATCCCACCTTCCCGCCTTCTTCCACTTTCACCTCAGTGTGATTATGAGCCCCCAAAGTGAAGGGCACCCCACAGTGTGGGGCGCCTTCTGTCCTTCGCCATTCCCCGCCCTCGAGAAATAACAGCTCTTGCCACCCACCCCAGAATAGCAGCTGGCGATGCCCTAAATAACGGCTTCCAGAAGGCACTCCCCCCCCCCCAAATAAAAGCAGCCAGCCACCCTCACAATATTTCCCATCACCGGCCTCAAATAACGGTTTCTAAAAGCCCACCGCTCCCGAGCTCGATGTCGCTGAGCTTCAGACAGTTCCCACTCCTTCAAGATCCAAATGTCACTTCCCCGCGCGCTTCAAGTGAGAACCAGCCGCACCCAACCTTCTGGCGCGGGTCTCAGACCTCTCTTTCCCCCCCGCTTGCAACTTCCCAGCCCCCCAGCCAGCCTCGGTCCACACGCAGGTTCCTCGCCCAGCGCTCCGCACCTAATGTAAAACAATGCAACCAGACACAGCAACGGGGAGCGAAAAGGCTGGCGAAAGCGGACAAATGTTAATTCGTGATGCGGGGTGAGATTTCGTCCGTGGCAGCAGCGTCCGGAGCGCCCGCACCCGCACTTCCAGGCCCCGCCTCGCCCCTCCGCCCCAGGTCGCTGCGGTCCCCACCCCCAACACTACCTTCGTTGCTGGGGCTGGCCAGGAGGGTCCGAAGCGCGGCGCACAGAAGAAGGCACGTCCAGAGGGGGGCCCTGCGAGGTGCGGCATAGCAGCCGGCCAGAGATGCAGGGGTGCTGGGGGTGTCGCCGTCGCCGCCGCCCGGGGGCCTCCGGCGTCCCGCACCCGGGGGCCCCGAGCCCCGCATCTTCTCCCAGCTGCCTCCGCCGCTGCTGTCCCGCGCGGCTCAGTCCACCGCCCCGGCCTCGGGGAGGGGGCGAGGGAGGCTCGCGGTTCCTCCGCGTTCCCCGTGGAGTCCCTTGGCTTCTGGCACGCGGCTCTTCCAAATGCGGGAACCGCGGATCCTCTGAGACGGCCGAAGTTTGCTTCCGGCTCCTGTCTCCCTTCTCTCCAGTGGGCTTAATTTAAATACTAGTTATGGCTGATAGTGCAGTTCTGGACTGGACTCAAGGGTGTCGAGAAGGTCCCGCGTCCTGTTTCTCTGTCTCTCAAGACTTTTAAGGATTGAGGTCTTTAAAATGCCCCTGAGGGGAAAATAAAGGTTCCTTTTCAGTCTTCAGGGCTGAAATGATGAAGGGAAGGGAGACAAGTCATCTTAAGTCAAGAAAAATGCTCAATAAAAAGAGGAGAACAAGGCAGGGTGGTTAAGGATAAAGGAAAGGAGTTGAGAAAATACAGGGTGGAGAAAACACGAGAGAGGCGAGCAAAGGAAAAGAGCCAGAGAGTTCAGAGACTGGCAGAAGGAAATAGCTGCGGGCTGAGCGCTGACGAGGGGAGGTACTGGCGGCTGCAGGCGGCCGGGAGCGCGGAGCCCAGCGGCGGTAGCCCGGAGCTGCTGCGGTTCCCGCTGCTCCGGGGGGAGGTGGTGTGCGCGCGGCTGGGAGGACGAGGTTGAAACTGCACAGCCACGGCGCCCTCCTGCTGTGTCGGGAGCTCCGTCGTCTCCTCTGCCTCCCGGCTCTGCACCTCCCACCGTCCTCCCTCCTCCTCTTCCCAGCTCCCCCGCCCTCTGCTGCTCGCAGCTTCGCCAGTGAGAATCTACAGTAAGTGTGAGTTGCTTAGACGAAGTCACACACTCGCGGAGGGAAGTAATCTGAAGGCTGCCGTGGTGAGTGTTGCCTAGCGGTCTCCGGGAAAGGCGCGTCTTCCTCCCCGGATAATTAGGGCGAAGAATTCTCTTGACGGTGCCTGCGAACACCGGGGCTCCCGGGAGGCGGAAGGGAAATCAGCCTTAGGCTCAGCCGGCAGCCCTTGGAGAAGCGGGTCCTTTGGTTTCGCACGTTGCCTGCTGCCCATCACAGGCTTGTGGCATCAACAACCTTGTCGTCACATAGCCACGCATTCGCAGGCTGTGCTGGTCCGTGGCTAGTTTCTTAAACACCCATATCGCTCATTGCTGCTCACCTTTCTATTCTTCCAATACTTTGGCAGCTGGGATGGGATAATTAGGCAACATTTCCTTCAGAAGTAAATTGTAGAATTTCTGAATATAGACACCGTGACTATAATTGAAATTTCAGAGAGGCAAAGAATTTGACTTACTGAGGTTTGTAGTGTGCCAGGTACTTTACGATGTGATAATTTAATTCATTAGTTTCATTGACAGAATGTGTTAGAACTTTAGAAATTATAAGTAGCTATATGCAATTAATTCCAGTGCAATTAGCATGAGTCAAATAATTTCAGGGTTTAAAAAATATTTTAATTTCGTGTTTTCTACTGCATTGAATTACAAATTAATTACAAAAAAAAACTGTTTAAAACAATTGACTTTCTGTGCTCCACCTCTATTATGTATTCTCTTGCTTTATTATTTTTTCTTTAATCTTCTCATTCATTCTTTCAAAGAGATGCTTCTGAAGGGCAATTGTAGTAAAAACTACAAATAAAGCATGTACGAAAAGTGTGAGTTTAGAAGAAAGGTATCTTGTTTAATTTGTTGTATAGTAACTACTGGGAAGACTGGGTTTGCATTCACACCTAATGAAGGGGAGTCTGCTCACTAGCTTTGACATCTAGAGCCCTGTTTGTCTTCCCGATAAAATTCTCATCATCTTTAGCTGATGACATTTGTTTTCTGTTTAAATATTTGCAATAAAGATGAAAGAATAAAGAAGCGGTGATGCGATTTTATAAAGAGGTGGAAGCAAATCTTTGATTTTTTTTTCCCCCAAAATGTTTTGGCACCAGAAATCTAAAACCAGCTTCTTTCTATTATAATGTGCACCAAACGCATGAAGCAAATTTAAAGAAATGGCAGTGAATCAGCCTTTCAGTTTGGCAAAAATCCTGATGCAAAGTTGAATTTTATATTTCTATTTGAAGACCATTCAAAATGTAAACTCCTCCCTCCAAATTATAGTTGAATTACTTAAAAATATTTGAAAAGAATATCAACTAAGTTATCTTAAGCCTAGGGATACGTAATAATGCTGCTATGGAACATAGGCAGTTTAATGGGACTTAGAGCTTGTTATATTACTTCTATAGGTCTCAGTATCCTCATCAATAAAATGATTTGGAGAAAATGATCTTCAAGTTCCCTTTCCTTCCATACCCTTTGCATTTCTATGTTACTACCCTGTTCACCTACCTCCAATTATTTACTATTGACTACAAAATTATTCAATTTCTTCAGCCCAACGTTGAAAGTATTCTACTACAAAGATCTTAAATAAATTTTCTATTTTACTTTACCTTAAAATTTGAAATTCAGTGTTCCCTAAATTGCCTCATACCTCTTTGTTTTTATGCCTGTCACTCTATCCCACAGAAGATTCACCCCCTAAAAATATTTAACACTTTCCCTCCCCCACACACTCACACATACACATCTCTCATCTAAAATCCTACCCAGTGTCCAAAGAGTATAAGCATTCAAGACTGATCTTTTCACAAAAGAAGTTATTTGATTCTCTTTCTCCAAGTATCCATAGCTTATGATTTATGTCAATCAACACAATGCCAATATTTTCTGAATGAAAAACTGGAACAAATTATCTAACAACTATAAGTGTATATACTGGGATGAAAGAAATTTAAACTGGGCATGTCAAAGAAAACTTGGGACACTATTCACTATGGTGGGTAATTATCTCCTACCCAAGATAGTTAACTCCTCCTTAAGTGATTAAGACTACAGAAAGCCAACTCCTTAATTTTCTTCACCTTAAATAGCAGCCATTTTTCTCATGGTTATTTAATAACATTTGTCATATGTCCTTGAAAGAAAGAACAGCTGTAAAATGGAGCCCCAGATACAGCAATGAAAGAGTTAATCAAGTCAATGATGATGGCTTGATTTCCGCCTCAGTCTCACAAGAGATCTTATATCTGGTCTTGTGTTGCTTTCTTGGAATGTCAATACTCTCTTAGCATACTGACATTGGACCACAGTATTGCATGAAAACTAGATTTGTCTTTTTCCTTCATACTTACTGCCTTACACTGGAAAAGACTAAAACATCAGTAAGGGCTTGGAAGTCCTATTGTTTGCATTTCTCTTGCTTGGGATAACTGCTATGGCCTCAAAAGGTGAAAGTGGCTGATGTCTCCCTAGATTTCACCTTGGATTTGGCTTTTTACTAAGCTTTCATAGAGAAAAGAAATTCGGAATCACCTTGATAAGACACCTTGAAAGGTTAATACCCTATAAAAGTTATTATAGTTAAGTTCAATGTATTAATAATCCTGAATATCTTCACTGAATTCAAAGCAGAACAACAAAAGCAATTATACTAAGCAGAATTGCTAGTAATTACTGAAAATTTGCTATGTGTGAAGCATTATATGATGTTTTACATTAATTATTTTGCTTAATGCTGACATTTCAACCACATTGTTGGTATAATTATTAGCCCCATGTTAGTGATGAGAAGACTGAGGAAGTGAGGTTAGGCAACCTGAGTAGACCCACAGTCTCACAGCTAGTAAGACATGGCAATTTTAACCCATGGCTCTCACTCTGTGTAAGAAAATTTTAATGTAACAGAAGTAAAGAAAAAATTTGATAACTAGTCATTCAAAAAAAAAAAAAAAGAGAGAGAGGACTGCCCCCAAATTCTGCATTAATGGGAACAATAAATAAAAATATTCTGATCTTTAGGTTTATTTAAATCCAAAAGCAGCTAAGCAAATAATATAGTACACGTCAGATAAATGACTAGGAGAAAATAAGAAACAAGGGAGCCTATATAAGCATTATTTGGAGAAAAAGATTGTCTCATATAAACAAAAACATGCATACAATTTGTGTACAATAGAGAGACAATGGGCCAAATCAAGAAAATAGTGAGGTGTGTAGATAGATAATATTAGCACAAACAGATTGCTCAAAACCCATTAAACATAGAAATGGGTAGAAAATGGTAGAAAACATAAGCAAAAGTCTTTACAAAAATAATCCAAATAGGGGCACCTGGGTGGCTCAGTTGGCAAAGTGTCTGCCTTCAGGCCAGGTCATAATCTCTGAGTCCTGGGATTGAACCCTGAGTTGGGCTTTCTGCTCAGCATCCTGTTTCACCCTCTGCCTCTGCTCCTCCCCCGACTTGTGCGTGCTCTCTCAAATAAATAAAATCTTTAAAAAAAATCTAAATAAAACTTCAGAAACCAAAGAGCATTTTTTCCTAAAATATCATGTAGATTGGCGATTTTTTACATAATTGTTTTAAATGTTTTTGTTATTTAGCTGTATGCTCTCTTTGGGAGAATTTTGGGGGAAAAGCAAAAGCAAAGCAAAATTTTAACCCATGGTAGATTTTACATATGAAATTACAGGATAGCTAATGAAACTATAAGATACACTAATGAAGTTAATTTTTCAAGTCCATGATTTCCTGAAGAGGATACATATATGGTGATGTTAATTATTTTGACCCCAAAGGAAAAGGCTGACTAAAATATATTTAAGCAATCAATAGCTCTTAAAGTTCACAACCGAGAAAATGCTAATGTATTCATTATTTTATGTTGCATTTTAATGTAATTAACATAAAACAGATAATATTTTAATTTTTGTTCATAGTTATCTTAGGTTTTCTGAAATTCTCGAGTCACTTCTCCCTACTAATGATCCACATTTTTACTATTGATGTTCAATTTAATTATATTTCAATTTAATTGATTATTGAGTGATTTAAAAAATAAGGAATAAATAGTTTTTAATAAGTTAATAAGGGTTTAATTATATAAATTATTTTATTGCTTAGCAATACATTAAAATATTCTAATGAAAACAAAAGTTTAAGAAAAAAACAGCTTGTTAAGGCAGTGAAACCATCATGTGTCATGGTGGAATATGATATTATATATTTGTCAAAATGCATAACATGTACAACACCAAGAGTAAAACCTAATGTAAACTATGGACTTTAGTTAATAACAATGTGTCAATACTGGCTCATCAGTTGTAATAAATGTCACCTTTACACCTTAAAAAAAATAAATATGTTTCTATTATAATCAGCCCGCATTTTTTGTCTTTTTTATGAATATCGAGAACATAATAAAATCCTCCACTGTCAATGAGTATTAATACAGAATTTTGTAGCAAAGAATAAGAAGCAAGATATTTAAATAAATTACCGTGAACCCAAGAGCCACAGATTTTTATTGGTGGTGGTGGTGGTTGATTTATTCTCTAGTCATTCCTAGATCACTGTGTGAGGACTGCTGACACTTCAGTGTAACAGGAAGCCAATGCTGCTGTAGTTGATGAGGAACCAAACTGAATTGCCAGGAAATTCTTTGGTTGTTGTTTGCCTTCAGCATCTTGGACAATTGGCATCAAATGAAGATGTGGACAGTGAAATAATAAGGAATCTTGGGGCTGAAAAAGTAGGAAAAGTGTGCTGAGAAGAGTCACAAAATTGAAGTGATACACTGTGAGAGTGACTCACTTCACTTAAACTCACCTATTCCAACCATCTTCTGGATTCTGGAAGCGTTTACTGTTATGCAAAAAATAAGTTGTAACATGTTTCATATTCAGAGGGAAGTTTTTAATTAATTCAGTGCATACACTCACTTGAAATTCATATATAATCCACTCATACAAGAACATATTTTATAATAAACTAGCTATAGTTTCCTAGGGGAAAACTGATAAATTTGCTCAATCGCATGAGTAAATAAGGGGTGCATATGCAAGGAAGCTTTTGATACAGCTGTTGGTTGTCCATGGAACAGGCTTCTAGATAAAAGCTAGCAGTATTAATCTCATGTACTCTCATACTTTGTTGGTGGGAAGTAAATCTAGAACATCTTTTGTAGGGTGGCTTCACAATGCCATCACGTGCCTTTAAAATGTGATAGCTTTGCATTTAGCAATTACAAATTTTAAAATTTAAGCAAATAAATTAATTAAAATGGGTTAAAAGATGAAACACAATGGTATTTTTAAGTTTTTATTTAAATTCCAGTTAGTTAACATACAGTGTAATATTATTTTCAAGTGTACAATATAGTGATTCAACACTTCCATACAATACCTGGTGCTCATCGCAAGTGGCCTCCTTAATCCCTATCATCTATTTCACCCATCCCCCCACGTCTATTCTCCTAACCATCAGTTTGCTCTCTATAGTTAAGAGTCTGATTCTTTGTCTCTTTCTCTCTCTCATTTTTTCACTTTGTTTGTTTTGTTTCTTAATTTCCACATATGAATGAAATACCATGGTATTTGTCTTTTTCTGACTGATTTTACTTAGCATAATACTCTCTAACTCCATCCACGTCATTGCAAATGGCAAGATTTTATACTTTTTGATGGCTGAGTAATATTCCATTATATATTATATTTATTATTTATTATATATAATTTATATATATTATTTATTATATAATTGAATTATATACTTGAATATATGATATGTTAAGTTATATTATATTATATTATATTATATTATATTATATTATATTATATTATATACCACTTCTTTATCCATTCATCAGTGGATGGACACTTAGGCTGTTTCCATAATTTGGCTATTGCAGATAATGCTGCAATAAACATCAGGGTGCATGTAACCCTTCAAATGAATATTTTTGTATTCTTTGGATAAATACCTAGGAGTGCCAATTGCTGGATCATAGGGTGATTCTATTTTTAACTTTTTGAGGAACCTCCATACTGCTTTCCAGAGTGGCTGCACCAGTTTGCATTCCCACCAACAGTGTAAGAGGATTTCTCCACATCCTTGTCAACACTTGTTGTTTCTGGTGGTTTTGATTTTAGCCATTCTGACATGTATGACATGATATCTCATTGTAGTTTTGATTTGCATTACCCTGATGATCAGTGATGTCGAGCATCTTTTCATGTGTCTCTAGCCATCTGTATGTCTTTTTTGGAAAACAGTCTATTCATGTCTTCTGGCCATTTTTTAACTGGACTATTCATTTTTGGATGTTGAGTTTTATTATAAGTTCTTTATACATTTTGGATACTAAACCTTTATCAGATACGTCATTTGCAAATATCTTCTCCTGGTCCATACGTTGCCTTTTAGTTTTGTTGATGGTTTCCTTTGCTGTGCAGAAGTTTTTGTTTGTTTGTTTTTATTTTGATGTAGTCTCAATAGTTTATTTTTGCTTTTGTTTCCCTTGATTCAGGAGACATATCTAGAAAAACGTTGCTATAGCCAATGTCAGAGAAATTACTGCCTGTGCTGTCTTCTAGGATTCTTATGGTTTCAGGTCTCACATTTAGGTCCTTAATCCATTTTGAGTTTATTTTTGTGTATGGTTTGAGAGAGTGGTCCAGTTTCATTGTTTCACATGTTGCTGCTCAGTTTTCCCAACACCATTTGTTGAAGAGACTTATTTTTTCCCATTGGATGTTCTTGCCTCCTTTGTTGAAGACCAATTGACCATATAGTTGTGGGTTCATTTCTGGGTTTTCTACTCTGTTTTATTGATCTATGTGTCTATTTTTGTGCCAGTACCATTCTGATTACCAGAACTCTGTAAGATAACTTGAAGTCCAGAATTGTGATGCCTCCAGCTTTGCTTTTTTTTTTTTTTTCCCAAGGAGGCTTTGGCTAATTGGGATCTTTTTTTTTGCTTCCATACAAATTATAGGATTGTTTGTTCTAGCTCTGTGAAAAGTACTGTTGGTATTTTGATAGGGATTTCATTAAATGTATAGATTGCTTTGGGTAGTATAGACATTTTAACAATAATTTTTTTGTCTAGTCCATGAGCATAGGATATCTTTCCATTTCTTTGGTCATCATCAATTTCTTTCATCAGTGTTTCATAGTTTTCAGAATGCAGGTCTTTCACCTCTTTGGTTAGGTTTATTCCTAGGTATCTTATTGTTTTTGGTGCAGTTGTAAACGGAATTGATTCCTTAATTTCTCTTTCTGCTGCTTCATTATTGGTGTATAGAAATGCAACAGATTTGTGTACATTGTTTTTTATCCTGAGAATTTGCTAAATTTGTTTATCAGTTCTAGCAGGTTTTGGTGGAGTCTCCCCGGTTTTCTATCTGGGTATTGTCACCTGCAAATAGTGAAATTTTACTTCTTCCTTGTTGATTTGGATGGCTTTTATTTCTTTTTGTTGTCTGACTGCTGTGGTTAGGACTTCTAGTACTATGTTAAATAACAGTGGTAAGAGTGGACATCCCTGTTGTGTTCCTGACCATAAAAGAAAAGCTCTCAGTTTTTCCCCATTGAGGATGATATTAGCTGTGGGGTTTTCCTATATGGCCTTTATTATGTTGAGGTATGTTTCCCCTAAACCTACTTTTTTCAAGGTTTTTGTCATGAATGAATGTTGTACTTTGTGAAATGCTTTTTCTCCGTCTATTGGACTGATCATAGGGTTTTTATCTTTTATTAATGTGGTGTGTCACATTGATTGATTTGCAAATATTGAATCACACTTGCAACCTAGGAATAAATTCTACTTGACTGTGGTTAATGATTTTTTTAATGTATTGTTAGATTCAGTTTGCTAGTATGTTGTTGAGAATTTTTGCATACATGTTCATCAGAGATACTGGCCTGTAGTACTCTTTTTTAGTGGAGTCTTTGTCTGGTTTTGGTATCAGGGTAATCCTGGTCTCATATAATGAATTTGGAAGTTTTCCTCAATTTTCTATTTTTTGGAAAAGTTTGAGAAGAATGGGTATTAACTCTTCTTTAAAAGTTTGGTAGAATTCCCCTGTGAAGCCATCTGGTCCTGGACTTTTGTTGTTGTTGTTGCAAGTTTTTTTGATCACTGATTCAATTTCTTTGCTGGTTATCAGTCTGGTCAAGTTTTCTATTTCTTCCCATTTCAGTTTTGGTAGGTTATGTGTTTCTAGGAATTTATCCATTTCTTCTTGGTTGTCCAGTTTGTCAGCATATAGTTTTTTATAATATTCTCTTACAGTTGTTTGTATTTCTGTGGTGTTGGTCGTCATTTCTCCTCTGTCATTTGTGATTTTATTTATTTGGGTCTTTTTTTTTAATAAGTCTGGCTAGAAGTTTATCAGTTTTATTAATTCCTTAAAGAATCAGCTGGTTTCATTGATACGTTCCATGGCATTTTTAGTTTCTATATCATTTATTTCTGCTCTAATCTTTATTATTTCCTTCCTTCTGCTGGGGTTAAACTCATTTGTTTTTGTTTTTCTGGCTCCTTTGGGTGTTTATTTGAGATTTTTCTTGCTTCTCAAAGTAGGCCCACATTGCTATATGCTTCCCTCTTAGGACCAATTTTGCTACATCCCAAAAATTTTGGACAGTTGTGTTTTCATTTTCAATTGTTTCCATGCATTTTCTATTTCTTTTATTTCCTGGTTGACCCATTCACTGTTTAGTAGCATGTATTGGTGGTCTTTCCAGATTTTTTCTTGTGGTTGATTTCTAATTTCATTGCATTGTGGTCAGAAAAGGTGCATGTATGATTTCAATCTTTTTGTATCTCTTGAGGCCTGTTTTGTGACCTAATATGTGATCTATCCTGAAGATGTTCCACATGCACTCAAAAAGAATGTGTATTCTGCTGCTTTAGGGTGGAATGTTTTGAATATATCTGTTAAGTCCATCTGGTCCAGTGTGTCATTCAAAGCTATTGTTTCCTTGTTTATTTTTTGTTCTGATGATCTGTCCATTAGTTCCATGTTTGTTATTAATTGTTTTATTTATTTGGGTGCTCCTATGTTGGTGCATAAATATTTATAATTGTTATATCTTTTTCTTGGATTGTCCCCTTTATGATTACATAGTGCCCCTCTTTGTCTCTTGTTACAGTCTTTGGTTTAAAGTCTAGTTTTCCTAATATTTAGTATTGCTACACTGGCTTTCTTTTGACATCCATTTGCATGTTCTCCATTCCTTCACTTCAATCTGCATGTATGTTTAGGTCTGAGTCTCTTGTAGTCCTTATATAGGTGGGTCTTGTTTTTTATCTATTCTGACACTCTACGTTTATCTATTCTGACACTCTATGTTTATCTATTCTGACACTCTACGTTTTTTAATCAGAATGTTTAGTCCATTGACATTCAAAGTACTTACTGATAGATAAATTTATTATAATTATAATTTACTGAATTGTCTATTTATTATGCATTTATTTCCATTCTATTACTTGTTTTATTATTGTTTCTGGAGATCTTCTCCGATCCTTTCTTGTCTTTATCACTTTTGGTCTCTCAAGGAGTCCCCTTTAATATTTCTTGTAGGCCTGGTTTAGTGATCATTTAGTTTTTGTTTGTTTGGGAAACTCTTTATCTCTTCTTCTATTCTCAATGATAGCCTTGCTTGATAGAGTATTCTTGGCTGCAGATTTTTCCCATTTAGCACATTGATTATATCATGCCCCTCTCTTCTGGCTGCCAAGTTTCTGTTGAGAAATCTCCAGCTAGACTTATGGGTTTTTCCTTCTAAGTTAAGGACTTCTGTTGTCTTGCTGCTTTTAAGATTTTTTTTCTTTATCACTATATTTTGTAAATTTAATTACAATATGTCTTGGTGTTGGCCTGCTTTTGTTGATTTTGATGGCAGTTCTCTGTGCCTCCTGGATCTGGATGTCTGTTTCCCTTCCTAGATTAAGGAAGTTTTCTGCTATTATTTCTTGAAATAAATTTTCTACCCCTTTTCTCTTCTCCTTCTGGGACTCCTAAAAGACAGATGTTATTACATATGATGGAATGACTGAGTTCCCTAAGCCTATTCTCATTTTCTGTCATTCTTTTTTCTCTCTTTTGTTCATCTTGGTTACTTTCCATTACTTTGTGTTCTAGGTTACTAATTCATTCCTCTGCTTCTTCCAGCTTGCTGTTCATTGCATCAAGCCTGTTTCCAATCTTGTTTATTGCACTCTTCATTTTTAATTCTCTTTTAACTCTTTTATCTCTATGGTAAGGGTCTCACTCATGTCTTCCATTCTTTTCTCAAGCCCAGTGAGTATCCTTATGATTGTTGCTTTAAATTTCCCATCAGGCATGTTACTTATATCTGTTTCACTTAGATCTCTTCCTGTGGCCTTATCTGTTCTTTATCTTGAATTTATCTTGAGATAAATTCTTCCATCTTGGCATTTTGTCTAAGCCTCTGCCTTCTTCTGTGTATTAGAAAAGCCAGTTATGTCTCCTGCTCTTGAAAGTAATGGCCTTATGAAGAAGAGGTCATATAGTGCCCAGGGCTGGTGCTTCAGGGAGTGTCTCTGGTGTGTACTATGTGCACCCTGCTGTTCTGTTTGGCTGCTCTATCCTTCAGGCCAGTCATCCGCAGAGGCTCTCTTTGCCTGCTGCAGACAATGTTTGGTCTCTGGCCTGAATGTGATGAGCTTGAACTAGGTGTGCCCTGGTATGCTTGTGAAATGAGATCTGACATCAACTCCACCAAAATTGAGACCCTGCAAAACTCTCTGGATGGGAAATGTGGTGTGGGCAGGGGTTTGTGTTGGTCTATTGTGGGAAGGGCCCACTGCACTGGGATTGAGGCAAGTGTGACTGAGAAGGGTAGTCCCCTCAGAGTTCAGGGGTGTGGGACTTGATGTAAGCAAGTTAAGAAACTAGCATGAGTTTTGTGCTGTTTCCCCACAGGTTGTTCTCTGTTTATGCTGAGGGGTTGGGGAGGAAAATGTCCCCAGCCAATTCCTTTGTTCCTGAATGCTGCCTGTCAGGGAAGCCCTCCTGGAATAGCAAATAATCTCCGCTCTTTGGCCCCAGGCATTTTTCAGATCACTGTTACCATGCTATCTGCCCCCAGGTTGTTTGCCTGCCTTATTTCAAGGAGCAGGTAGTGCCCTCCTGGCTCTATCCCAGCCAAGCCTGTTGACCTTTAAAATGCCATTGGTTGCAAGAACTCACAAAATCCAATCCCTCTTGTTTTCCAAGCCAATGGTTTTGGGGAAACATTCTCCTTGTGCATTCTCCTGTGTGCTCCTCTTTGTTGCCTATTTCTGAGACCACACCTCCCCTGCCTCCACAGCACCCGTGATCCATTCTCCCCTAAACCACACTGCTGCACTTCCTACCTTCTTCCATGTGGCCTCTTCTCTCCCTTTAGTCATAGAGTTTGTTCTGTCAGTCTTCAGGTCCATTTCTGGGTTATTCAGGATGGTCTGATAGTTATCAAATTGTGTTCATGGGAAGAGGAGAGTCCAGGGTCCTTCTACTCCACTGTCATCTTCCTTTTTTTCCCCATAATTAATGGGTAAAAATCAGAAATTAATATTCAATAAGAAGTGTTAAATACATCTGTATAATAATGAAACACCATGGAACCATTTAAATATTTGGAAGAATATATGCATACTTAAAAAGAGAGCTCTAAAATATCAGATTATAAAGGCACAATATAAAGCATTTTTTTTAATTTGGAAAGTTATGTGTCATTAGTGACATCTGTATATGACTGGTATGATAATTTGGGTTCATTTTTCTACTTTTTATTTTTGTATTTTCTAAAATTAGCATTTATTACTTGTAGAACAATGGAAACATAGAAATAAAAAATATCCCAGAAGAAAATGTGTATGCACTCATACACATACACATAACATACGGATGCACAATAGGGAAAGAAAAAATAAGAGAAAGAGAAAAGGACAGAGGAGAGTTGAGATACAGTGATAATGAAGAACCTTTTATTACCACAAATTAGTAAATAAAGTTCTTTCAGCTAGCTCCTGCCCCTATTCTGAAAACAGTTGGGAGGATGTAATCATTTCTGTGGTATGTCCATGACATTTCCAAGTATTCTGACAATGTTGAGAGGCATAATTTCTGTTGTGTACCTCATGTTCTAATGCATTTCCTGCTGGAATCTCCAACACCCCTACTTGGTTGATGGCAGTTCTACTCCTGTTTTCTTTCCAGACTGGTTTACCTCATAATTGGCAATGCCCCTCTTCCTTTGCTATAATACGTTTAGGCTTTGAATAGCTAATTTTCTAAATCTTTATGAAAAGAGAGGAAGTTGTAACACAGAATCACTAAATATTAATATTTGACTTCAGTGTTCTAAAATTTGATAGCCTGAAGTATCACTGAAAATTTCTCTGAAGCAAAACTTTTCATCAAATTCTTTCCTGATATCCATTTTCCTGGCTTTCTCCTTTACACTCTTCATCTTTCCCTTCTTCAAGTACCTAAATTCCTATCTTTTCAATTAAACAGATTTGCAAGTTCATTTTCTGCAGTAATCTTATGCCCACAGATTCTCAACAAATAAAACTGAAAAAAAAAAAAATCATAGAGAGGTTTCCCTAGTCTTACTAGCTCAAAATAGAGCCAGCTTCTGAAATAACACTTTTTCCTTCATGTTTCCTCCTTGCTTTTATAAACCTTATAAAAACATGAAAGCTACATAGAAACAACAAATACATATCATTAACTACTTTTAAGTGATTAAAAGACAAGATTAAAAGGTAAATATGAAAATGTTAGTAAAGATTTGTAGTAAAACTAATTGATTTCATTAAAGATATTATGAGCATTTTTTGTCTTATAAATGAAAATGGATTTACCTGTTAGTACTGATGGCCTCTGAGGAAGAACATGACACAAAAAAGGGCCTAAGCATGAGCATAAATCATCAATTGAAATAATTTTTAGAACCTACTAATAATTTTTACTGTTAAACCTGAAATTTTTAGTAAATGGAAGTTAATAAAATATGAAAATAGGTGTATTATTTTATAGATATCTATTTAAAATATTAAACAAATGATTTTAATTTTTTTCCCAGAGAACAAAAAGTCTACATAAATATATGTAAGTTTTCCTTTTCTTTACTTATACAAAATGTATTATTCCCAGTATTATTGTATCCTAGAATCAGATTCTATTCCGTGCTTACAAACAATAATAAAAAAGAACCCAAAGGCAAAATGGAAATGCACATTCAATACTTAAAAAACACCTCCAAGCTCTTGTTCATGGGCATGTGTATGAAGTCTTCCCGCAGACTTATACAGTGGACTAGTCTGAGCACAACAGCTTTTGAAGGCCTCCCATTGGGAGGTGAATAGAAGTGAATATTAGTACCCTCAAAAGGTGGCAGCGTCCCAAAATGCAAACTTTTAAGCAATGCATTGTCTCTTAAGATTCTGCCTATCAAAATTATTTTACTATAAGTGAATTTTTGTAGAAAGTTCATTTTGAAATAATTATAGATTTATAAAACATTGCAACAAAATGTACAAAGAAGTTCCATGGGTCCTTCCCTATATTCCTTAATCTCCCTGATATTAACATAACACATTTGTAATATTAAAATGAAGAAATTGACATTGGTACAATTTATAGAACTTCTTCACATTTCAACAGGTATAGATGCACTCGTGTGTGTGTGTGTGTGTGTGCAGTTTACACTTGTACCAGCACCAAAATATCCTCTCATGTTACCTCTTTATAGCTGCATATATCCCTCCACTTCTAGCCCTTGGAAACCACTAATAAATTATTTTTCATTTATATTTTTATGCTATTTCACAATGTTACAGAAGAGGAATGATGCAGTATGTACCCTTTGACATTGTTTTTTTTATTCAGCATAATTTCCTTGAGGTTCATCCAAATTATATATATACACATACATATATGATTCCTTTTTATTGCTGAGTAGTATTCTATAGCATGGATGTACCACAATCTGTTTAACCATTCACTCACTGATGGACATTTGGGTAGTTTCCCAGCTTTGGGCTATTACAAATAAAGCTGCTAGGAACATTTGTGTATACAAATTCCTGTGTGAAAATAAGTGCCATATCTTTGGAGTAAATGCCCAAGAGTGCAGTTTTTGGGCCATATGGTAAGTGAATTTTCACCATTAATTTTTAAATATATGTGATTTATTACCACTCCACTTACACCTTCAAGTTATCAGCAGCAACAACAACAACAAAAAAAACACGATGAATCAGTTCTAATTGTACAATCTCTTTAAAAAGAAAATATTAGGACATACAAGAATGTTCCACATAAATACAAAACAGCAAGTAAAATAGCCAGTGGAATGTTAAATAAATAAAAAAGAATACCTGAAGGAGAAAATTTTTAAAATCAAATTAATATCTTGATATATAAAACTATATTTCTGTATTTAAACTTAAAGTATCTTAATAGTAGGTAGCTAATTTTCTTAATGAAATAATAGCCACAAACTTTTACTTCCTTGATTTACTTAAAAATATATTCTTAAACATCATTCTCTCTTCTTAGAAAAATTGTTTCAGACTCTTAACGCTTATACCCGAATGAGTAACTCATATCACTTCGTCCCAAACTGACATTTCAAAAGATGAGTTCAAATACATTTGCAGAGATATTTTTGAGTTCATTCAAGCTGAGCAGTGCTTCTTATCTTTTGAAATGTCAGGCTGCTGGTCTGAAGAAAATGGAAACAGATCTCTTTTTTAACATCATCACACTTGTGGGCATAGGATTATGACTTGGTTTCTCCAACCACACTGTTGGAAAAATATCATATTTGTTTGTATACAAAGGTTTTTCTTTTCCAGAAGAAAGAAAGAGAAAAACAAAGAGAAGAAGAAAGAAAAGGAAAAGAAAGCATGTGAAAAGCAAAAATCAGTCATCTTAATTAATTTGCACTGGGAGTTTTACCTCAAGTCCCTTTTTTTATATCTTTCCATTTTGGATTTTCTAATCACTTTAAGTGGGTTAAAACTTTTATTATCATGCAGTAATATATAAATAAATAAATAAAATTAAAAAAATTAAAAAAAATCCAAGAACTCTATAATGTAGACCAAATTTAGGATTTTGAAACTTAAATTTGACATTAAAAATATTTTTAAATTGCAAAAAGCCACATATAATATTCATGTACCCTTAACCCCATCTGAATATTTACAGTATTCTTATTTTCTTAAAAATCATTAAAAATACTGATGAACTTGTGCATTGTTTAAACATAGTAGATTGAGGGGTGCCTGAGTGGCTCAGTTGGTTAAGCTTGATCTTGGCTCAGGTCTTGATCTCAGGGCCATGAGTTCAAGCCCCGCATTGGGCTCCACACTGGGTGTGGAACCTACTTTAAAAAAAAAGACTGTAGATTGAACACATGCATCCACTGCAGATTGCCTCTGAAACTCTACTAAAATTATTAATAAAGGGATTTTAAAAATTATAATAAAGGGACTTAAAAACACAACACAAAGTCATAAGGAGCAAGCGAACAGAAAAGGAGACAACAGAAAGATATTTTGGAAGATGGACTATAATTGGATGAGTGATAAATAATCTAAGAGTCCCAAGAAAACTGAAGCCTAATCAACAGTGGGGAAAACTAATAAGCATCCTGATTTTTCCTTTCAATATTTTATTTTATTTTAGTTAACATACAATGTTATATTAGTTTCAGGTGTATAATATTATGATTCAACAGTTCCATTCATCACCTAGTGCTTATCATGACAAGTGCACTCTTTAATCCCCATTACCTGTTTAACCCATCCTTCCACCCACCTCTCCTCTGGTAATCATCAGTGTGTTCTCAGCAGTTAAGAGTCTGTTTCTTGGCTTCTAATTCTCTCTTTTTTATTCCCTTGATCATTTGTTTTGTTCTTAAATTCCACATACGAGTGAGATCATATGGTATCTGTCTTATTTCTTTTAGCGTTATGTGTTCTAGTTCCATCCATATCATTGCAAATGGCAAGATTTCATTCTTTTTATCTAAGCAGACTGATTTTTGCTATGAGTCTCAAGAAGGCTCTGAAATTTATGGCATTAGGTAATTCAGATAGTGGAACAATGGAATAAAAACATAAGTTTTAGTTGAAAGTGTGTTTTAAAAAGAATCAGATTCCCAGATCCTGTTCCCCAATCTGTGCAGTTAGGTTAATTGCTCTCTTCCTTACCCCACTCAAACCTTTAGTTTAATTCTCTGAAAAAAGTTAAACAGAAGCTCCTATTCTAGTTTATATCAGGCTGAATGAAGATAAGAATACTATCCTGCATATTGTGTGTCTTATTTTTTGTCTAATATGAGGCAACAAATTTCCTCAATGCTCGGTTGCTTGAAACCACATGATCACTTCAAAGTTTCTGTAGATCTGGAAACTGAGCACAGCTTAGCTGTAATGTGTGGGTAATGTCCCTCAGAGGCTGAAATCAAGGTATCGGATGGAGCCGTAGTGACTTCAATGCTCAACTGGTGAAGGACCTACTTCTGAGCTCACTTACTTTGTTGTTGCCAGGATTTGCTTCCTTGTAGGCCCTTTGTCAGAGGCTATCTTTAGTTCCTTACCATGTGAGTCTCTTCAAAATTACATCTTGCCTCATCAATGAGTAAGTTGAGCAGGTGAAATAGTAAGACAAGAGTTGTAATTTTTTACAACCTAATCTCTGGAATTATATTCTATCACTTTTGCCTATTCAATACAGTAGAAGCAAGTCACTAGGTCAGCCCACACTCAAAAGGGGGGCTTACACAAGAATGTGAATATCAAATGAGATAAGGGGGACATCTTGGGAAGTATGGCCACCACACATGACTTTGTCCGGAACTGCCAGCCTTCCTTGCCCACTCCTCATTAAACCCATGAAACAGGAATAAGACAAAAAAACGGAACAATACAAAAAAGAGCTTTTAAAACTAAGTATATGTGATTGAAATGAAAAATTTAACAAAAGGGTTGATTATACAGTGAAGAAAATGAAGCAAGGAAAAACGTGAGGTAGCAAAGTGAATATAAGAAATCCAGAGGACTTGCTGGAAAGTCAAACATTCCAAAATAATAATT
The DNA here is from genome assembly GCF_011800145.1 of Mirounga leonina. NCBI lineage: Eukaryota > Metazoa > Chordata > Mammalia > Carnivora > Phocidae > Mirounga > Mirounga leonina. The sequence goes on along the minus strand of NW_023270323.1, from coordinate 28,764,150 downwards.
CTAGAAGGAGAGAAAAGAGAACGAAAGGAAATCATCCAAGAAATAATTAAAGTAAAACATATAAAAATGAAGGACACAAGTCTGGATACTGAAAGCCCATAACCCATACCAAGTGATCAGTAAAATGGATAAAAATAGATTTAGTAAAGACACAATGTTATGACATTTCAGGACAATGATGAAAAAGAGAGGGATCGGGCGCCTGGGTGGCTCAGTCGTTAAGCGTCTGCCTTCAGCTCAGGTCATGATCCCAGGGTCCTGGGATCGAGCCCCACATCGGGCTCCCTGCTCAGTGGGGAGCCTGCTTCTCCCTCTGCCTCTGTCTCTCTCTGTTTCTTATGAATAAATAGATAAAATCTTTAAAAAAAAAAAAAGAAAAGAAAAAGAGAGGGGTCTATTAGCTTCTAGAAGAAGAGAAAAAACCTTTACAAAAGATACACATAAAATATCAGGAATCAGAATTACTTTAGTTATTTATTATTTATTATTTATTTTTATTGAAGTATAATTAACATACAATGTTATATTAGTTTCAGGTGTACAACATAGTGATTCAACAATTCTCTACATTACTCACTGCTCACCACAACAAGTATAATCACCATCTTTCACTGTACGGTGTTGTTACAATATTACTGACTATATTCCCTATACTGTGGTTTCATCCCCATGACTTACTTATTTTATAACTGGAAGTTTGTACCTCTTAATCCCCTTTAATTATTTCACCCATATCCCCACCTACCTCCCCTCTGACAACCACCAGTTCGTTCTCTGTATTTAAGAGTCTGTTTGTTTTGTTTTTTAGATTCCACATAAGCTGAAATCATATGGTATTTTTCTCTGACTGACTTGTCTCACTTAGCTTAATATCCTTAAATATGTGGATAGCAACACTGGTCAATAGAACACAATGGAGCAATGTCTTCAAAACTCCTAAGAAAAAGATAGTTCCAACCTTAAATTTTACATCCAGCTGAATTATCAGTGTGTGAGGACCAAATAAATTTATGCTATTTAGTACTTCCCATTCAATTTCTCTTAGGAAGGTACTGGATGATGTGCTCAACTGAAATAAGAGTGGAAACCAAGAAATAATTACATGTGTATTCAGAAAATATGTCTCCAAGCACAGAATAAAGGAGAATAGAATTCTCAGAACATGGTCAAGGATGATCCCACGATGAGATCTGTATTCCAGGTATGGAGGCCAAACAGTCCTGACTAGAGAGATCAAAAGGTTGTTGGGAAGATTTCTTTCAGAAGATAAAACTGATAAAATACCTGATGCATACTAATTCAAGGAAAAGAGTGACATGATTAACAACTTAGGGTTATTTTAGTGATAGGTAGAAAGAATAAGACAGTTATTCAGGGAAAACAAAATTTTAAGGAAAAGACAACTAATAATGTGATACCTTTTGAATGACCTGCTAATAGCATTCACATAGTAGTAACAATACAAATGTTGAATGTAGATCTAACAAAAATTTTGATAGATAGGCGTGACTGAAGGATGTGATGAAATGCGATAGAGGGGAATGGTGAAAGAAACCAAGTCCTTATCTTTATTATTGCAAAATCAATAGAGAATGTATAACCTTAAAAATTGATATGCTGAAGCATGTATATATTATTTAGATATACAGAGATATATACAAAAAATCAGCTAAAAGTGTCAAAATGGTTGATTTTGGAAAGAGAGAATTCCAGGGCAGACACTGAATCACTCTTTTATTAATAAACTCTATAGAACTTGGTGAGTCTTTAAATTTTATGCATTTATAACTGATTAAAGTAAAACTAAAATAAAGGTAATATAGCTTGTGTGGTTTTAAATGTTTCACATTTACCATGTTATATATATAATTCTTTAATTTGTGTTTTCACTATTAGCTTTATATTTTCAACTTCTATACATGTAAATAAATATGTATCTCTTTCAGTTAGTTATGTAGTTTTACAGAATTTTGATACATGGGTTAATGCACATTTTAATTATCCATTTTTTCCACTGTTGGCAATGTAATGAAGACTCTTGCACATGTTTTGTTAAAATTCATCTAAACTTATATATTTATAAATGGAATCAAAGGGCCGTAAATTAAGATTAAGATTTTAATCTTAATTTTAACTAGATATTGTCAACATGTTCTCCATAATGTGTGTAAAGTTTTCCAGTTGTGACATACTTCAAATTTGGCAAGGGATAAAATATGGTTGTGTCTCCCATCTCCAAAATGAAGTCGTTCTCCTTTGACAACTGATTTTTCAGTAAACTGTTCATTTACTTTATTGTTAAATTCTGTAGTGACTTTTCTCTAAAGACTTCATGGAGTTCCTTTCTTTTTTTTTTTTTTTCCTATGCAACAATAAATGCAGGACAGTGCAGCAAAGTCAAGAGAGGTTTAAAAGGAAAATGATTATGATTGAAAACTGTGAATCCCCTGCAAAGATACTGTTCGCGTGTGAAGGAAACATTGAGTCCCACATTGCTTCAAAACAGTAACGCTCAAATATATTTTCATCAAAAACTTTTGGAAGAATTTTTCCATATCATCAAGAGCTAAGAAATGACCACGAATATCCAACAGCTAAAAATCAAGATAAATGTATAAAAATCCTAAAGTCTATGGTAAAGAATAGGTTTTTAATGGATGTAAACAAATATTATAACTCCAAAATAGAATGTTTAATTCCAAAAAAACAATTTATCTTGAAAGATAACTTTTGTCTTTTTCTTGAAATGTAAATTTATTATTTTAAATATGGAGCTTGTGACCTCAAGATAAATTAAATGTGAACTGGGAAAAATGTTAGGGAAATAATGTAAGGAAAATGAGTAAAGGAGTCTAAAAATAAACTTTTATTTAATATAAATAGAACTCATTTTTTTTAAATAAATGTCAAAATCTCTAAGTAGGTGAATTGAAATTAGCACCTTAATTTTTAAACCTGCAGAAAGAAGTCAGTAAAACAAAAAAATGGAACAAAAAGTAACCCCCAAAAAGCATAAAATAAAAAGCATAAAATATGTAATGGACCAAATATAATGTTATGAAAGTAACTATGAGCAGTTTAAATTTCTTAATTAAAAGTTAAGATGCTCAAAATGAGTAACAGGGAAAACTATTTAGTATTGTTGATTCATGGATGATTTCTCATAGAAAATGTCCTTTCAAACAAAACCTGAGGGATAAGAAAGTTTTAAAATGATTTAGATAATTTTGAAATGTGGAAATACAAGAGGAAATGAGAAAATATGAGATGTTTGCGATGGGATGGAATCCAATATCTTTTTGACTTCTCTGCCTGTGGAATTCCTTCTCATTCTATAATGATCTTCCAAATACCACTTCTTTTTCAAGTATTTGCCAGTAGGCCAAAATCTTAAAGAATATGACTCCCTCCCCTTGCATGTTGATATTATTAGAGCTGGTGAATACTAATGACTCTTTTCTGTATTAATTAATGTCTTTAGTAGCAGAAAACATGTACTAATAATTTTTGCTTCCAATGTCTAGAATAATATGAGATATAATAATGTGTGTATAATCAAGCCATGTTTATGAGATGAGTTAAATTGATTTTTTTAAATGTTCCAAGCCTCCTTTTTCAGATAAGAACTTTACACATATTATCATACTTTGAGATTTTGTGAAAACTACTCTATATTAAAATTATGTCTAATTCATACATCCTTAAATGTGTTAAAGAATCTTTTCAAATTCCAGATCATGCTATATTTACTTGCAAAATGTTCAAAATAAAATGCTGATTTTTTTTAAAGATTTATCTATTTATTTGAGAGAGAGAGAAAAAAAAGAGAGAACGCATGAGTGGGGGAAGGGGTGGGGGAGAGAATCTTCAAGCAGACTCCCCGCTGAGTGTGGAGCCTGTCCCAGAACTCGATTTCATGACCCATGATATGATCGTGACCTGAGCCAAAACCAACATCGGACGCTTAATCAACTGAGCCATCCAGACACCCCTAAAATGCTGATTTTTAAGCATCTTTGCATTTAGAAGACATACAGATTTTCAGTTTGGTGACACAAAATATATTTAAATAATATAGATTTTATAAATAAATGCACAATGCATTTTTTCCTATTCTTTAATTTTTCCTGTCTTCTAACTTAACAGTCTTTAATGGGTTATGTTTTGGATGAGTAACAAACCCAGGAAAGATACAATTTGAGGCAAACTGTTTTAAAGCTCTTTAGCATTACCCTAAGGAAATCACAAAAGTCACTATGATACCAACTATTAAATCCAGATTAGTACTTGGCTGTGGGTTTATGTTGGGCTATTTTTTTTAAGTGGAATATGTTTTTCCTCTTTGCTTAATGAAAATTTTTGATGGTATTCTGAGAATCAATTTTAAATAGAAGCTTAAATTGAAAAGAAAAAAAACTCGTTTTAGTTATGAGTAACTGATATCAATATCATTATTTTGTTTTATTTAAGTAAAAACAGTTAAATTTTAGTTAATAATGTATTTTGGAAAGATAAGCATTAAATTCTAATGAAACCATGTATATGTGTATAATTACTATTCGAATTTGCACACAACTACTGGTAAAATTGCTGTAATTGTGTTTGTACATGTGGCTGAAAAAGCTCAATGCCTAGTAAAGAGCCGTTTTCACAATTTTAAACATTTTTTCCTATAGTCATTTCTAGAACTTATTTTTCATTGTTTTCAAGTCAGTTTCAGCCTCAACCATATAGTCCAGTCTGTTCACATGTCCTAGCTTGAGAATTGCTAATTTATATAGACAAAGTCATTTATTCATTCTGGTTCTTTTCCAGGTGGTTTTGTGTTCTAAGTTGTGTGAATTTTGCTTTGAGTTGTTTAGCACATTCTTTGTATTCTTTCTGTCGGGATTGCAATTCTTACATCTGAAATAAGGAACTAGATGTTACCCATTGATTATATTAAAGCACAGGGTATTTTATGTCATGCATCTTCTAGAAATTAAGTACTATAATTTGGTCAGCTGTGAAATAAAAATATTATCTGTTCCATGTTTGTTAACCTGAAGCATATGCATTAATGGTAATATCACCACTAAAGTGAACAACTGCCCAGAGCTACAGGACACAGACACACAAAAAATCTGATATGCAAACTCTGTATCTGTGAAGGAATAGATGATTATAGCTACAGCCAACTTGTAAAATTGGCAAAGAGACCGATTATTTTTTCCTCAGAGACCTCTGCTTCTCTGTGGTAGGAATGCCAGCTTCCGACAAAGCAGTGTTCAGGTCATGACTCAAATATTCTGGAAGTTCCACTGGAATTTATATTGAGTAAGAATGTTGCTGGGAAATGACTCACCTTACAAGGAAACTGTGTCTAATTACATATCTTTTTTCCAATCTTTATATGCTATTATTCCAAAAAAAATCATTGTTTTTAATTATTTACATATAAATTATGTGAAAACCATAATATCATTGACACTATTTACACAGGTAGAATAGCATAATTATGTTGTGATAAGCATCATTGGAAATAGACTGTCCCCAAACTTCACTGCTTCTTCTATATTTGCCATTTAGTGCAAAATATCGAGAAGAAATAAAGCTGATGAAATTTCTAGACAGGTAGCTACTAAGCTATTGTTCTTTTTATCATATAAGAAAGTTAAGCTTAGTGCTTTCTCTAGACCAGTTGGTCCCTCCATTTTTTTTATTTTTTAATATGAAATGCTTCATAAATTTGTGTGTCATCCTTGTGCAGGGGCCACGCTAATCTCTGTATTGTTCCAATTTTAGTATATGTGGTGTGAAGGTGAGCACAATCCCCCCCAATTTTTTGATACCACATCCCATCATTAAAACATTTTTGGACAATTATTCCAAAATACATTTATTTATTTGTAAATTATGTACACATACTTCTTACCTAATGCAAGTATGTACATTACAAGCCACAACAAAATACAGAGGTGTGAAAAATGATAAAATGTTTTTTAATGAGTTCATTAAGTACATGTATATTCACATTGTTTTTTCATGATTTAGAAATTTTTTGGTATCCTCTTGTCATGTCCGTTTAAACCATGACAGTTTTTTGTCTTGCCGTGTGGTCTACCAGAAGATTGAACTTGATTTCTGCCATTTTCTGATGTTTGCTCATGTTTGGATTATTAATCATATATTATTGTCAATACAGGTTTATTTGGCAGCAACTTTTTGTAGTCCACTTGTCCATTTTGTGAGTATTTTACTAATTAAAACTACAAAACTTATAGTGCATAAGTCCATTCAACTGTGCACATGCAAACTTCATTAAATCAGAAAACACTGGGGCAAATATAAGATTAAATGTGACACTCAATTATTCTAGGATGGGGAATTTCTACTCTGTACACAGGACATATCACATGCCATCTGTGACATGTGACCCTCCCCCAAAAGGGACTAAGGAAGGAAACAGTGTCAGTCTGCAGATTCAAATTCTCCAAGGGATTGTCTCCAGTTTGCACACCGCCTCCTTAGACCAGTGGTCTTCCAACTGGGGTATACATAGCCTGGGGTTCTAAGATACAAGCACAGATGGCTTTAAGAAAATGAATTTCTTGATCATCACTTCCGTATGGATTCTCTCCTAAGACTGATAAGGTTCCTGAGTGAAGCAGTTCCTTTCCTACATCTCCTTTTTCTAATACATTTATCAACCCTTTATACTAAAAAGGGACACTTCTCACCCATCCTAAGGCTAAGTATGGTATGTTGTTCCAGGATGTAAAATTCTCCAGAGTTTCCCTCATTCTCTCTTATTCTCTCTCTCTCTCCCTCTTTCTCTCTTCCTCTTTACCTCCTTTTCTCTCTCTCTCTGGTATATATATACAGAGGATAAACTAGATTTTGGTGTTAAACTTGAGAAAATGAATGACTCTAATGACTAGAAGACAAATGGATTTTCAGGTGGTTTCCAATTCATACTTTTTAACAGAGGTGAAGGATAACCGAACTTAGTTATCAAATGACAGATGACGAAATTTTTTAATGGGAAATCAGCATGAGATTTTTGCACAAAACTCAGAAGAGGTTCAAAGAATTTAGTTATGGGCTTATAACAAGTCTGTTCAAATCTATTTACTTATATGAACATAGTTTCTTCATGCTCAGACCTATTTTTTTAATAAAAGAATGGAATGAATGTTCAACTCCACATTACTCACACAATAAATAATACTCATCCATGAATACATGACAGAATATCTTTGATCAATTGTTCATTACATTTACATATAATAGTAAAGGTATGTCAATGTAAAATAATTTTTAATATTTACTGTCTTATGTTTATAGGAAATTTTAAAAATAATTTTAAATTTAAATATATATATTTTATTGTAGAGAAACAATAAAAGGCTTTCAACAAAGACTTAAATGTATTGTATATATTTGAATAAAATTCAGTGAAGGAACTGGGATTGAATATGATCTGAAGAAGTAAAAACCATGCAATATTACACTTATTTTTGTATTTCTTTTAAATTAGCAATGTTTTGTATCCAATCATTATGATATTTAGATCTCACTGGATAGAATTTAAAAAATTGACATAACCTGTCCACTTTTAAATTCCAATATTTAATGACACAGAATTTCACAATGCTTAGCTATTTTAAACTGTTACTGTTAACTCGTCAACCTAGAAACTTTCTTTAAAACACTTGTTTTATTCTAAATTCTTATGGGGGATATATGAGGGAAAACACTTTTAAAAAAACACTGCTTCCCACAAGCACTATCATTATAGCATCTGCTTATATCCAAAGTTAATATTTTTGAACGATAAGATATAGTCAGATTTTAGCCACCAGATAATAGCAGGAGAGAGAAGGAGAGAGAATAAATATGAGAGAACGATAGGATTTTAGATCTGATGTAAAGCCAATAGTTATTTCACACATATAGGTTAAATTAATGCTACATGTGAACTCAATCAGCAATAATGCTGTGTCGTGTCTCCTTGATCAAGAGAATTGCTACCTAGTGAACTTTTAAAAATGTAATTGTTTTATTATAATTACTACTATCACTACCACCACCATTACTACTACATAGATGTTTAAAGCATAGGGATATTGATCAACTTTTCATGGGTCATTATAAGCCACAGCCCATAGGTCAGATTTGTAAGGCCATATGTGATTTTAACAACCATTCTGGATAAGTTGACAACTATTACATCATCTTTAAAGAATATTATTTTATACTTTAAAATTTTTCTTTCATTGATGCTTCCAAATAGTTCCAGATACCGAGATGCTGTTTTTCTATCTCTGCCTTAAATTAAGAGGAAAACCTCATTGTAAGCTCTCCTTGTTTCTAATTGGTAAGAAAAAATAGCTTTTCAATAAATAAAAATCACACAGATGCATACACATATTGCATTTTAGAATGAGGACATAATGAACCAGCATTATTCACTTAGGGAACATGGGAAAAAAATAAATGATTAAAAATAATACCATTATTGAAATGCCACAGTCCACACTGATGTACTCTAAGAGTGGGTAAAAAACCAGAAAATATGAAATTCAACTCTAAAGGTAATATTTTAATAAAAGATAGAACATTTTGTTATGAAGAGTTGGCCCTAATGATTTTTTTTTAAAGATTTTATTTATTTATTTGACAGAGAGACACAGCGAGAGAAGGAACACAAGCAGAGGGAGAGGGAGAAGCAGAGGGAGAGGGAGAAGGCTCCCCACTGAGCAGGGAGCCCGACACGGGGCTCGATCCCAGGACCCTGGGATCATGACCTGAGCAGAAGGCAGACGCTTAATGACTGAGCCACCCAGGCACCCTTGGCCCTATTAATATTTATAGAAAATCTTTTTGATGATAATTTTTCATATTTATTTTAATAGGAATATTAAAATAAGAAAGATAGCATCTATGATATTGGATGGTTTTTTTGTGCTATTTATTTTACATATGCTATTATTCTTTCTAATATGTATATTCTTTTTGACTACATTTCTTTTGTGCTATTTACTTATATCTAATGTCTGTGAAAATCTGACTTATTTTCTCCATTTTGTTTTTCTTCCTGATTATACAACTGGACTGTATTTTCCAGGCTCCTTTTCAGTGACGTGTGGCCACTTGACTTAGGTTCAGCTTATTGAATATGAAACAATCTGTTCGCCTTCCCAGAATAGAAAAGAAATGCCCTTGAACCCCAGGCCATGTTCTTTCCATCAGTTGGCTGAAAGGAGAGGAATTCAAGGACTTAAGAGGCTAGTGAAGCCACCATGTGGCAGGACCATGGGGGTCTGGATGGCCGTGTAGAGTGGAACCCCCATGAGGGTCTGTCCCCTCTGATTTAAACAAGAAATAAAGTATTTGTGCAAACCCAGTGAGATTTAGTGGTTTATTTCTTAAATCAGTTAGCCTACTTGGGCTAATATATCATCTGTGGGTCTCTTTGACCTCAGAGGCTCATCCTTTCAAACCATCTTTTTTATTATTGCCAAATAATTTTTATATCAAAGAGCTGTTTTATGGCTGCTTGTTTCTAAACTGTCACTATGGCTCACTATCCCATTGCAGTTCCCATTATGACCCTAATTCCCTCAATATTTTAATGTTTATTTTACTCAATTCCTTTTCCATGTTTCCCTCATCATGGAGGTCCTGCCTTTCTCCTCTTTCTCTACACAAATCTCAACTTTCTTTCCAGATTCTGGTAAAGTTCTTCATTCTGTCTTTTCTGATTATCGCCATCTCCCTTCCCATTTTAGGTCCTCCTCCACAACCCTCTGGTCCCTCCTTCTATAATACTGCTCCTCACTTACTTTGTCCTCCTTGCTCTTTTTCCAATATACAGAGTTTATTTCTTCTACTGCGCCTGCATTTATTTGTCCATTTTCCTGAAACTCTCTTACCCTAAAAACTTTCACAGTTTTCATCCTTCTTTCCTGAATATCTTTTATTATGTGACCTCTCTCAGAAAGGATTTGCCTGATTGGCCTGTTTAAAATAGTTCTTCCAGGGGTGCCTGAGTGGCTCAGCTGATTGTGTGACCAACTCTTGGTTTTGGCCCAAGTCATGGTCTCATGGGTGGTGGGATTGAGCCCCACATCAACTCCACGCTCAGCAGGGAGTCTGCTTGAGATTCTCTCCCTCTGCCCCTCCCACTACTCACTCCCAAGCTCTTTCTCTCTGTGTTTCTAAAATAAATAAAGAAATCTTTAAAACAGAATAAAATAGAATAGTTCTCCCCAAAGGCTGTCACTCTACATCCCCTTATTTTGCTTTATTTTTTCCAGTGTTCATAATCTTATCTGATATTTGGTATACCTGTTTATTTGTTCATTTTCTATACCCTCCTCTAGAATATAAGCTTGCCCAGAGGAGAGGACTGGTCTATTCTGTGCCATATATCCAGCACCCAGAACAATGCCTACCATATAATCGGGGCTCAGTATACATTTGTTCAATAAAGAGTTGAATAAATCAATAAAACTATCCTTCTGAAATACTGTGTTAATGGTGATTAAAACCAAAACCACTTTTGGTACCTTTCACATGCATTGCTTCATTTGAGCCTCTTTCCCTTTCTCTTTCTGCCTCCCTTCAGAAAGTTTTGTATAGTTGATTATTTTTTTAAAGATTTTATTCATTTATTTGTCAGAGAGGGGGAAAGAGAGAGAGAGAGTGCACAAGCGGCGGAGAGGGGGGTTGGCAGGCAGAGGGAGAAGCAGGCTCCCCGCTGAGCAAGGAGCCCAATGTGGGACTAGATCCCAGGACCCTGGGATCATTACCTGAGTTGAAGGCAGATGCTTACCAACTGAGGCACCCAGATATAGTTGATTACTTAGAGATGAACACACTGAAACTCAAAATTATCCTGTTAGGAAATTGCAGCGATAGAGTAAGAATCCATGTCTTTTGACCCTGGACCCTGTATGATTTTCACAATATGCACATACCACCAGATAATATGCAGATTCAGTCTTATAATTATAATACTGACCATTACCTGTTTGGTACTTCCCCATTATTTTAATAGGTACTATTGCTATAACTAAATTCTAAGCTTGATGAAAGAAAAGATCCTATCTTAACATCATAGCAAAAGGCTGGATTTGCTCAAATATTTCCATTGATTTACTCACTTATTGATTTATTTGTTCAGAAACTTACATCCAGTATTATTGAAAATCTAGTTTAAATATAATATGGTTCTCTGATAATTTATGTTCTACACATTCAAAACTATTTTTAGTCTTTTTAAAATTAAAATACACACATAATGAAATAATAGCAGTGCTTTATGTTCTGTGAACAGCAATAAAAATTTGAAGCTTTTAGTCCTGTGGCATATCTACTTAGTTTGAAGTGAATACTGTTTAAATAAATTAATTGAATAAATACATGATTAAATGAAATTTTGTCATGTCTTTTCTTTCTTTGAGCGACGCCCCATGTGCCACAAAATGCTGCTACCTTTCACACATTGGGTGGCCTTCATTTGTATTTGGACATATTTTTTCTCATATAAAATGTTCTCAAATAGTTGTAAAGCAGTAAGAAGAATAATTTAACATCATGGTAATAATTTATGCTGCACCTTTTAAACAAAGAAAAAGCAGTCTCCCCTCCATTAAGTTGTGTAAGCTATGTATAGGGTTTGCATCAAAATACACGCTTGCACCGAAGCAGAATAGAAAGCCTTCCTAGGGATTGGCCTGTCGAAGATACTTTTATACTCTGCTTTGGGATTGCAAAATCTTGGTCTTGTTGATTCTTACGGGTTTCTCTAACTAGCTTTTGCCACGACTGTATTACTTTCTTTTAACAATTCAAGATGTTTTATAATCAGCTTTTCTACAAGGGAAAAAAAAAAACTACGCATTTCCTTAATCTTTGATTTCAATTATTAACTTCACTTGAGATATTTTCCACTGAATCAGAAACCTTTTCCCAAATCACTTTTCTAAAGTAACACTGTTTTGCACCTTTATCCCATATCCTCTTTTATTTCCCTTCACAGCACTATGTCACCTGATTATATTAAATGTTTTATTTTCTTATTCTCCACCTTCTTCTATTAGAATGATAAGCTTCCTGAAATCAGGCACATTTCTGCCACTGGTTTTTAAAGATTTATTTTATCCCTATGTCCCTGCACATAGCATGATCAATTAATACTCATTGAATGAATGGATGAATAGATAGATGAATTCATGTTTCAATTTTAATTCACTGTGTCCCAGGAGAAGTATTTGGCATAGAAAATTAACTATGTTGAATCTACCAAGTTTCAAAAAGATTTGTCACACTTTTGTGCTATTTATTAATAGATTTACAATCCAAAACAAAAACTGAGTTACACATACTAGGAAAAAAAGATGACAAGTGGAGCATAAACCTGTGCTCCAATTATTTAATTGTATCATCATAATATTTAAATATAAATGAAACAATTAACCCATTTTTTTATATTCTTTAAAGTCACAAGTCATAGTTTATTCCTGTTCTGTCACGTACATTTCTGGCAAGATGATTTGAGTTCTCATTTAGAAACACTGGCAACTTATTTTAAAATAGTATATTTGTTCCTCTCTAGTGAGATGTGCGAGACACAGAAATAGAACATTGTGTGATGGAACAGATGCTGTAGCAATGGTGAGTTTATATGAGGATGCTGATGACAGATGCCACGTTATAGCATTAGCCAATAAAAAGTATGGGTATTACTGTTTACACTTACTCAAAATGAGCTGGGCTATGGGCAACTCTGAATGCACAATCCCACTCTCATGTATTGTAAGTGATCTTGTACTATGGATATAGTAAATATCCAAACTTAATTCAAAAGGAAATAAAGATAAATTTATTTTAAGGCAGGTAGTGTGAATCATCTCAGTTTTTTCCCCCTTAGGGAAGTGCTTTATTCTTTATGGCAAGAAGAGAGGAACTAAAATAAAATTTACTTGGAACAGAATTCATTTGAAGATAGTTAAGTAATTTTGAAGATTAAACCATAGATTTTCAATAGAGAAGATATTAGTTATAATAGTGATAAATACATTGGTTAGAATTATTTCCTTTTTTTGGACAACTAACAAATATGAATAGTTGAAATCTTATCAAAATTAATTAGAGGGAACTTCCAATTATTTTGTAATTGCAGAAATACGTCTTATTCCACATCAGTAAAAATAAATGTATAATTCACTTAAAATATTTTTATTTAGGTAGCTTTAATATAGTTGCATTTATCATAGGAGTCTTTTGATCTGCAAATGTAAAATAATTAAATTGAAAATCGGTATATTTTGGTCATTTACTATCCTGTCAGAATTCAATTTCTCCAGGTTTTCTGTTTTATCACTGACTTTTTCAACAACACAAGTAACTTAAATGGATAACTTGTATTTGTTTTGTTCCACTATGTCAGTTTCAAGTTGCTCTAAACACAGACTTAGAGATAAAAACTTGGGTACAGGTAATGTATTATAAGAGGTGATCTCAGGAAGTGCAAGTCCAAGATTGTGAGGCAGGGAAGATAAACTTGGGCTAATATAATTGCTGTTTTAAGGTTCTGGATCAGTCCTCTAAGGACCCTCTGTGAAATTGTGGAGCAAGATTCAGAATCATCCCTCCAGAAGAGGGGAGATCATGCATTGATTCATTGATGACCCCAGACCCCACCGTTTGAGGGTTAATTGAGGAACACCAGCTCCCTAAAACTTAGAAGTTGTCCCTAATTGTATCCAAGCAAGTTCTCAGTTACCAACAAAGTCCTCAACAATACTGTATTATATCCTCAAAGTTCACTAAGAGGGTAGCTCTTACGTTTTGTTTTCTTACCACCTCTGCACACAAAAATAATAATCATCATCATAATAATGAAGGGGATGGGAGGACACTTTGGGAATAATGGATATGTCTATGGACTTGATAGTGGTGATGGTTTCATGGGGGTATATTTATCTCCAAACTCAAGAAATTGTATACATTAAATTTGTACAACCTTTTACATGTCAATCATAGCTTAGTTGAGCGGTTAAAAAAAATCCTCAGAAGACAAGATGAAAGAAGGGTTTAAGTGAAAAGCTGAGAGTGGCCTGGAAACTATCAACTTAAACTGCCGGTGATGTCAGTTGGGTGAGAATATTTGAGATGGGGCAGCAATAGCATCTGCTATAGAGTCTTTTGTCTTTTGGTGCATCAAGGTCAATGGCTGTGTGTGTGTGTATTATAATCTGTGTGTTTATGTATACTTCAATTTTGCTTTAATAGAAACAACTGTAAAAAATTTAAAAATAAATGCTAAGAAAGTTTCCAGGAGTTAATAAGTTCAACACAAATGTTAGCATATGAGAATAACTCTTCATAAGTTAATTTTGCTACTATTAACATTTTCTTCTTACTGTACAAGTATAATACCTATACAGGAAATACCTGTAAAAATGGGGTTATTGGAAATGTCATTACTGAATACAGAGGTGGTTTTCATTTTAATTATTTTTGTCCTAGTCCTCCCTAAATTTTTCTCTCTACAAATTGGCATGAAGGATTTCCTCTTCATAAAATGAACAGAATTAAATTCACATTTACTTAATTGCCTTGTAGCTTAGTATTAAAAACCAGATTTTCATCTACCAGTGTAGAATTTAGAATATATTGTTTGTTTTCTATATTTACCTTGAGATAATTAATTTCTTTTTTCTTTCTTCTTTCTTTCTTTCTTTCTTTCTTTCTTTCTTTCTTTCTTTCTTTCTTTCTTT
>NW_023270323.1:28728461-28749369 GCF_011800145.1 Mirounga leonina | reverse complement strand
TTTCTTTCTTTCTTTCTTTCTTTCTTTCTTTCTTTCTTTCTTTCTTTTTCTTTCTTCTTTCTTCTTTCTCCTTCTTTTCTTTTTTTTTAGTCATGTCAGGGGTCAAGGGGAAAAAAAGAGAAAAAAATAACTTGCTACATTTCTTTGGAGCAAAAAAGAATCCATATAGCTTGAACTGTGTCCAGATCTGCTTTCTGCCATCTCGAAAATACTTGCAGTCTAAGCTCATATAAATGCCACTGAGTGAAGGGAAAAGGTCAGGGGAAAGCTTGCGGCTGGCCCTTTGTTCACCTTCCAATCATGCTAATCTGTGTACAGGCTTATCCTTTGAGGCTCAAGTTCTTCCTTGAAATTCCCTGCTTTGGTTTCATTCATTTTTAGTGAAAGAATATTTTCTGAAACTCTAGGATATATTGAAGGTCAGAGGCAAAGCTAAACAGGTAATGCCACTGGGTCCTTATCAATAATAGATGCAAATTTACTATAAGCCATAGGACTTTTCTTACATCATTTTTTAATATCAATAATATAAAGAACAAAGTTGCTATGCTCTTTCTATGCTTCTCACAATCAGTAGGATAATCACTATTTCTAAATAATACTAAAACTTCCAATCAAATAATTAAAGCTTGTAGAATTTTGAAAAATTATCAGTGGTTTCTAAAAACCACATAGAGGTATGAGTTTCTGGTATAGATGTTATATGTATGTCCAAATGATCCCTTTCCTATTGTTGCCAACCTATGTGGAGTGTTACATTATTTTTCGAACAAGTCTTGTTCCAAAGCATATAAGCAAGGGATAGGAAAAGATCCAATATAACACCAGCCAATTAATCTGCAACTTGAAATTAAATCTTGTGGATGGGTCTGATCCAATCTATCTAAAACAAGTAGCAGCTGAAGGGCTGAGTCTCAGCCACAATTCTGAGCATCAAAGTTATAGAATTAAAGAATAAATACAAAATTATCCAGAATGTAGAAGGTGTGAAAAGAATAAAATGAGGGGATAATTGGAATAGGTCAGGATGAATAAAGTGGTACCTGGACTATAGGTATAATTTTGTTAAAATTACTGATTTTTAGCAAAGAAAGCTTACCACTTGCTTTGCTCTGTTATTCGACATGCTGATACATCACCTTAGTTTAAAGCAGCAGAAGAATCGAGATGGAAACTTGGTGATTCCAAATAACTCATGAAAGAATGTGGGGATTTTAGGTATTTAATATCATTTTGAAACCCAATGAACGAATTGAAACAAAGATTTCACTTATAGTCAGGGAGTATTTCAGGGATACTATACTTTTTCTACTTTTTTGAAAGCCTATATTGACCTTCCTAGAAGCACATCTCTTAAAAGTATTGACTGAAGATGAAGACTGAATGGGATATTGCACCTCCTTGGAGAATAGGGCTCAGTCAAGTATTTTTCTGCAGCACAATATTTTCACTCTCATGGAAGAACACTGTCTCTGTCTATAGGTTTTAGTATGAAATTATTATTATTTTTTTATTTTTTTATTTTTTTTAAAGATTTTATTTATTTATTTGAGAGAGAGAGAATGAGAGAGAGAGAGCACATGAGAGGGGGGAGGGTCAGAGGGAGAAGCAGACTCCCCGCCAAGCAGGGAGCCCGATGCGGGACTCGATCCCAGGACTCCAGGATCATGACCTGAGCCGAAGGCAGTTGCTTAACCAACTGAGCCACCCAGGCGCCCAGTATGAAATTATTTTTAAGATTTAACAAAGTGTGCATAAAACTAGCAAAAAGGACCATCAATAAAGACCATCTCTGGATTAAAATTTGAAGCCATTAACCTATGGCCATTATAGATCCTAGAGAGCCTAGTTTAAATATATCATACTTCTTAATAAATATTAAACACATTATTGATGGATGGGCAAACAGAAAGTTTAATGAATCCATAAACACAACCAATAAAAATCAAAAAATATTAATGAATTTAAATGTGGCTATTTACTTCATTGAGAAAAAAACAGACTCGGTGGGGAAGTCAAATGTGTGAAGCATGGCACTTTAAACATATACAAATAAAGTAGAAATTTAGCACATCACACATAATGATCAATTTCATGTGTCAATTTGGCTAGGCTGTGGTGCACAGACATTGGGTCAAACACCTTGCTAGAGATTTCTGTGAAGGTGTTTTTTAAAAAATGTGATTAACATTAAATCAGTAGGTTCTGAGTGAATCAGATTACACTCCACAGTGTGGATGGGTCTGATCCAATCAATCGAAGGTCTTCAGAGAAAAAGATGAGGTCCCCTGGGGAAGAAGGAATTCTGTCTCTCGATTCCCTTTGGATTTGAGACTACAACATCAGCTCTTCCCTGGGTCTCTAGCCTGCTGGCCTGCCCTGCAGATTTCAGACTTGCCAGTCACCACAATTGGCCTGAGACAATTGCTTAAAATCCCGCCCCCCCCCCCTCTCTCTATTGGTTCTGTTTTTCTGGAGAATCCTGACTAATATGGTCACGATTTTGAATCATAACAGTGAGATAAAGGTAACTAGAACTTCAGAGAGGCACTGTGGTGGGTAGGAATTAAAATTCCTGAGTTTAAATTTTGCTCATCTTTTACTAATTCTGTACTCTTGGAAAGCTTAGTTAGCCTTTCAGAGTATGAATTTTCTGATCTGTAAAATGAGATGGTAGGTAAGGGGCGGTGAACAACTGCTGCAAGAAACACAGTATATTTTGAGGATTGACTGGAAAAAGAATACATGAGAAATCCTTAGAACAGTGATTTCATACAGTGTGAGTGCTTAGACAGTACCCTTTTTCTCTATGATATAGAACAATCATAAAAACTCTCTTTTGTTAAAATTATTGATTTTCCATATCTCATGAAATAAAAACATCCTAGAATTGTAAAGATGCTCTTAAATTATCAACAACAGTCAATTATTTTAGGGGTAAGTAGTAGATTTTGATGTAAGCAGTAAAGGAATATGTTATTTTGATGGTAACAGATTGAATAAAAAATCCATGAATTGACTGTGTATATATATTATATATAAAGTGTGTATATATTATAGCTATTTACAGAAGAATGAGAACTAATAAATGATAGAATTTAAAAACCACCATGTTTATAACACTCCGGGTTATAATCCATTTGATCATATATAATCAGTGGATGCTAAAATCATTACATGAAACTGTTTAAGAAAATAAGATATACACAAGAGGCCCATTATCTCTCCACAATTAATTGTACATTGCAAATTTAAAAATTACAGCTTCTAAAGTAAACTCAGGATCATTCTTAGAATTGCATCCTCACACCATGATATTCCTGGTGTAGTACAATATTAAGTAGCCAAAATCACCTAGGAAACACGAATCCCTAAAATGTGTAATCTGAATCTATTCCAGCCCCAATGCCTAACATTCACTTACAGGAAATAGAGGAGATGAAAGAACAAGGCTCCATGAGGAAACAATCACACATATCCAGAATGAAGGATAGTCTACAAAATAACTGGCCTGAAACAATCAATGTCATTTAAAAACATCTATGTGGGATTGTTCCATATTAAGATAAGACGATAAAGGAATAAAGGAATATATGTATCTTACCAAATAGATAAAAGTTTTATTATTCATAATAGAATCTCTTAAAAATTAGGAACAGAAAAAAATTAGAAGCAGAGAATTGACATAATTAAATGTGTTCCAAAAATGTCACTCTTACAATATGGAAACATGATAGATTTTTTATCACCATGGTGCTGTAAGAGAAGAGGAAGGCTTAAAATAAGTAAATTAGGAACAATTAAGATGTGGGATCTTAGATTTGGTGTTTGGTTAAATGTAATTTGTGAAGAAATGGTCAGTCAAACATCCTAGAATCTGCCTTGAATGAGGGCTTTTGTATTATTATTGCATGTGTAAGATCTAGATAGAGATGTTTCATCAGAGAAAGAATTTGGGCATCAACCGCTTATAGATAGTGACTACAATTTCAGGTGGAGATGAAATCTCCTAGGGGAGTATAGTTAGAAGAGAGCTAAAAACTGAACTGGGTAGCACATTGTATTAGCTTATTGCTACGGTAGCAAATTATCACAAATTTAGTGGCTTAAAACAGCACAAGTTTATTCTCTTACAGTTCTGGAGGTCAAGTCTGAAGCAAGGCAAGAGTTAAAATCAAATTATCTGCAGGGCTGCTTCCTTCTGGAGGTTTCAAAGAAAAATTTGTTCCTTGCTTCTTCCAGTTTCTAGATGTTGCCTACATCCTTGACTTGTGGCTGGACCCTCCAATCTCTGCTTCCCTCATTTTCTGTATAATTACTATTAAAATACTGCTTTTCTCTCTATGACTCTTGTCTGTAGTCAAATCTGCCTTCACTTCTTATATGAACACTTGTGATTACATTCGGTGCACCCAGATAATCTAAAATAATATCTGCATCTCCAGGTCCTGAACCTTAATCATATCCACAAAGTTCTTTTTACCATGCAAGGAAATATATTCTTAAGTTCTGGAGATCCAGATGTTGACATCTCGGGGCACCATTATTCAGCCCATAACTCACATCAATACACAAGCTAATGGACTAAGCGGTCTTTATGAAAACTGATAAAGAGATATAAGTAGAGAAAAGGAAAAGCAAAAAAATAAAGAAATGGAAACATTACTGCTATGCTAACCAAAGATGGTAACTTCACAATAGAGCACTTTCTACACTACTACAATAGACTATGTACTTATACTTCCTGGTAATACTCATAATGGTTTTTTTGCAAAATTCTTGGCATACATGGATTTAGATTAACTGGAGTTTTCTCTCATTCTCACTAGCATCCCTAATCAGAATTTTTAGGCTGGGCTTATCTTCCCCTGCTTATACTCAGCTTTGGAGATGTGCGTATACTCCTGAGATGCAGATCTTGGAACACGTTCCAGGTTTTACTAGACTATTCAAGTATAGGCACTTGGCATTCCAATAAGACCACAGGCATCCACATATGTTTCTGTAGATAGCATTTTATTTAATAATTTTACTAATGATTATTAGATGGCTAGTAAGTGCCAAGTATACCAGAGACATGGGGTTCACTCTCATTAAGAAGTTTACATTCTATAAGACTTGACCAAAACACACACACTCTCTCACACACAAAAATAATCAATTCTAAGATGCTACTGATTGTAGGATATAGCATTGTTTTATATAATACTACAAAATTAAAAAAATTACCACCAAACTATACCATAACACTAAAACACCATTCCATTCATATTAAGATACATCTCTGATTCCAGAAATATTTTATTTTATGAATTTAATGTGTCCTGATTGATAAAATGTAATGGTTCAATATACTGCACATTGCTGTTTAAACACAGAGGGGTGCTCAAATTAACTGAACTACGGAGATTAGTAAGGATGGACAGGATAGGAGATTGTCTACTCAAAGGGAAAAAGTTATCAGCACATGACCAAAATAGGTTGCTTTTGTGTCTGTTTTGTCCTCTTGGCTATCACTTCACAGGGATAGCAGACAAAAGAGAAGAAAGAGGTAAAAAAAAAAAAAAAAAAATTGTTCTGATCTTGAATTAGATCTAATATCCAGAATTTAGGCTTGAAGAATAAGAGAGATACAGCGATATATAACTGAAGAAATGGGGACATTGAAGAGTCAATATTACTTTTTATATTTGCCCTGGTTATGTTTTCTGGGCTCTGGATTGGCTCTCACTTGGTTTGAGTTGGCTAGACAATATTGCTAGAGCACTTGCTTGATGGATAAAATAAATGGAGGATACAACTTAAGGAAAACAATCAACAAATGCATGGAAGCATGAAAGAAATGGCCTTTGGAGATTTTTAAATATTTTGGTATTGTTGACACATATATTTAAGTGGAGGAGTCAAAGAATGAGATTAAACAAAGTGAGTGAGATCATGAAGGGAATTATATGCACACTAAAGAATTGAACTTTATACTCTTAAGCAATGTGTGGTAATTGACAAGGCAAGATCAATTTTTGGAAAGAATAGCTTTTTGTGCTTATAAAAATAATATATTCTCAAAAAATAATACATTTTTAATAGAATACTTAACAATATAGGAAAGTATAAAGAAAAAATTAAAAATTTTCACATATATAACTAAGGTTAAACCACTTGCTAATAACTTGAGAACTACCCTTCCCATTATCCCTCTGAGTAAACACATCATACACTTATATACACTTGATACTCTTTCTCCTATTTAATCTCAAAGTTTACTTCTCAGTGCAATAAGGTAAATAATTTCATTAGTATGTTATGTAACATATATTAAGGTAAATATCATATATGTAAGATATAATATATTTATTTCTAATATAAATATTACATTTACCATGTATAGTTTATATTCAGTCTGGACAGTTATGGGTTCTGGAAGATATGCATGCTATTAATAAGGGTCTGCTATCCTGTTTTATTTATTATACCAAACAACATGACAAATGTTTGCAATTTTACTTGAGCATTTTTCTTTGTATTCCTTTGCTTGGTTTTTTTTTTTTTCCTTTCTTTTAAAAATAATTTTGATTTTTTAATTTTCTTTTGAATATTTGCATGTTATCTTTTAAAACTTTTACATTCCACTAAAACATCTAATTGCAGGGTCAGTACTATTTGGAAATGAAATTGTTTTTCTGTATAATTATTATTAAAATACATTTTTTTACAAAGGTTTTATAAGGTGTGTGTCTTCAGAGATACTTACTGAGCTATACTTGATCACTCTGGGGGTAATTCATGAAAATAGAGCACACTAAAGCTAGTTTTTCTAGCAAAAATCAAGATAAAATGTGATCAACATTTCAAAGGAACTCTTACATGCTCTATCCAAGCACTGCTGACAGTTAAGATGGTCTGGTTTCAAGCATGGAGGGAACACTCCCATTACCTGTTTCATCCATGTAGCACTTTATTATGTGTCAGGCCCTGTGAGGATGCTCAATATTACAGATGATACGGGTTGTGGCAAGAGCATACTGATAACTTACAGCCTGTGAAATTCATATATACTCATACCTACACAAAATCTATATGTTTGTATATTCAAAATACAAAATCACATTTTTCAAATAAATTTTAAGTAAAATAAAAGCTAAACAGTCTCATTGCAGTCAATGTTGTTGATCATATAGAAAACACCATATTGATTTATTTTGAACTTACTTTAATAATTAACCATTTCAGAACACAATGGAATTTTTTTACAGAGTGTAGAGGTGGAGCTGGGAAATAAACTCAGTCTCATTGGTTTCCAAAACACTTGAGATCTTACACTAAGATCTCTCAGGTGCAAATTCTGCAATCCTCAGTTTCAAATCCGTGCAGGAAAAAGAGCAAAAAAGAAACCCAGCTACAGAGGGTAATAAAACAAATAAGGTTATTTCTTTTAAAGGATTTACAAATCTAACATGGGTGATTAATTAGTCCTGATAGTCTCTGTTTCAAAGAGAAGTGCAAGAGATAGAAGTGGTGCCTGTGAAAAAAAGGTATTTTCTCTTGTTAGTCTCACTATAATTATCATCATTGTGCCTATGAGTAGCTATCAGGAAACATTACACAGTGAACAGTAAGGAAATAATTTAATGTTATACGTCAGGTAAGCTTCTTGGGGAGATATGCTGGAACTACAGAAAGACATTGGGCAGAAAAAAAACAAAATGTTTCGATTGGTAGTAAAAAATGCAAATCCACTTGTCAGAAAGATAATGTCTATGGTTAACAACTGTTCAAATAGAAGCCTTACAGCAAGACTCAGCAAACTTTCCTGTAAAAAGACAGGCAATAAATATTTCCAGCTTTGTGGTCCACATGGTCTGCATTGCAACTATTCAAGTCCACCATCCTAGCATGAAAACAACCATAGACCATATGTGAATGAATGGGCGTGGCTGTGTTCCAAAAACTTTATTTACAAAAACAAGGGAAGGTCAGATTTGGATTTCACACCTTAGTTTGCCAATTTCTGTTTTAAATGACTGGGTTGAAGGTGAGCTATATCCAAAATAGAGGTGAGAGCCAGGAAGGTGAGCAAACCATTGTATTAAGTTGGTCAAACTGCCTAGGTAGTAGTGATGTTCAGAATCCGATAGAATGATACATCTTAATTCTCAGCAAGCTATCTGCTTTGTCCAGGCGGGTTTTCTGAATCCTGGATGAAAAGGACAGGCTGAAACTGAGGGCCTGACTCTAATATCACTGGGGATAAAATCATCCAAACGAAAAGCCCATGTCAAGGATAGATAATGAAGACAGTGAGCTTACTTGAATACATTCAGCACAGAGGCTCATAGCAACAAGGGAGGTTCACTATGCTAATTACAACTAAATTTATTTCAGATCCCATCTCCTGCTACCACCATATACTAATCAAACATATTTGCTCAGGGATGGGTTCAAGAACTAGGTAGAACTGAGCCTTTGTAATTTCTTTAAAGACAGCACATCATCGTTTGCTGCTGTATCCTGAGAATACATATAACAATGCTTGGCACATGATAGGCATTTGATGACTATTTGTTGAATGCCTAGCCCCTGACAGCTATTAAAGATTGCTCCAGTCAAAGTTAGTAGATTAATACTACAACTTTCTTAGTACTTACTCTCTTTATAATACCATATGTAAAATTCTGCTGATGGACAATATCTGGTAGTCACTGTTGCACCCTTTGTCACTTCAAAGCATGTCACATTTCATATATTTATATTTCAACATTTAATTCTGAGTTATGACTATAGTATTAAAAAATCCTAGATGATGAAGGATATGGAGCAGTTGGTCTACTGATTAACATTATAAGGTAGTGGTGAGCACTGAAATTTAATTTGTCATCTCCTCTGGTCACTCCCTCTTTAGATATTTTGGGGTCACTCTCCATGAAGCAGGAGATTGATTAAGTTCTACTTTAAATAAACCTTGGCTTGGAGTGGAAATCAGTCAGCCTTGTTGAAGGAACTCCTGAGCAGGGAAAAAAAAAATCCCAGGACATAAGGAGCAACTGAGTATTTAAAGACTCATTCAAAGGAGAACCCTCAATAAGCATTATAGTAAGCAATTTTATCTATATTAAAAAAAATGAAGAACTGAGTCAGCTCAGGCAGGAATTGAATATATCATTTTATAGAGTCTCAATATAACAAAAATGAAACATGTGTCACTAATCCACCTTGCCAGCTTATACAGCTTTTGAGAGTGAAAGGTTTTTGGTAATAACATTAATTATTATTAAATATTACTAGCTCAGTGTTGTAGAGAATATAAACACCAGTATTTACAGTCTTTTGATAAAATGTACTTTAATTTTTTAGGACATCATACAGTTGGCTATCAATTTCTAACACAACATATTGCAGAATTGCCATTTAATAATTTTTAGAACTAGATAGAGCAAACCCTTCTTTCTCAAATGGCATGTGTTCCATTTTCTGTCTTATCCTTATCTTTACCACCTGCTAGCAGTGTTTCAGGCAACAAAACAACAGTGTTCTCAGCAGACAGTACAACCTCCTCCAACATGGTGGAAATTCAGATGGTTGACGTTAAGACAAAACCCTTATTCTGTGATAAATGCTTTTTATTTCTTTTTTTTTAATTCTTTCTTTCTTCTTTTAATGTTTAAATACTGTATTGTAAAGGGTGACTAAAAATTCTATTGGGGTACGCATGTGTACATATGGATGTGTAGATTAAAAAAAACAGAGTTGAATTAAATATATCTCAGTCTATAATGATACATAGGTGTTGAATCAGTTCTCTGCCATCCAGAAATTATCTATTTTGTTTGTTCTTATGTTATGGTGCCTGGCTTTCTAATTATTTTATTTATTTTTTCTGTAAACAAATTGTTCTTTTTCGCTGGGTAGAAAATATCTTAGTCCTCTGAGGCTACTCTAATAAGATACCATAGACTGGGTGACTTAAAAACAGCAGATCTTTCTCACAGTTCTGGAGGCTGAGAAGTCCAACATCAAGCTGTCAGCAGATTGGGTGTCTGGCTGGAGCCTCCCATCCTGGTTCATAGACATCCATCTTGTCACTGTGTCTTCATGTGGCATAAAGGGAAAAAGACCCCTCTAGGGTCTCTTTAATTTAGGTACTAGTACCATTCATAAGGGCTCAGCACGCATGACCTAATCACTCCAAAAACTGTACCTCCTGATACCACCACCTTGGGGTTAGGGTTTCAACATTTGGAGTTTTGTCCAGGGAATGGGGGTTGCACAAACATTCAGTTTATAGCAGAAAGTGATCCTCAATATTAATTATGTTCTTTTTCTTTAAATGAAAACCTTTTATCAATAATGAGAAATTTTGAAAATATGTAAAAATTTTGGAAGTAGTAAAAGCAACAAATACTGAATAATGCACCTAACAATATATTTTGAATACTGAATGACTTTGTTTAAACAGTATATTTAGAATGTATTGTTGGTAGAAAAATGTATTCAGGACTTTCTCAAATATTGATGTCTTATTTGTGTTGTATATTTTGTATTCCAAAAGAAGGAAAAACTTACTAATTTTAGAAAGAGCAAAAGCCAACATTTTAAACAAAATATAAAATATTTTAATCGATCCCTATACTAGAAAAGGAATAAATAAAATTAATCACACACAATTTTTAAGAACTAAACAATTACAAATGCCCATTTATCTTCAAGGAAATAAACGTAACTGCTGATTGGGCTAAGTGGGATTTTATTCACTTACAACTTAAAAAAAAATAAAACTATGTGGGTAGGTTTCATAATTTTATACCAATTTCACTAGAATGAAGTAAAGATTTGAATAAGTTAAGAACATAAAAAAATATATTATAGTGCTTTTGTATTTTGAGATGAATAGTCAAAGGAAAGATATTTACAAGTCCAACCCTGAAATTACTCAAATATTCATTTTTTCCACTGACCTAAAAAATACAAGGAGAAATTACAAACTAGATATGATTTTACACACTAAAAATTCAATTTAATTAAATAAATTTATTTAGGCACCAACTCTTGAAAGATAATATGCTAAGTGATTGGCACATAGAAATAAATGATTCAATGCCTGACTTCAAGAATTCAGTCTATTAGGATGACAAATTATACCAACTATTACATTGTGATAATGAAATACCACTACCCAACTACTAGAATGTCTACAATTGAAAAGAGAGAGAGAGAGAGACTGAAGGAAATATCAGTGAAGATGTAGAGCCCCTAGATCTCTCATACAGTGTTAAAAGGAACATGAAATGGTACAACCCCTTAAGAAAACAGCTTGGTATTTTCTTAACATGTTGTATATACAGGTACAATATGATCCAGACATTCCACTCCCATGTATCCAAGAGAAAATATATGTCCATACAAAGAATTCTACAAAAATGTTCACGGCATAATTATTTTGTTTCAAGGTTTTATTTAAATCTAGTTAGTTAACATATAGTGTATTCTTGGTTTTAGGAGTAGAATTTAGTGATTCATCACTTACATATAACACCCAGTCCCAGGGCTCATCACAAGTTTCCTCCTTAACACCTATCACCCTTTTAGCCCATCTCCCACGCACCTCCCCTCCAGCAACTCTCAGTTTGTTCTTTATAGTTAAGAGTCTCTTATGGTTTGCCTCCCTTTCTTTTTTCCCCCTTCCCCTATATTCATCTGTTTTTGTTTTTTAAATTCCACATATCAGTGTAATCATATGGTATTTGTCTTTCTCTGAGTGACTTGTTTCATTTAGCAAAGTGCACTCGAGCTCCAGCCACATCCTTGCAAATGGCAAGAATTCATTCTTTTTGATGGCTGAGTAATATTCCATTGAATATATATACCACTTCTTTATCCATTCATAAGTTGATGGACATTTGGACTCTTTCCATAATTTGGCTATTGTTGATAATGCTGCGATAAACATTGGGGTACATGTGTTCCTTTGAATCAGTATTTTTGTATCCTTAGGGTAAATACCTAGTAGTGCAACTGATGGATCCTAGGGTAGTTCTTTCAACTTTTTGAGGAACCTCTATATTGTTTTGCAGAGTGGCTGCACCAGTGTGCATTTCCACCAACAGTGTAAAAGTGTTTCCCTTTCTCCACATTCTCACCAACACCTGTTTTTTCCTGGTGTGTTAATTTTAGCCATTCTGATGGGTGTGAGGTGATATCTCCTTGTAGTTTTGATTTGTATTTCTCTGATGATGGTGAGGTTGGCATCTTTTCATGTGTCTGTTAGCCATCTTGAAGTCTTTGGGAAAATGTCTGTTCATGCCTTCCACTCATTTCTTAACCAGATTATTTGTTTTTTGGGTGTTGATAAGTTCTTTTTTTTTTTTTTTAAAGATTTTATTTATTTGACAGAGAGACACAGCGAGAGAGGAAACACAAGCAGAGGGGGTGGGAGAGGGAGAAGCAGGCTTCCCGCTGAGCAGGGAGCCCGATGTGGGGCTCAATCCCAGGACCCTGGGATCATGACCTGAGTCAAAGACAGACGCTTAACGACTGAGCCACCCAGGCGCCCCAAGTGTTGATAAGTTCTTTATGTATTTTGGATACTAACCCTTTATCAGATATGTCATTGCAAATATCTTCCCCCATTCCATAGGCTGCCTTTTAGTTTCGTTGATTGTTTCCTTTGCTGTGCAGAAGGTTTTTAAGTTTTTCTTTTTTTTTTTTTTTAAAGATTTATTTATTTATTTGAGAGAGACAGTGTGGGGCAAGGGACAGAGGGAGAGGGAGAGAAAGTCTTAAGCAGACTCCAAGCTAAGCATGGAGCCTCACATAGGACTCGATCTCATGACCCTGAGATCATGACCTGAGCTGAAACTAAGAATCACATGCTTAATGGACTGCACCTCCAGAAGGTTTCTTATCTTGATGAAGTCCCAATAGTTCATTTTTGCTTTTGTTTCCCTTGCCTCCAGAGACGTGTCTAGTAAGAAGTTTCTACAACTGATGTCAAAGACGTTGCTGTGTTCTCCTGTATGATTTTGATGGTTTCCTGCCTCACATTTGGGTCTTTCATCCATTTTGAATTTTTTTGTGTGTATCGTGTAAGAAAGTGATCTAGTTTCATTCTTCTGCATGTTGTTGTCCAGTTTTCCAAACACCACTTGTTGAAGAGAGTTTTTTCCATTGGATATTCTTTCTTGCTTTGTCAAAGATTAGTTGACCATATAGTTGTGGGTCCATTTCGGGGTTTTCTCTTCTGTTCCATTGATCTATGTGTCTGTTTTTGTGTTAGTTACACAGGAGCACTGCACTGCTGTTTGGGCAGATGGCTTGGACATGGATAGAGTAAAGGCAGGGATCCCAGGGAAGCCTGGGACAAAGGAGGGAAGATTGTTTGCTCTTTTGTGAGGGCTTCCTGAACAGCGGTGGGTAGGAACTCTCCTCTCTGGGTATGAGAGAGCAGGCTAATGCCAATTTTACCCCTGCTCATCAGCAGAGACAGACTTCAGTGAACAGCACAGTCCTCACAGTGGAGGCTTGAGCCACTTACACCAAGCTCCACCCCCCTGTGCTCTGTAAGTGCTTTTTCATTAGGGCAAGTGTGCCTGAGAGTCAGAGCAGCAGCAGGCCCCTCCCACAGAAGACCAGTACAAACCCCCTTCACCCACAAAGTCTACTGACCACAGAGTGCTGCAAAGCCTCAGTTCTAGGAGAAATAGGAACTAACCTCTTTTAACAAGCAGACCAAAACACACCTAAGTAAAACTTGCCACACAGTGGACAAGGTCCAAACACTTCCCACTGCAGGCAAGGAGAAACTCTGAAGGGGACTGACCTGTGGGGAAGAGTGACCAAAACACAGCATACACCAGAAACACTTCCTGAAGTGTCAGGCCCTGGACAGTATAGAACCTCTTCTTTTTTTTCTTTTTTTTTTTAAGATTTTATTTATTTATTTGAGACAGAGAGAATGAGAGAGAGAGAGCACATGAGAGGGGGGAGGGTCAGAGGGAGAAGCAGACTCCCTGCAGAGCAGGGAGCCCAATGCGGGACTCGATCCAGGGACTCCAGGATCATGACCTGAGCTGAAAGCAGTCGCTTAACCAACTGAGCCACCCAGGCGCCCACCTCTTCTTAATATAATCATTACTTTCAGGAGCAGGAAACATACAGGCAGAAGACAGAGACCTAGACAAAATGCCAAGACAGAGGAATTCATCCCAAAAGAAAGAACAAGAAGAGGTCATGGCCAGGGATCTACTCAAGCAGATATAAGTAATATGCCTGAACTAGAATTGAAAACACCAATCATAAGGATACTAGCTGAGCTTGAAAAAAGCATAGAAGACACTAGGGAGTCCCTTACCACAGAGATAAAGGACCCCCAAACTAGTCAGGCCAAAATAAAAAATTCTATAACCAAGATGCAAAACCCACTGGATGTAATGACTACAAGAATGAAAGAAGTGGAGGACCGATTAAGTGATATAGAAGATAAGGTTATGGAAAATATTGAAGCTGAAAAGAGGGAAGAAAAATACTGGATCATGAATGTAGACTTAGGGAATTCAGTGATTCCATGAAACTTAATAACATTCCTATCATCAGAGTCCCAGAAGAAGAGAGGGAAAAAGGGGCAGAAGGTTTATTTGATTAAATGATAGCTGAAAACTTCCCTAAGCTAGGGGGAAAGGGGAAAGAGACATTCAAATCTAGGAGGCATAATAATTTGTAATAGCCGAAAATTGAAACAACTCAAGTGCCCACCAAATATTGAATGGTTGAACAATTTTTAGGTATTTATACAACAGAATACTACTCAGTAGTGAGTTACTGATATATAGAACAACATGCACGAATATTAAAATAATTGTATTCAGTGAGAAGACAGACAAAACAATAAATTCTGTATAAATACATTTTTACAAAATTGTTTAAAGGCACACTATAGTGTCAACAAGCAGCTCAATGATTGCCTGTGTGGGGATGGCAACAAATGTGAGGACAGAATTACCTAGAGGCAAAAGAAAGTCTACGGAAGTGTTGAATGTGTTTATTACCTTATTGCTTTAATGGTTTAATGAGCATATGCATATGTCAAAACTTACTAAGTTGTAGATTTTTTTTCTCATTTTTTAACTGAAGATAAGTTGACAATGTTATATTAGTTTCAAGTGTACCACATACTGATTTGACAATTCTATACATTACCCAATGCTCACTGGTTTAAGTGTAGTTACAAAACTATTACAATATTATTGACTGTATTCCCTGTGCCATACTTTTCATCCCCATGAATTATTCATTTTATAACGGGAATTTTGTACCTCTTAATTCCCTTCACCTATTTTGCCCATTCTGCCACCTATATTCACCCTGGCAATCACCAGTTTTTTCTCTGTACTTATGAGTCTGTTTCTGTTTTGTTTGTTCATTTGTTTTGTTGTTTAGATTAGACATATAGGTGAAATCATATGGCATTTGTCTTTCTATCTGACTTATTTCACTTAGCATAATACCCTCTAGATCCATCCATGTTACTGCAAATGGCAAGATTTCATTCTTTTCTATGGCTAAGTAATATTGCATTGTGTGTGTACGTGTGTATATGTGTGTGTGTGTAGGCATATATACATATACATCGTATGTGCATGTTAGAGATACATACACAGTGGATCTATATATCATATCTTCTTTCTTCATTCATCTATCAATGAACTCTTAGGTTGCTTCCATATCTTGGCTATTGTAAATAATGCTAATGCTGCAATAAACAGTGATACATATGTATTTTCAAATTAGTGTTTTCATTTTCTTAGGGTAAATACCCAGTAGTAAAAGTACCAGATCATTTGGTATTTATATTTTTAATTTTTTGAGGAAGCTGTCATACTGTTTTCCATAGTGGCTACACCATATACTTTCCCACCAACCATGCACAAGGGCTCCCTTTTCTTCACATCCTCACCAACACTTGTTATTTCTTGTCTTTTTATAATAGCCATTCTGACTGGTGTGAAGTGATATCTCATTGTGGTTTTGATATGCATTTCCCTGATGATGAGTGATGTCGAGCATCTTTTCATGTGTCTGTTGGCCATCTGTATGTCTTCTTTGGTAAAATGTTTATTCAGGTCCCCTGCCCCATTTTTAATCAGAATATTTGTTTTGGGGTTGTTGAGTTAATCCCGTATCAGGTGTATTGTTTGCAAATAACTTCTCCCATTCTGTAGATTGCATTTTCTTTCCATTGATGGTTTCCTTTGCTGCGCAAACCCTTTTTATTTTGGTGTAGCCCAAATATGTTATTTTGGCTTTTGTTTCCCTTGCCTGAGGAAATATATCTGGAAAAATGTTGATAAGGCTAATGTCCAAGAGATTGCTGCCTATATATTCTTCTAGGAGTTTTATGGTTCCAGATCTTACATTTACATCTTTAATATATTTTGAGCTTATTTTTGTGTATAATGTAAGAAAGTGATCCAGTTTCATTCTTTTGCATGTAGCTGTCCAGTTTTCCCCACACTATTTATGGAAGAGACTGTCTTTTTGCCATGGCATAGTCTTGCCTTCTTTGTAGGTTAATTGACCATATAAATCTGGGTTTATTTCTGGGCTGTCTGTCCTGTTCCTTCTAGCTATGTGAATACTTTTGTGCCAGTACCATATGGTTTCGATTACCATAGTCTGTAGTATAACTTAAAATCTGGGATTATGCAGTTGCTCGTATATTAATTATTCTTCAATAAAGGTAATAAAACAAAAGATCAAGAATATACATTTTTAATTACTTGAAAGGCATATGACTGTTAAAAGCAAAAATAATTAACTATTAAACAAATAACACTATCTTGGGGTTTGCAACGTAAGTAGACATAAAATATATTATATAAATTGCACAATAGAAGGTGTAGGAAAACTATACTATTGCAACTTTCCTATATTTTATACAGAGTACTATAACTTTAACTTTGTAAATAGTGTATATTATAATCTTCAGAATAATAAGATTAGATAGATAAAATGGTACAATGAAAAGCCAAAAAGAAGTAAGTGTGGTATTGGCTTAAAAATAGAGAGTGAGGACAATAATGGTGATTGGAGAAACCAGAAATATACCCACACTTATATGGATCTTTTAAACAAATGGTACTGGTCCCACTATATATATCCACACGAAGAGAAAATCAACTATAAACTTTACACAATACACAGAAGTTAATTCAAGATGGATAATAGCCCTAACTGTAAAAACTAAAACAATAAAGCATTTAGAATAAAAACCACAAGAATATCTTCATGACTTATACCATTAGTCATTAGAGAAATATAAATTGAAACCACAATAAAATACCACTAGACATCTACTAGAGAGGCTAAATGTATAAAGGCTGACAACACTCAGATGTCAATGATGATATGGAGCCACCAGAACTCTCGTATCTATTGCTGATGGGAATGTAAATGTTATAATTTGGAAATAATGGTTTGGAAGTTCTTACAAAGTAAAAATTTGATCCAGCAATCCCATTTCCAGGTAATAAAAAATATATTATTTGTCCACAGAAGATTCTGTACCCAAATATTCACATCAGTTTTATAACAGCCCAAAACTGTAAGTAATTCAAATGCCGATCATCAGGAAAATGGATAAATGATGTGTGGTATATTCATATCATGGGTCAATATTATGCCAAAAAAAAAACCCACAACAAATTATTGATAGACACAACAACATGGATGAAATGCATAGACATTATGATGAACCAAAGAATCTGCACACGTAATAGTACATACATATTATTCAATATATATGAAGTTCTAGAAGAGGCAAAACTAACTTAGTGGAAAAAATCATGGTTGTCTCTGGGTTCAATAATGATTGACCAGCAAGGAACATGAGAAAATATCTGGACTGATGAAAATATCTTACATCTTTTTTTATTATTAAAGATTTTATTTATTTATTTATTTGAGAAAGAGAGACAAAGATAACAACAAAGAGCATTAGCAGGAAGGAGAGGGAGAAGCAGGCTCTCCACTGAGCAAGGCCCCTGGGATCATGACCTGAGCTGATGGCAGAGGCTTAACTGACTGAGCCACCCAGGTGCCCCGAATATATCCTATATCTTTATTGGAAATGTGGATCATATATACCCATTTATCAAAATTATATATTTCATACTGTGCATTTCAATTTATGCAAATGATATCTGAAAAATTGAATGACAGTGTAAAGAGTAGTTGGAGACAGATTAAACAAGGATATTTGATCACAAATACTGATGTTTTTGAGCCTGGTAATGGATATATGAGGATTCATTATACTATATTTGAAACTGTCCATGTTAAAATGTTTAAAAAGATTAAAGTATATGGGTTCCATAATGGAGAGCACATGTATTTGTGTGGGGATGTGGGAGGCAGTAATAATTATTGCAGAAAATCAAGGCTAAGAAAAGGACCTTTATGGAGAATAAAACTGGAAAACCTTAAGAAAAAAGACCATACAAGATTATTAGCTTTTTTTTATATAAAATGTTAATAAGCAGGAGCATCGATGTATAAGAAAGCAGAGAGATTTATGTATTACAGAGACTCAGGTTTGTATTTTTGTTTTCTTTATTAGCTTTGTTACTTTGTGCAAAGCAATTAACCTTTCTGAGCTTCAGTTTATTCAACTCTAAAATGAGATTAATTATCTGTAACTCAAAAGGCGGCAATGAGAATATGGCAACCTTAACATATTGTAAGCATTTAGTACATTGCCTGAAGTTTAGTACATATTAAAGGAAATTTGTTTTCCTCAGTTTGCAGCCCACCCTTTATTATCATCCTAGCTTCCTTAAAGAAGCTGTAAGAAATTAGGATTTACATTATATTATTTGAATTAATCCATATATGCTACTAGCCTTGGGAAACAAGGGTCAAGGATAGAAAAGAATAAATATGGTGGAAAGAAAATCAGATTTACAGTCAGACTGGGACTATCTTAGTTACTACTGCCTGTGCAGCTTTAGATAACACTTCTACTATGAAATGAATATAATAACTAAGTTGCAGGATTAAATGAAATATTTTAATAAAATTCCTTGAACGGTGTTGTTTTGTATATATTTGTCACTAAACAAATTGAAGCTACTTTTGTTATTAGCATCAAACAAGGGCTACTGAAAGGCTTATTTAGTTGTTCAATTACTTGTGATCTATCCAAAGTCTAGATTGGAAGTGAAGTTTTATAGACTAACTGGTCTGTGTGAAGAATTTTCAATTGAGAGATTGAGTCCTAAAGTTTTGTGAGAACTAAGGATACATATTTGTAATTTTGAATAGAGCAGCTTTCCCTCACTAATATGTAGGACAAAATATCCTTTATGTCAGTTCTTGAGACACTAAATCTGAGGATTTAGAATAGATCATTTTGCAAGCATAGTGGGTCACATAGTTTAACTAGAGCAGAAGCAGAAAAGTTACCTGTAATTTAAGATTTATATGATCAAGCATATTTAGCAAAACTGAAGACTGAGAATGAAGAAATTTGTCCTGATGCCGAAGGCTGTAATTCTCAAGACTTGAGTAATGTTATCAAAGTGGTATGTAAAGAAGATGGCTTTTGAACTACCATTTAGGATTAAGTTGGAAAGAGATCTTAAATTTGTGAGAAAAATATTATTGTAGCATATGTGTCATTCGTTGATACACCTTCAACATCTTAAAAAATAAAGTTCATTTTTTACCTTTTGTAATAAATATACAGCAGTACTGGATTTCTGATTCAGCTATAACTTTTTAGGACTGAACAAATACTCTAATGTCTGAGTTATTTTTGGCTTATCTATTCTTTTTTTTTAAAGATTTTATTTATTTATTTGAAAGAGAGGGAGAGAGAGAACACGGAGAGAGCACAGAGGGAGAGGGAGAAGCAGACTCCCTGCTGAGCAGGGAGCCTGACTTGGGGCTCCATCCCAGGACCCTGATATCATGACCTGAACCAAATGCAGACGCTTAACCGACTGAGTTACCCAGGCACCCCACTGGCTTATCTATTCTTAAAAATATAATACATATTTTTCAAAACATGAAAAACAGGGCCATAACATAAATTACAAAGATTCAAGTGACCTGTATTAAATTTCTTTGAGAATGTCTGTCAGCTATCTAGTGAGATGGGACTCCACAAAAAATGAATACGAATTTAAAGAATTAGCAAACATAACAACACCACGGTTGGGAAACAGAAGACTCATCTGAAGTATCTTGCAAAGTGAAAGAGAATAGGTAGGTTTTATACCTCTTTGTGGTCATAACAAAAAGAGGCAATATGACTCATCTTTAAAGTTTCCATAAAGACACATAAACATGTACCACACACAACATAGTATAAGCAAAATACTATTAATATTAAAAAATGCAATTTGATTTATATGTTGTACATTGTCAGAACTAGAAGTGGAATGGGGGTGATGTAATAGTTATTTTCTGTAAATTTTAATTTAGTTAAAACGAGTTCCTTAATAATTGTCTTTAATGTAATTTCAGAAACTCATTAGTTACTCTTAGCTCCAATTGAACTGGTTTATTCACCCTCCTAAAAATACTGTAAACTTTTTCAAGTCCTTGACCTTTTTGCTAACATTTCAGTTAATAAAGACATGATATTAGGTGATTTGGAAGATCTAAATATGAAAAGATATCATCTGTAAGCTCATATTGCTTACATTTTAAGATAATTAACTAAAAATATCCACACAAAGAATTATTTCAAACATTTATGGAAGAAATAAAACTAACCCTTCATAAACTATTGAGGAAGAGGAAATACATTCTAACTCATTCTATGAGGCCAGTTTTATCCTGACATAAAGGACAAAGATATAACAGGTAGGAAGGAAGGAAGGAAGGAAGGAAGGAAGGAAGGAAGGAAGGAAGG
>NW_023270323.1:28696113-28728451 GCF_011800145.1 Mirounga leonina | reverse complement strand
AGGAAGGAAGGAAGGAAGGAAGGAAGGAAGGAAGGAAGGAAGGAAGGAAGGAAGGAAGGAAAGAAAAAAGAAAGAAAAAGAAAGAAAGAAAGAAAGAAAGAAAGAAAGAAAGAAAGAAAGAAAGAGAGAGAGAGATAAGAAAAGGGAACCAGACTGATGTTTTTCCTGACTATAGACATGGAAGCCCTTGATACAATAACAGCATATCAAATCTCATGATATGTTAAAAAAAAAAAAATTCTCAACCACTACCAAGTGGGATTTGTTCTAGGAATGAAAGGTTGTTTTAATTTTTGAATATTACTTAATGTACTACACCATATGATTTCCTCAAAAGGCTCAGGAAACACATTGACAAAATCCAAAAAAATAGGAATAGAAAGTAATTTCATCAACATCATATGGAGTATGTAAAACCTACAGCTAATATCATACTCAATGGTGAAAGACTGCTTTCCTTATAAGACTGGGAAAAAGAGTAAGATGTCTGCTCTTAATACTTCTTTTCAACATTGTACAAGAAGTTCTTATAATCATTAAATTGTACGCATACATCTGGTCAAATTTATGGCATATGAATTTTGCCTCAAAAAACCCTCAAATGTTTAAGACAAGGAAGGAAATTACCCCTTTATTTCACTTTATTTATAATCTCCTGTAGAGTTAAAGAGATGTAGAACATATTTTTTTTTCAATATTTGCTATGTTGGATCATAAGATGATTAAAAATGCAGGAATTGAAACTTCTCATAAAACTGAGAAAACAGAAGTTCAAATTACCTTACTCAGATGTTGAAGATTTAAGCATGTTAATTGCTCATTATTGTAAATATTCATTAAAATTCACTCTATTTTTTGATCAAAATTATCTGGCTCTCCCACTGGCAATAAGCTTATACCAATAAGTCAATATATTCAAACCACAAACTAAATTTCACATATATATATATATATGAAAGAAATTTCATTTAAAATACTGTATTATCTAGATAGGTAAAAATTAATGTATATTCTGATAAAATTGATTTTAAAATATAGCTATATTTTTCAGCATTTTCTATTATAATCATTTACACATAGCTAATGATATATTTACCACATTTTATTAGAATAATATCTGTAAGCTATTGCTCAAAAAGGAGGGCATAAAAACAATATTTAACAATCAAGAAATGCAAAATAACACATATGGATAGTTCACTGTCCAAAATCCTTTCTAATATAACTATAATTTAAATATATTAGTATTATTCATTTGCAATATCCAGGCTTTGAGTGGGGAAAGATAATAGGAATGCATTTTGTTGGTGGTAGGGTTTTCTTTTTTCAATTTATAATCTTTCCTTCTTGTTTTGGGGCACCACTCCTGTCTATTTAATAAGGAAAGACTTTGCAAATGGAATTATAATATTAAATGAACACCAGAGGAGCTGTTTTTGAGCTTCCAGAGGAGTCCTCTAGTATTACTTAATTACTCTAACCACTTTGAGTTACATTTTGTATATGATTTGAGGAAGAGGTCCAATTTCATTAATATTACCTGTGGCTATACACTGTCAAGTCCATTTCATTGATCTACATGAATCTATTCATAAGCCATTTCTCTTGATTACTGAACTCTGGAGTAAGATAGCATATCAGCATGTGTTATCTCTGAAGCATTTTATTTTTCACCATTGGTTTGAGCATTTAGTTTTCTTTGTATTTCCATATGAACTTTGGCAACAGCTTGTCAATTTCTGGAAAATGGTTGGAATTTTTAGAAGATTTCATTGAAATGGTAGAATTAATTTTTTTTTTGGTAGAATTAATTTTAATCCTATATTCACTAGAGTCAGTATAACTTGTAGAAAAACATTTCCACTTCAGTAAAGAATGGGTTCAAACTTAACTGTTAATATAGACTGCTATATGAAGAAGATACATATACACATATATACAACCAAATGGTAACCACAAATAAAAAGTGAGTAATAGATATGCAAAAAATAAAGAGAAGGGAATCCAAGTATATATATATATAAAGCCAACTAACTGTGAGAGAAGAGATCAAGAGAAGAAAGGAACACAGAAAAACTACAAAAACAACCATAAAACGAGTAACAAAATGGCAAAAACTACATACCTGTCAATAATTACTTTGAATGTAAATGGACTAAACATTCTAATCAAAAGACAGAGTGAAGGGGTGGAGCAAGATGGCGGAGGAGTAGGAGACCTGGATTTCGTCTCCTCTCAGGAATTCAGCTGGATAGGGATCAAACCATTCTGAACACCTACAAACCCAACAGGAGATCGAAGAAAAGAAGAGCAACAACTCTCTCATCAGAAAAGCGACCACTTTCTGGAAGGTAGAACGTGCGGAGAAGTGAATCCGAGGCGATATTCGGGAGGATAGACGGCGGGGGAGGGGCCTCCGTCGGCCGCTTCTGGCAAGTGATAGAGCCGCGGAGCACAAAATCGGAACTTTTAAAAGTCTGCTCCGCCGAGGGACATCACTCTGGTGGCTAAGTGGGGGGTGGAACCCTCCGGGACAGTGTGGTCTCAGGACCCTCGGGGTCACAGAAAGACCGGGGGTGCCTGAGTGTGGCAGAGCTCCCAGGTAATGGAGCAGGGAAGCCAGCTGCAGAGGCGGAGCCCAGGCGCGGGCTCTCAGCTCGGGGTGGCCATAAACCGTGATCCGCGGCACAGTCGGGCCCCTGCTCCTCCAGCAGGGACCCAGCAAGCGGCAGATCCGGGGAGACTCACCTTCCTCCCCCGGGAGGAGCCGCACGGGAGCGCACCGCAGGGATCTGCTGGGTTTGGAGACTCCAGACCGGGTCGGGTGCCAGAGATAGAAACGCAAGGTCACAGGCCGGGCGAGCACGGAGTGCGGCCGGAGACCGGGGAGACGGGAGTGACTGACGGCTTTTCTCTGGGGGCTCACTGAGGAGCGGGGCCCCGAGTTCTCGGCTCCTCCAGGGCAGAGATTGGAGGCCGCCATTTTCACTCTCCGCCTCCAAAGCTGTACGGAAAGCTCGCAGGGAACAAAAGCCCCAGAGAGCAAACCCGAGCAGATTACTTAGCTGGGAGGGGGCAAGGGCAGGGCAATTCCGCCTCCGGCAGAGACATTTGGAAACCACGGCAACAAACCCCTCCCCAGAAGATCAGTGAGAACAGCCAGCCAAGACCAAGTTTACCGATCAATGAGAACGGCAGAACTCCAGCGCTAGGGGACTACTGCACATAGAATTCACAGCTTTTTTACCATGATTCTTTAGTCTTTTAAAGTTATTTTTTTTTAACTGTCTTTTGTCTTTTTATTTCTTTTTGAATTTTTCTTTTTCCCTTTTTCAACCAACATCTTATCAATCCCTTTTTTTAAGAAAAACATTTTTATTTTTCATTTTTAGAGTCATATTCTATCCCTTCATAGTAGTTACCCATATTTTTGGCTTATATATATAAGTTGTTCTCTCTTTAAAATTTTGAGATAGTTTCTTCTAACAGATTAAAATATACCCTAAATCTCTAGTATACGGTGTTTTCTATTCCCCTGCCTGATCACATCCTCTCCCCCTTTTTTTTCTTTTTCTTTTTTCTTTTTTTAAATCCTCTTCTTTCTTTTTTCAAACAATTTCTTATCAATTCCTTTTATAAAATTTTTTATAATTTCCATTTTTACAGTCATATTCCATCCCTTCATCATATCAACCCTTATTTTTGTACATATATAAGTTTTTCTTTCTTTAAAATTTTGGGAGGCACTTTCTTCTAAAAGACCAAAATACACCCCAAATCTAGTGTGTAGCACTAATCTATATACCATATAGATCATATTTGATCACATTCTGTTTTTTTTGTTGTTGTTGTTTTGTTTTGTTTGTTTTTGTTTTTATCTTTATCTTTTTCTTTTTCTTTTTTTTTCTTTTTCTTTTTTCTCTCTTTCCCTTTCTTATCCCACTGCTTCAGGTCTTTTCTGATTTGTTTAGAGTATATTTTCTGGAGATGTGGTTACTCTGCTAGCATTTTGTTCTCTCATTAATCTATTCTCCTCTGCACAAAATGACAAGACGGAAAAAATCACCTCAACAAAAAGAACAAGAGGTAGTACCGACTGCCAGGGACCTACTCAATACGGACATTAGTACAATGTCAGATTTAGAGTTCAGAATCATCACTTTAAAGATACTAGCTGGGCTTGAAAAAAATATGGAAGTTATTAGAGAAACCCTTTCTGGAGAAGTAAAAGAGCTAAAATCCAACCAAGTAGAAATCAAAAAGGCTATTAATGAGGTGCAATCAAAAATGGGGGCGCTAAGTGCTAGAATAAGTGAGGCAGAAGAGAGAATCAGTAATATAGAAGATGAAATGATGGAAAATAAAGAAGCTGAGAAAAAGAGAGATAAACAACTACTGGATCACGAGGGCAGAATTCGAGAGATAAGCGATACCATAAGACGAAACAACATTAGAATAATTGGGATCCCAGAAGAAGAAGAAAGAGAGAGAGGGGCAGAAGGTATAATGGAGCAAATTATAGTAGAGAACTTCCCTAATTTGGGGAAAGAAACAGGCATGAAAATCCAGGAAGCACAGAGAACCCCTCTCAAAATCAATAAAAATAGGTCAACTCCTCGACATCTAATAGTAAAACTTACGAGTCTCATAGACAAAGAGAAAATCCTGAAAGCAGCTCAGGAGAAGAGATATGTAACCTACAAGGGTAGAAACATTAGATTGGCAACAGACCTATCCACAGAGACCTGGCAGGCCAGAAAGGACTGGCAGGATATATTCAGAGCACTAAATGAGAAAAATATGCAGCCAAGAATACTATATCCAGCTAGGCTGTCATTGAAAATTGAAGGAGAGATAAAAAGCTTCCAGGACAAACAAAAACTAAAGGAATTTGCAAACACAAAACCAGCCCTACAGGAAATCTTGAAAGGGGTCCTCTAAGCAAAGAGAGAGCCTAAAAGCAACATAGACCAGAAAGGAACACAGACAATATATGGTAACAGTCACCTTACAGGCAATACAATGGCAATAAATTCCTATCTTTCAATAGTTACCCTGAATGTAAATGGGCTCAATGTCCCAATCAAAAGACACAGGCTAACAGACTGGATTAAAAAACAAGACCCATTGATATGCTGTCTGCAAGAGACTCATTTTAGAACCAAAGACACCCCCAGATTGAAAGTGAGGGGGTGGAAAACCATTTACCGTGTTAATGGACACCAAAAGAAAGCTGGGGTGGCAATCCTTATATCAGACAAATTAGATTTTAAACCAAAGACTGTAATAAGAGATGAGGAAGGACACTATATCATACTTAAAGGATCTATCCAACAAGAAGATCTAACAATTGTAAATATCTATGCCCCTAACATGGGAGCAGCCAATTATATAAGGCAATTAATAACAAAAGCAAAGAAACACATCGACAACAATACAATAATAGTGGGGGACTTTAACATCCCCCTCACTGAAATGGACAGATCGTCTAAGCAAAAGATCAAAAAGGAAATAAAGACTTTAAATGACACACTGGACCAAATGGACTTCACAGACATATTCAGAACATTCCATCCCAAAGCAACGGAATACACATTCTTCTCTAGTGCCCATGGAACATTCTCCAGAATAGATCACATCCTAGGTCATAAATCAGGTCTCAACCGGTACCAAAAGATTGGGATCATTCCTTGCCTATTTTCAGACCACAATGCTTTGAAACTAGAACTCAATCACAAGAGGAAAGTAGGAAAGAACTCAAATACATGGAGGCTAAAGAGCATCCTACTGAAGAATGAATGGGTCAACCAGGAAATTAAAGAAGAATTAAAAAAATACATGGAAACCAATGAAAATGAAAACACAACTGTTCAAAATCTTTGGGATGCAGCAAAGGCAGTCCTAAGAGGAAAGTATATAGCAATACAAGCCTTTCTCAAGAAACAAGAAAGGTCTCAAGTACACAACCTAAACTTACACCTAAAGGAGCTGGAGAAAGAACAGCAAATAAAGCCTAAACCCAGCAGAGGAAGAGAAATAATAAAGATCAGAGCAGAAATCAATGAAATAGAAACTAAAAGAACAGTAGAACAGATCAACGAAACTAGGAGCTAGTTCTTTGAAAGAATTAACAAGATTGATAAACCCCTGGCCAGACTTATCAAAAAGAGAAGAGAAATGACCCAAATCAACAAAATCATGAATGAAAGAGGAGAGATCACAACCAACACCAAAGAAATACAAACAATTATAAGAACATATTATGAGCAACTCTATGCCAGCAAATTAGATAACCTGGAAGAGCTGGATGCATTCCTAGAGATGTATCAATTACCAAAACTGAACCAGGATGAAATAGAAAACCTGAACAGACCTATAACCACTAAGGAAATTGAAGCAGTCATCAAAAATCTCCCAAAAAACAAAAGCCCAGGGCCAGATGGCTTCCCAGGGGAATTCTACCAAACATTTCAAGAAGAATTAATACCTATTCTTCTGAAACTGTTCCAAAAAATAGAAACGGAAGGAAAACTTCCAAACTCATCTTATGAGGCCAGCATTACCTTGATCCCAAAACCAGACAAAGACCCCATCAAAAAGGAGAATTACAGACCAATATCCCTGATGAACATGGATGCAAAAATTCTCACCAAAATACTAGCCAATAGGATCCAACAGTACATTAAAAGGATTTTTCACCATGACCAAGTGGGATTTATCCCTGGGCTGCAAGGTTGGTTCAACATCCGCAAATCAATCAATGTGATACAATACATTAACAAAAGAAAGAACAAGAATCATATGATCCTCTCAATAGATGCAGAAAAAGCTTTTGACAAAGGACAGCATCCTTTCTTGATCAAAACTGTTCAGAGTATACGGATAGAGGGTACATACCTCAATATCATAAAAGCCATCTATGAAAAACCTACAGCGAATATTATTCTCAATGGGGAAAAACTGAGAGCTTTCCCCCTAAGGTCAGGAACGCGGCAGGGATGTCCACTATCACCACTGCTATTCAACATAGTATTGGAAGTCCTAGCCACAGCAATCAGACAACAAAAAGAAATCAAAGGCATCCAAATTGGCAAAGAAGAAGTCAAACTCTCACTTTTTGCAGATGATATGATACTTTATGTGGAAAACCCAAAAGACTCCACCCCAAAACTGCTAGAACTCATACAGGAATTCAGTAAAGTGGCAGGATATAAAATCAATGCACATAAGTCAGTGGCATTCCTATACACCAACAACAAGACAGAAGAAAGAGAATTGAAGGAGTCGATCCCATTTACAATTGCACCCGAAACCATAAGATACCTAGGAATAAATCTAACCAAAGAGACAAAGGATCTGTACTCAGAAAACAATAAAATACTCATGAAAGAAATTGAGGAAGACACAAAGAAATGGAAAAACGTTCCATGCTCATGGATTGGAAGAACAAATATTGTGAAGATGTCAATGCTACCTAGAGCAATCTACACATTCAATGCAATCCCCATCAAAATACCATCCACTTTTTTCAAAGAAATGGAACAAATAATCCTAAAATTTGTATGGAACCAGAAAAGACCCCACATAGCCAGAGGAATGTTGAAAAAGAAAAGCAAAGCCGGCGGCATTACAATTCCAGACTTCAAGCTCTATTACAAAGCTGTCATCATCAAGACAGCATGGTACTGGCACAAAAACAGACACATAGATCAATGGAACAGAATAGAGAGCCCAGAAATGGACCCTCAACTCTATGGTCAACTCATCTTTGACAAAGCAGGAAAGAATGTCCAATGGAACAAAGACAGTCTCTTCAACAAATGGTGTTGGGAAAATTGGACAGCCACATGCAGAAGAATGAAACTGGACCATTTCCTTACACCATACACAAAAATAGACTCCAAATGGTTGAAAGACCTCAATGTGAGACAGGAGTCCATCAACATCCTAAAGGAGAACACAGGCAGCAACCTCTTTGACCTCAGCCGAAGCAACTTCTTCCTAGAAACATCACCAAAGGCAAGGGAAGCAAGGGCAAAAATGAACTATTGGGACTTCATCAAGATAAAAAGCTTTTGCAAAGCAAAGGAAACAGTCAAAAAAACCAAAAGACAACCGACAGAATGGGAGAAGATATTTGCAAATGACATATCAGATAAAGGGCTAGTATCCAAAATCTATAAAGAACTCATCAAACTCAACACCCAAAGAACAAAGAATCCAATCAAGAAATGGGCAGAAGACATGAACAGACATTTTTCCAAAGAAGACATCCAAATGGCCAACAGACACATGAAAAAGTGCTCAATATCGCTCGGCATCAGGGAAATCCAAATCAAAACCTCAATGAGATACCACCTCACACTAGTCAGAATGGCTAAAATTAACAAGTCAGG
This sequence comes from Mirounga leonina, assembly GCF_011800145.1. NCBI lineage: Eukaryota > Metazoa > Chordata > Mammalia > Carnivora > Phocidae > Mirounga > Mirounga leonina. The sequence continues at coordinate 28,720,055 of NW_023270323.1, read as the reverse complement.
AAACGACAGATGTTGGCGGGGATGCGGAGAAAGGGGAACCCTCCTACACTGTTGGTGGGAATGCAAGCTGGTGCAGCCACTCTGGAAAACTGTATGGAGGTTCCTCAAAAAGTTGAAAATAGAGCTACCATATGATCCAGCAATTGCACTACTGGGTATTTACCCCAAAGATACAAAAGTAGGGATCCGAAGGGGTACGTGCACCCCGATGTTTATAGCAGCAATGTCCACAATAGCCAAACTGTGGAAAGAGCCAAGATGTCCATCGACAGATGAATGGATAAAGAAGAAGTGGTATATATACACAATGGAATATTATGCAGCCATCAAAAGGAATGAGATCTTGCCATTTGCAACGACGTGGATGGAACTGGAGGGTATTATGTTGAGTGAAATAAGTCAGAGAAAGACATGTATCATATGATCTCACTGATATGAGGAATTCTTAATTGCAGGAAACAAACTGAGGGTTGTTTGAGTGGGGGGTGGGGTGGGAGGGATGGGGTGACTGGGTGAGACACTGGGGAGGGTATGTGCTCTGGTAAGCGCTGTGAATTGTGCAAGACTGTTGAATCTCAGATCTGTACCTCTGAAACAAATAATGCAATATATGTTAAGAAAAAAAAAAAGAAGAAGAAGGTAGCGGGAGGGGAAGAATGAAGCGGGGGAAATCGGAGGGGTGGACGAACCATGAGAGACGATGGACTCTGAAAAACAAACTGAGGGTTTTAGAGGGGAGGGGGTGGGAGGATGGGTTAGCCTGGTGGTGGGTATTGAGGAGGGCACATTTTGTATGGAGCACTGGGTGTTATGCACAAACAATGAATCATGGAACACTTCATCTAGAACTAATGATGTAATGTATGGGGATTAACATAAGAATAAAAAAAAAAAAGACAGAGTGAAAGAATGTATAAAAAAGCAAGACCCACCTATATGCTGCCTACAAGAGATTCATTTCAGACCTGAAGACATGAGCAGATTGAGTATAATGGGTGGAAAGCATTTACCAGGCAAAGAGACGTGAAAAGAAAGCTGAGGTAGCAATTCTTATACTGGACAAAATAGACTTTAAAACAAAGACCGTAGGGGCGGCTGGGTGGCTCAGTCAGTTAAGTGTCTGCCTTCGGCTCAAGTCATGATCCCAGAGACCTTGGATCCAGCCCCACACTGGCTTGGCAGGGCTTCTCCCTCTCTCCTGCTTGTGCTCTCTCTCTGGCTCTCTCAAATAAATAAATAAAATCTTAAGAAAAATCAAAGACTGTAACAAGAGATGAAGAAGGATATTATAAAATCATAAAACGAATAATCTAACAAGGAGCTATAACAATTGTAAATATTTATGCATCCAGCATGCGAATACCCAAATACATAAAGCAGTTAGTAACAAATATAAAGGAAATAATTGATAGTAATACAATAATAGTAAGGGATATTAACACCCCACTTACATCAATGAACAGATCATCCAAACAGAAAATCAACAAGGAAACAGTGGTTTTGAGTGACACATTGAACCAGATGGATCTAACAAATATATTCAGAACATTCCATCCTAAAACAGCAGAATACACAATCTTTTTTTTTTAATTTTATTATGTTATGTTAGTCACCATACAATACATCATTAGTTTTTGATGTAGTGATCCACGATCCATTGTTTTCGTATAACACCCAGTGCTCCATGCAGTACGTGCCCTCCTTAATACCCATCACCAGGCTAACCAATCCCCCCTCCCCTCTAAAACCCTGTTTGTTTCTCAGGTCCATAGTCTCTCATGGTTTAACTCTCCCTCCAACTCGCCCCGCCCATTTTTCCGTTCTTCTCCTAATGTCTTCCATGCTATTCCTTATGTTCCACAAATAAGTGAAACCATATGATAATTGACTTTCTCTGCTTGACTTATTTCACTTAGCATAATCTCCTCCAGTCCCATCCATGTTGATGCAAAAGTTGGGTATTCATCTTTTCTGATGGCTGACTAATATTCCATTGTATATATGGACCACATCTTCTTTATCCATTCATCTGTTGAAGGGCATCTCAGCTCTTTCCACAGTTTGGCTATTGCGGACATTGCTGCTATGAACACTGGGGTGCATATGGCTCTTCTTTCACTACATCTGTGTCTTTGGGGTAAATACTCAGTAGTGCAATTGCTGGGTCATAGGGTAGCTCTATTTTTAAATTTTTGAGGCACCTCCAGACTGTTTTCCAAAGTGGCTATACCAACTTGCATTCCCACCAACAGTGTAAGAGGGTTCCCCTTTCTCTACAACCTCTCCAACATTTGTTGTTTCTTTCCCTATCCATTTTTGCCTATTTTGCCATTTTACACCTAACTGGTGTAAGGTGGTATCTCAGTGTGGTTTTGATTTGAATTTCCCTGATGGCTAATGATGATGAACATTTTTTCATGTGTCTGTTAGCCATTTGTATGTCTTCTTCAGAGAAGTGTCTGTTCATCTCTTCTGCCCACTTTTTGACTTGATTATGTGTTTTTTGGGTGTTGAGTTTGAGCAGTTCTTTATAGATTTTGGATACCAGCCCTTTATTTGTAGTGTCATTTGCAAATATCTTCTCCCATTCTGGGGGTTGCCTCTTTGTTTTGTTGACTGTTTCCTTTGCTGTGCAGAAGCTTTTTATCCTGATGAAGTCCCAAAAGTTCATTTTGGGTTTTGTTTCACTAGCTTTTGGAGATGTGTCTTGAAAGAAGTTGCTGGGGCTGATGTCAAAGAGGTTACTGCCTATGTTCTCCTCTAGGATTTTGATGGATTCCTGTCTCACACTGAGGTCTTTCATCCACTTTGAGTTTATCTTTGTGAATGGTGTTAGAGAATGGTCGAGTTTCATTCTTCTGCATGTGGCTGTCCAATTTTCCCAGCACCATTTATTAAAGAGACTGTCTTTTTTCCATTGCATGTTTTTTCCTGCTTTGTCAAAGATTATTTGACCATAGAGTTGAGGGTCCATATCTGGGTTCTCTATTCTGTTTCATTGGTCTGTATGTCTGTTTTTGTGCCAGTACCATGCTGTCTTGGTGATCACAGCTTTGTAATTTACCTTGAAATTGGGCAACGTGATACCCCCAGCTTTGTTTTTCTTTTTCAACGTCTCCTTGGCGATTCCGGGTCTTTTCTGATTCCATACAAATTTTAGGATTGTTTGTTCCAGCACTTTGAAAAATGTCATTGGAATTTTGATCAGGATGGCAATGAAGGCATAGATTGCTCTGGGTAGCATAGACATTTTAACAATGTTTATTCTTCCGATCCATGAGCATGGAATATTTTTCCATCTTTGTGTGTCTTCTTCAATTTCTTTCATGAGTGTTTTGTAGTTCCTAGAGTATAGATCCTTTACCTCTTTGGTTAGGTTTATTCCGAGGTATCTTATGGTTTTTGGTGCTATTGTAAATGGAATCGTTTCTTTAATTTCTCTTTCTACAGTTGCGTTGTTAGTGTATAAGAAAGCAACTGATTTCTGTGCATTGATTTTGTATCCTGCCACATTACTGAATTGCTGTATGAGTTCTAGTAATTTGGGGGTGGAGTCTTTTGGGTTTTCCACATAAAGTATCATGTCATCTGTGAAAACAGAGAGTTTGACTTCTTCTTTGCCAATTTGAATACCTTTTATTTCTTTTTGTTGTCTGATTGCTGTTGCTAGGACTTCTAGTACTATGTTCAACAACACTGGTGAGAGTGGTCACCCTTGATGTGTTCCTGATCTTAAGGGAAAGGCTCTCAGCTTTTCCCCATTGAGGATGATATTCGCTGTGGGTTTTTCATAGATGGATTTTATTAGCTTGAGGAATGTTCCCTCTATCTCTATACTCTGGAGAGTTTTAATCAGGAAAGGATGCTGTATTTTGTCAAATGCTTTTTCTGCATCAATTGAGAGGACCATATGGTTCTTCTCCCTCCTCTTTTTAATGTGTTCTATCGCATTGATTGATTTGTGAATGTTGAACCACCCTTGCATCCCGGGGATAAATCCCACTTGGTCGTGGTGGATGATCCTTTTAATGTATTGTTGGATCCTATTAGCTAGGATTTTGTTGAGGATTTTGGAATCCATATTCATCAAGGATATCGGTCTGAAATTCTCCTTTTTGATGGGGTCTTTGCCTGGTTTGGGGATTAAGGTAATGCTGGCCTCATAGAATGAGTTTGGAAGTTTTCCTTCTGTTTCTATTTTTTGAAACAGCTTCAGGAGAATAGGTATTATTCCTTCTTTGAATGTTTGGTAGAATTCCCCAGGGAATCCATCAGGCCCTGGACTCTTGTTTTTTGGGAGGTTTTTGATCACTGCTTCAATCTCGTTACTGATTATTGGCCTATTCAGGTTGTCAATTTCTTCCTGTTTCAGTCTTGGCAGCTTATAGGTTTCCAGGAAGGCCTCCATTTCATCCAGATTGCTCAGTTTATTGGCATATAGTTGTTGATAATAATTTCTAATAATGGTTTCTATTTCCTTGGTGTTAGTCGTGATCTCTCCCCTTTCATTCATAATTTTATTAATTTGGGTCCTTTCTCTTTTCTTTTGGGTAAGTCTGGCCAGTGGTTTATCGATCTTATTAATTCTTTCAAAGAACCAACTTCTAGTTTCATTGATCTGATCTACTGTGTTTCTGGTTTCTAATTCATTGATTTCTGATCTACTTTTAATTATTTCTCTTCTAATGCGTGGCTTAGGCGTTGTTTGTTGCTTTTTCTCTAGTTCTTTAAGGTGTAGAGTTAGTTGGTGAATTTGGGATTTTTCTATTTTTTTTTGAGTGAGGCTTGGATGGCTATGTATTTCCCCCTTAGGACCGCCTTTGCAGTATCCCATAGGTTTTGGACCGATGTGTTTTCGTTCTCATTGATTTCCATGAATTGTTTAAGTTCTTCTTTGATTTCTTGGTTGACCCAAACATTCTTGAGCAGAGTGGTCTTTAGCTTCCAAGTGTTTGAATTTCTGCCAAATTTTTTCTTGTGATTGAGTTCCAGTTTTAGAGCATTGTGGTCTGAGAATATGCAGGGAATAATCTCAATCTTTTGGTATCGGTTGAGACCTGATTTGTGACCCAGTATATGGTCTATTCTGGAGAAAGTTCCATGTGCACTCGAGAAGAATGAGTATTCTGTTGTTTTAGGGTGGAATGTTCTGTAAATATCTATGAGGTCCATCTGGTTCAGTGTATCATTCAAAGCTCTTGTTTCCTTGTTGATTTTCTGCTTAGATGATCTGTCCATTGCTGAGAGTGGAGTATTGAGGTCTCCTACAATTAACGTATTGTTATCAATATGACTCTTTATTTTGGTTAACAGTTGGCTTATGTAGATGGCTGCTCCCATGTTGGGGGCATAGATATTTACAATTGTTAGATCTTCTTGTTGGATAGACCCTTAAAGAATGATATAGTATCCTTCTGTGTCTCTTATTACAGACTTTAGTTTAAAATCTAATTTGTCTGATATAAGAATTGCTACCCCAGCTTTCTTTTGAGGTCCGCTGGCATGGAAGATAAATCTCCATCCCTTCACTTTCAGTCTGGATGTATCTTTAGGTTCAAAATGAGTCTCTTGTAGACAGCATATGGATGGGTCCTGTCTTTTTATCCAATCTGCAACCCTGTGCCATTTTATGGGAGCGTTTAGGCCATTCACGTTGAGAGTGATTATTGAAAGATATGAATTAATTGTCATCATGTTGCCTGTGAAGACGTTGTTTTTATAGATTGTCCCTGTAAATTTCTGTTGTAGATCACTCTTGGGGTCTTTCTCCTTTTATAGAACCCCCCTTAATATTTCTTGCAGGGCCGGCTTAGTGGTCACATATTCTTTCAACTTCTGCTGGTCGTGGAAGCTCTGCATCTCTCCATCCATTCTAAATGAAAGCCTTGCCAGATAAAGTATTCTTTGCAGCATGTTCTTCTCATTTAGTACCCTGAATATGTCTTGCCAGGCCTTTCTGGCTTGCCAGGTCTCTGTGGATAGGTCTGACGTTATTCTGATGTTCCTCCCTCTGTACGTAAGGAATCTCTTCCCCCTAACTGCCCTTAAGATGGTTTCCTTAGTTCTAAGATTTGCAAGTTTTACTATTACCTGCCGGGGTGTTGGCCTGTTTTCCTTGATCTTAGGAGGGGTCCTCTCTGCATCTAGGACTCAAATGTTTGTTTCATTCCCCAGATTAGGGAAGTTCTCAGCTATGATTTGCTCAAATACATCTTCTAGTCCTCTCTCTCTCTCCACTCTCTCCAGGATTCCAATTATTCTGACATTGGAACGCCTCATGGTGTCACTTATTTCTCTGATTCTATCTTCATGGATTCTGAGTTATTTTTCCCTGGCCTCCTCTTTTCCCTTTTTATCTATTATATTGTCTTCCAGGTCACTTATTCTCTCTTCTGTCTCAGTTACCCTAGCTGTTAGATTATCTAGATTGGATTGGATCTCATTGATAGCATTTTTAAGTTCTGCCAATTCACCTTTTATTTCTGCCCTTAGAGACTCTATGTTGCCATTAATTGATTTCTCCATTCTAGCCATTATCTTCACAATTGCTAGCCTGAATTCCATCCCTGACATTTTGGTTATATCTGCATCCATTTGTAAATCTGCAGCATAAGTCATAATCTCTGAGTCTTTTCTTTTTTGGGGGCTCCTCCTCCTAGTCATTCTGTTGATGGGTGTTTGAGGGAATGTATAGAGTCCAAATTATTGACCAGAACCCAAGCAAGATGCACCTGTTTTCTTGGGACCTTAGGGTTGCTGGCCTCTTGTTTTCCCAGCCTGTGTTCTGCGGGAGGGGCCTGCTGCGCTGTTACTCAGGCAACCCTGTTTGCGCGGAGTTGCCCTGCCCCCCCTGTGGCGGGGGATGGGCTCAGTGGGAATCAGTCTTTGGGCCTTTTGTTCTCTGGCGCCTTTCCCTGGTGGCTTTCGGCATCTCTTCCGCGAGTCAGAGCTGAAGAGACCGTTTCCAACCCTCTGCCTCAGAGCAGAGAGACCACAGTCTGTTCTTCAGTGAGCTCCCCAGGCCACACCGTCTCCATTTCTGTCCCTGCTGCTATAAACTGCAGCGTCCTGGGCTGTGTGCCCCTCCCCAGCGCTCCCAGTCCTGCCTCCAGGTCGGGGCACGTCTCTGCCCTTTGTGCTTCTAAAACCGCCAGCCACTCCCAGTTCGAGTGCGCGTGACTCCTCCGCTCAGGGTTTCCACCCCGGGGGTTTCAGTTCACCAGTGCGACCCTGGCAAACCGGGTTTCCGTCTCGGAGGCTGCAGTTCACGTGCGCGCGACCGTCGCTCCAGGTTTCTGTCCCGGGTGCTGGGGTTCGCATGCGTGCGACCCCGCCAGTCTGGTTTTCCACCCCAGGGGCTGCCCTAAAGTCCTTTCCCGCTGCTACCGGTCTGAGAATCTGTGCCCTGTCCGCAGCGCGAGGCTGTCACTCACCAGCGGTGCAGGATCCCCACGTCCAGGCACCCTCCCGCTGCCGTTTATCCTCTGATATCTGCCCGCAGAATCACAGCTCTCCCCTTTGTACCTCAAAACCAACTGCCTGCAATATTCTGTTTGTAGAGTTCCAGATCTTCTTACATCTCAGGGTGGTTTCGTGGGTGCTCAGAGTGGTCTGGTAGATATCCAGCTCATTTCCAGGACCAGTTGAAATAGGGTCCCCTACTCCTCTGCCATCTTTCCCTCCTGCCCAGAATACACATTCTTTTCAAGTATATATGAAACATTCTCCAGAACAGATCATATAGTAGGCCACAAAACAAGTCTCAACAAATTAAAAAAGATAGAAGTCATACCTTGCATCTTTTCTGACCATGATATGAAACTAGAAATCAATCACAAGAAAAAAATCTAGAAAGAGCACAAATACATGGAGGTCAGATAAAATCCTACTAAATAATGAATGGGTTGGGGGCCTGGGTGGCTCAGTTGGTTAAGCGACTGCCTTCGGCTCAGGTCATGATCCTGGAGTCCTGGGATCGAGTCCCGCATCGGGCTCCCTGCTCAGCGGGGGGTCTGCTTCTCCCTCTGACCCTCTTCCCTCTTGTGCTGTCTCTCATTTTCTCTCTCAAATAAATAAATAAAATCTTAAAAAAAAAATAATGAATGGGTCAACCAAGAAATCAAAGAGGAAATAAAAAAAATACATGGACATAAATGAAAATGAAAACACAATAGTCCAAAATCTTTGGGATGCAGGAAAAGCAGTTCTAAGAGGAAAGTTTATAGCAATACAAGCTTATGTCAAGAAGAAACAAACCACATGCAAAACAAAACACTCAAACAACCTAACCTTACAGCTAAAGGAGCTAGAAAAAGAACATACAAACTCAAAAGGAAGGAAATAATAAAGATTAAAGCAGAAATAAATAAAATAGAAACTCACACATACACAATAGAACAGATCAATGAAACCAAAAAGATCAACAAAACTGATAAACCTTTATCCAGACTCATAAGAGACAGACTAAAAAACAAACAAAAAAAGAAGTGAGAGGAGAAATATCAACCAACACCATAGAAGTGCAAAAGATTATAATACCATATTATGAAAAATTATATGCCAACGAATTATACAACCTGGAAGAAATGGATAAATTCCTAGAAACATATAACCTGCCAAAACTGAATCAAGAAGAAATAGAAAATTTGAACAGACCGATTACCAGCAATGAAATTGAATGAATTGATTACTGAATCATAAAATGCCCAACAAGCAAAATTCTAGGATCAGTGTCCAGCTGAATTCTACCAAACATTTAAAGAAGAGTTAATACCTATTCTTAAACTTTTCCAAAAAATAGAAGAGGAGGGAAAGCTTCCAAATCCATTCTATGAGGCCACCATTATCCTGATACCAAAACCAGATAAAAGTACTACACAGTATCTCTGATGAACATAGGTACAAAAATCTTCAACAAAATACTATCAACTCTAATCCAACAATACATTAAAAAATCATTCACCATGATCAAGTGGGATTTATTCCTATGATTCTAAGGGTGGTTCAATATTTGCAAAGCAATCAATGTGATATATCACATCAATAAGAGAAAGGATAAAACCGATATGATCCATGGGTGCCTGGGTGGCTCAGTCGTTAAGCATCTGCCTTTGGCTCAGGTCATGATCCCAGGGTCCTGGGATGGAGCCCCACATTGGGCTCCCTGCTCAGCAGGGAGTCTGCTTCTCCCTCTCCCTCTGCCTGCTGTTCCTCCTGCTTGTGCTTGCTCTCTCTGTGTCAAATAAATAAAATCTTAAAAAAAACAAAACCAATATGATCTTTTCAATAGATACAAAACAAACATTTGACAAAGTACAGCATCCATTCATGATAAAAACCCTCAATAAAGTAGGTTTAGAGGGAACATACTTCACAATAAAGGCCATATATGAAAAACCCACAGCTATCATACTGCATGATAAAAAACAGAATTTTTCCCCTGAGGTCAAGATCAAGACAAGCATGTCCATTCTCACAACTTTTATCCAACATGGTACTGGAAGTCCTAGCCACAACAATCAGACAAGAAGAAGGAATAAGAGGCATCCAAATTGATAAAGAATAAGTATAACATTCAATATTTGCAGATGCCATGTTACTATGTAAGAAAACCTGAAAGACTCCACCCAAAAACTACTAGAAACTGATAAATGAATTCAGTAAGGTCGCAGGCTACAAAATCAATGTATAGACCTGTATCTCTGAAACAAATAATACATTACATGTTAAAAAAAAAAGAAAAAGATAGTAGGAAGGGGAAAATGAAGGGGGGAATCGGAGGGGGAGACGAACCCTGAGAGACTATGGACTCTGAGAAACAAACTGAGGGTTCTAGAGGGGAGGGGGTTGGGGGAATGGGTTAGCCTGGTGATGGGTATTAAAGAGGGCACATACTGAATGGAGCACTGGGTGTTATACGCAAACAATGAATCATGGAACACTACATCAAAAACTAATGATGTAATGATGGTGATTAACATAACATAATAAAATAAAATTTAAAAAATAAAAAACTTATAAATTAAAAGAGACCTCAATGATATATCAACGAGGCACAATGTACTGCTGGACTAGCTAAATGTACTATAAAGGACATTTTGGAGATAACTAGAAAAATGAACTAACTTCTAGATGATAGTAAGGAATTATTGTTAATTAGGTATGACTATATCATTTTGTCTGAGAAGGATATAGTTCTATGTTTCGGAAAATAAATGCTAAAATACCTAAGGAAAAAAAAAGAAATTCATTGCATTTCTTTACACTAATAATGAAGCACTGGAATGAGAAATTAAGAAAACAATCCCATTTATACTACAAAAGAGTATGGTACTGGCACAAAAATGGGAACATAGATCAATAGAACCGAATAGAGAGCCAAGAGAAAAAGAACCCACAATTATATGGTCAATTAGTCCTCAACAAAGGAGGCAAGAATATCCAACGGGAAAAAGACAATCTCTTCAACAAATAGTGTTGAAAAAACTGAGCAGCAACATGCAGAAGAATGAAACTGGTCCACTCTCTTAAACCAATCACATAAACTCAAAATGGATTAAGGACCTAAATGTGAGACCTGAAACTATAAAAATCCTACAAGACAGCACAAGCAGTAATTTCTCTGACATTGGTCATAGCAACATTTTTCTAGATATGTTTCCTGAGGCAAGGTATGCAAAAGCAAAAATAAACTATCGGGACTACATCAAAATAAAAAGCTTCCGCACAGCAAAGGAAACAATTAACAAGACTTAATGGCAACCTACTGAATAGGAGAAGATATCTGCAAATGATATATATAACAAAGGGTTAGTATCCAAAATATATAATGAACTTATACAACTTGACACCAAAAAAAACCCCAAAAAGTCAATTAAAAAATGGGCCTGGGGCACCTGGGTGGCTAAATTGGTTAAGCAACTGCCTTCAGCTCAGGTCATGATTCTGGAGTCCCGGGATCGGGTCCCACATCAGGCTCCCTGCTCAGCAGGGAGTTTGCTTCTCCCTCTGACCCTCCCCCTCTCATGCTCTCTGTCTCCCATTCTCTCTCTCAGATAAATAAATAAATAAATAAATAAACCTTTAAAAAAAATGGGCCTAAGATATGAACAGAAATTTCTCTAAAGAAGACGTACAGATGGCCAACAGACACATGAAAAGATACTCAACATCACTCATCATCCGGGAAATGAAAACCACAATGAGATATCACATTACACTTGTCAGAATAGCAAAAATCAAAACCACGAGAAACAAGTGTTGGCAAGGATGTGGAGAAAAAGGAACTATCTTGCACTGTTGGTGGGAATGCAAACTGGTGCAGCCACTGTGGAAAACAGTTTGGAGGTTCCTCAAAAAATTTAAAAATAGAACTACCCTACAGTCCAGTAATTCCACTATAGGTATTTCCCCAAAGAATACAAAAACATTAATTCAAAGGGATACATGCACATCTATGTTTATTGCAGCATTATCTACAATAGCCAAATTATGGAAGTAGCCCATGTGTCCATTGGTAGATGAATGGATAAAGAAGAAGTGGCATATATCTACAATGGAATATTAAACAACCTTAAAAAAGAATGAAATCCTGCCATTTGCAACAATATGGATGGACCTAGAGTATAATGCTAAGCAAAGTAAGTCAGTCAGAGAAAGACAAATACCATATGATGTCACTCATATGTGGAATTTAAGAATCAAGACAAATGAACAAAGGAAAAAAAAAAAAAAGACAAACCAAAACATAGACTCTTAACTATAGAGAACAAACGGATGGTCACCAGAGGAACAGTGGTGGGGGGAATGGGTGAAACAGGTAATGGGGATTAAAGAGTCCACTTATCTTGATGAGCACTGAGTAAGGTACAGAACTGCTGAATCACTATATTGTACACCTGAAACTAATATAACACTGTATGTTAACTATATCGAATTCAAACTGTATGTTATGTCAAACACTGTATGTTAACTATATCGAATTTACTCATTAAAAAACAACACATTTCCATTTCTTTGGATCTCCGTTTCTTCAACAATGACTACAATTTATGACTTAAAAATGTGTAGTACTGGGGCGCCTGGATGGCTCAGTCGTTAAGCGTCTGTCTTCAGCTCAGGTCATGATCCCAGGGTCCTGGGATCGAGCCCCACATAGGGCTCTCTGCCCAGCAGGAAGCCTGCTTCTCCCTCTGCCATTCCCCCTGCTTGTGTTCCCTCTCTCGCTGTCTCTCTCTCTGTCAAATAAATAAAATTTAAAAAAAAATGTGTAGTACTAAAGGAATTAAAAGGGATTCCTGGTTTTTAAGCCATTAAAAAATCATGCTAGAAAATTGGGTTTCCACCAGAATGTGAAGTTTTGGGATATAGATACCATTCTGTGATAAGACATTCTTGGGTTGTTTGTGCCATTCATAATAAAGCTGCCCTCTCAGGAAACTCATCCCCTTCCTGTGGCATTACGTATATAAGGCCCTAGCAACTGCATTGGTTAAATGACCCAAACGATTGTACTGCTTGACCAAGAATAACTGGATCCAGTGTATGCACCTGGACCAAATCAGAACAATCAGATTTTCTTCTTGTGTACTTATGGTATCTGATAAACCTCCTCTGTGCAAATGGACCTATAACATGTGAATCTGGAATCCTGAGTCAACATTTTTACTATGTAGGCTGGAAAGCAAAGAAGAGGGGAAGGGAAAGAGGAGGAGGTGGAGGAAAGGAGGGAGAGAAATTCATCTTATAAACCACAAAGAATACATAACATTTTAGAAACCTATATTTCCTAGAAGGTGAGGTCAAAAGTTGAGGGTTGGAGTTGCCAGTCTACTTATTAAATTCCTTCTCTCTCTTTTTTTGCTTGTTTTTTTTTTTTTTTTATCTGTAATGTTTTTATGAGGGTGCAGAAAGGCATAATTTGGTTGAAAATACCAGTAGCACAGATGCCACAAATTTCAGGAAATCACCGACATCTTGAATTTTAGCCAATGATCTATAAATAGTAATCATTAACTTGAAGTAGCCAATTCTCTCAATACAAGTAATTCAAATGTGTTTAATAAAATGACTAAAACAAAAACTTATAAATCCTTAATATGTGTTATGTTCTATTGTAAGGACACTACAAATAATATAATTATTCCAGGGACATTTCAAATTTGTGTAATCCTTGTAATAATCCTGTGAGATAGGTACCATCATCTATCCCCATTTTTCAGATGAAAAACCTGTGCCACAGTGATTAACTAACTTGCTCAAGACCAACCAGAACTAAGCAGTGTTATTTTCACAAAGGCTACCTCAGTCCATGATCGTAACCATTATTCCACTCCTAATATCCAATGAAAGGATAGATATCTCAATGACTTCTCAACCCAATCCCATTGTTTGTAGTTTTCTCAGGCACTATACAGTATTGATCATCCCTTTTGCTTTCTTTCTCTGCCACTTTCCCAAATTTACTAGCTCATTCTTAATGCCAGTTAAATGTGTTAAAGCTTCCCAAATCTTAAAACAAAATATATAATTGCCTCTATTTCACTTACTCTTATAACTAAGAGTATATTCCACATTCTCTTCATTCTCTTTAAAGCTAAACTTAAGAGAATTGACTGCACTTATTAACCCTATTCCTTTAGAGTTATTTATTCCCCAAACACATTCCAAACTGCAAATGTAGTTGCAACTCCTCCAAAAGATTTACTTCTAAGTTCGTTATTGTCCTCTTGTCACTGAACATGATAAGAGTCTAAAAAATCTTTTTTATCTTGACATTTCAGTAGTTTTTAACACAGTAAAGGCTTTTGTTCTCTTGGCTAAACTGGTTTCCTTGTCTACTTCTTAACAACTACTTTTCTGCCACATTTGCTGGCTTATCACTCTAAAATGAGCTTGTAAATTATAGAGTTATGTGCATTTTTGGCATTACATTTGTTGAACTTAATTGCCATTTTAAAATATTTTTAAAATGACACTGGTTTGGCAGTAAAACAAAATGAATATTGTGAATGCAGAAATGCATGTGGATAGCAATGTGGCATGAATTTGATAGTACAGCAAGTATAAATCAGTGGAGGACTCACTGCATCTCCACATTTACTTGCAAAGTAACAATGAATTTCTTTATGATGTCTGAAAAAGAAAGATACTAACAATAGATGAAGATGAGTTATATTTTGTTACTGAATTCTGTGCATAGAAATTGCCTTTCACATGCTAAGCTGGAAATTACTGGCACCAAAATTGTAGAATGGAGTTCAGTGACTTGGAAGAAAATTTTGGAAGCAAAAATAGAGTGCATTGTAAGAAATCTTAGAGCATTTACATTCCTGATAACACGGAGTGTGTGTGTGTGTGTGACAGAGATGACATCAATACCCCCAAGGGGAGGCTGATTGTGAATAGAAAACATTTTTAGGAAAACATCCAGTTGATTTCACTTGTATTTACTTTTCTATGTATAACCAAGAGTGGTTATATGTTGAAATCTAAGGAAATCTTTAAAAATATAAAAAATCTAAATAATAAAAAAATTGCATTGTAGTTTATCAGTTTTTCTCCTAGTAATACAAAATAGCACATTTTACAATTGATAGTATTTCAGATTTGATGAAATACAATACCATACTATATATAATGTGTGTGATTATTTGATTTACTCTCCACCTTCTCTAGAATATAGACTCCATGAGAATATGGACTCTGTTGTTTTCCATTCAATCCCAGAGTCTGTAACAATGCTTGACACATAAAATGGGTGAACTTCCTGTCATTCAAAAATATAAATGAAGATGGGTTTTTACTTGTTGGTGTCCTGAGGTTCCTGTTGACCAGAGGCCTCTGACTTTGGCACAGTATGTGGCTTTTGCTATTGTTATCTGTGAACATTTCAAGTCCTATGTGCAGTGACATAAAAAGGGACTTCCTAAAGTGGGAGTTCTTAAGGCCCACCTTCCTGAGTTTAAATTACATCTTCAGCCAATTCTTCTGACATTATTTACTCTCACAATCCCTCAAGCACTTTTAAATTTGCATATAACTCTCTTCGTCGTTGTTTGGTTTTGCAATTATTTTTGGCTTTCTTGAGATATTTAAAATGTTTTCTCACCTACCTCTAAAGAACAATTAATGCCATCTCATTGGAGTATTTATATCCCTATTAATTCTGTTCTACCTACTTAATCTTTTTGGAAGTATTCTGTCCTCTAATCATGTATATGTCTTTTCCTTCCAGTATGTCAGCACCACAAATATTAAAGACATTAAAATCATATCTGATTGGATTCTGGATTGCTACTATAAGAGAGTTTGGTCTGGCTCTATAATTATAACCTTGAAATCATGCTAATGATATATTACATAGCACAAACTTGTTAAGGTTAAAATCAGAAGTTGTGACCATCATATGCATAAATAGCAGTTAACTTCCAAATATTACAGAATAGTCATATAGAAACCGGCAATGTTACACTAACCCCACCTTTACCTTGTCTCTCTAAGTTTTACCAGCCTGTGAAGAGATAAGAAATTACACTGGCAGCCTATCCCTAGAGCAGATGGAAGAATGTTAGTGCTCAACAAAGGCCCCTGCCTGGTATTTTAGAGAGTGTTTCACATTTCCTTGCAAACAAGTCTGCTCCCACCAACTGCCACCACCCCTGCTGCTGTCTCCCTCTGGGCATTGGCACTAATCTACTCATCTTTACACTCTCCATTTGGGCCTCTATGAAATGTATTGCTGCTTTACTGGGTACAAAAATCTCTTGCCATGAGCTATGGTCACTCTGCCAAATGCCTCTGCCTATGTACAAAAGTCTGAGTGCCAAATGAACTAGGTGGTTTGGAGGAAACTGGGAGAGAACACTGCAATCCTCTGAGTTACACTGTGTCAGGTTGGGGACAAAGCCCTACTATAAAAATTTTAGTCAAATAGCTTTTAACCTTTTAACTTATCATCTGTGTCTTCATAGAACTCTATGGCACTGGGATGGAGGACACACTGGAAGGATTAATATTTCAGAATCACTAGCTCCTTAATGACAAAGCTGGCTGTATGTAAGTAGGTCTAACTCCCTGTGGCTAGCTACTTTTTTTTTTGCTAAGGATGGAGTGTCCTAGAAGGCTCCTCAGCCACTTCTCCTAAGTCTGCCCCAACTGTTCCTAGAATATCTTTACTGCTTAGACTCAAGCTTGACTCTTGCTTAGAACTTAAAATTACAACATGGAAAATGCACAATGCTAGCTGACTGGGTGATACAAAAAATATGTTTCTCTCTCTCTCGCTCTCTTTTTTTGGCTTATATTTTAATTGGACAAAATTATCTTAAAACCAATTTTGAAGGAATTTTAAAGTGTCAACTTTGTACATCATTTATGCTTTCATTTTTATCAGGAAACGTGGTTTTCCTTTGGCCTTATGCTGGTTTTAGCCTTGAAATTCCTTTAGTTACAAGTGCTTGCTGTAGCTAATAGTGTCATTCCACAGTGATTAAGACTGACACAGCCTCCTGTTGGGGCCCAGGCTTGTTTGCAGATGCTCCCGGTTCTAATGACAGTTCTCACATAGATCCTTTTTTTTATTATTATGCTATGTTAATCACCATACATTACATCATTAGTTTTTGATGTGGTGTTCCATGATTCATTGTTTGTGTATATCACCCAGGGCTCCATGCAGACAGAACGTACCCTCCTTAATACCCATCACCAGGCTAACCCATCCCCCACCCTTCTCCCCCCCCAGAACCCTCAGTTTGTTTCTCAGAGTCCATAGTCTCTCATGGTTTGTCTCCCCCCTCCGATTCCCCCCCTTCATTTTTCCCTTCCTACTATCTTCTTCTTCTTCTTCTTCTTCTTCTTCTTCTTTTTTTAAACATATAATGCATTATTTGTTTCAGAGGTACAGGTCTGTGATTCAACAGTCTTACACAATTCACAGCGCTCACCATAGCACATACCCTCCCCAGTGTCTATCACCCAGCCATCCATCCCTCTCATCCCCCACCACTCCAGCAACCCTCAGTTTGTTTCCTGAAATGTTGCCATTTGCAACGACGTGGATGGAACTGGACGGTATTCTGCTGAGCGAAATAAGTCAATCAGAGAAAGACATGTATCATATGATCTCACTGATATGAGGAATTCTTAATCTCACATAGATTCTTGATGTGGCTTTAGACCAGTCTCCCTCCCTGTACTGAGCTCTACCTATAAAACTGGGCAAAGGGGCTTCTGAGAGTTTTTTACATTTCATTCAAGGATTAGAAGCAGTATAGCAGAATGAACACGTTCAACAACACCATCTCTTTGTTCTGTGAAATGGTAGTTTTTTGGGGAGCTAAAACAAACACAGCTAAGCTTAACCAGGAGAAACATCCCTTACCTATTTTACCTATAATGCTTTTGGTACTCTGTACTAAGCAAAGTCATATAGCTAGGCATAGTCAGACAGCTAGCAGCCAGAAGGGAAATAATCCCTGCCTTTTATATGGAAGAGACTCTTTATCATCCTTTGCAGATAAATCATTCCTATTAAGTGGACAATTTGTCTCTTTAGAACAATGTATAATTTTTTCTACTATTATTTGACATGAAAGAATGTTAAGGGCGATATTTGCTCTGTGAGAAATAGTACCAGAATGAAATTGTACAGTGCTGGCAATTAACTCTATGTGCCTATATATATAATGCTTAGAGAGCCTTTGATACATTAAAGATATTTAATTCATTTTTTCCCAAAGGTGATCCAGAATAAACAATATTGAAGGAGAAGAACAAAGTTGGAGGACAGATAATACCTGACTTCAAAACTTACTATAAAGCTGCAGTAATCGAGACAGTGTGGTATTGGTGAAAGAATAGAAAAATAAATCAATGAAACAGAACAGAGAGCTCAGAAATAGATCCACATAAATATAGTCAACCGATCTTTGATGAATAAGCAAAGACAATACAGTGGAACAAAGATTTTACAACAAATGGTGCTAGAACAACCAGACATCCACACACAAATCTAGACACACACTTCCACCCATCACCAAAATTACTTAAAATAAATCACAGACCTAAATGTAAAATTCAACACTATGAAACTCCTAGAAGATAA
Organism: Mirounga leonina; assembly: GCF_011800145.1. Taxonomy (NCBI): domain Eukaryota; kingdom Metazoa; phylum Chordata; class Mammalia; order Carnivora; family Phocidae; genus Mirounga; species Mirounga leonina. Next base: position 28,701,949 of record NW_023270323.1, on the reverse strand, counting down.
CATAGGAGAACACCTCATGAAATTGGGTATGGCAGTGACTTTTTAGATACAACACCAAAGGCACGATTCATTAAAAATTTTTGATAAGCTAAAAGTCATTAAAATTAAAAAATTCTGCTTTGTGAAAGACAATGTCAAAAGAATGAGAAGAAAAGTCACAGACTGAGAACAAATATTTTCAAAAGACAAATCTGATAAAGAATTATCATCCAAAATATAAAAAAAAAACCTCTTAAAACCCAACGATAATAAACAACCTGACTAAAAAAAAAAAAAAAAAAAATGGGCCAAAGATCTTAACAGACACCTCACAAGATATACAGAAATCAAATAAGAATATAAAAAGCTGTATCATATATCATCAGGGAAATGAAAATTAAAACAATGTCATACCACTACACACCTATTAGAATAGCCAAACTTCAAAACACTGACAACACCAAATGCTGGTGAGGATGTGGGACAACAGGAACTCCCATTCATCACCAGTGAGAATGGAAAATGGTATAGCTACTTTCTGAGACACTTGGTGGTTTCTTACAAAATTAAAAACACCCTTACCATACAATCCAGAATTCACATTCTTTGGTATTTACTTAAAGGAGTTGAAAACTTATGTCCACACAAAAGTCTGGACAGGAGTATTTATGCCAGCTTTATTCATAACTGCCATAACTTGGAAGCAACCGAGATGCTTTTCAGTAGGTATATGGATAAATAAACTGGTACATCCAGATAGTGGAATATTTTTCAGTGCTACAAAGAAATGAGCTATCAAGCCCTGAAAAGACATGAAGGAAACTTAACTCCATATTCCTAAGTGAAATAAGCCAATCTCAAAAGGCTACCTATTATATGATCCCAACTCTATGATATTCTGGAAAAAGCAAAACTACAGAGATAGTAAAAAGATCGGTGGGTGCCAGGGGGTTGGGGGCAGGGGTCGGAAGGGATGTATAGGTGGAACATAGAAAATTACTAGGGCCATAGAAAATTACTTTTCTATGATACTATAATGATGGATAGTTATCATTATACATTTATCCCAAACCATAGAATATATAACACCAGCAGGGAACCCTAATGTAAACTGTGGACTTTGGGTGATTACAATATGTCAGTGTAGGGTCCTCAACTATAACAAATGTACCACTCTGGTGGGGGATGTTGATAAGGGGAAAGGCTGTGCATTGTTGGGGGAAGAGGCTATATGGGGTATCTCTGTACCTTCCTCTCAATTTTACTGTGAAGCTAAAACTATTCTAAAAATAAAGTCTTTCAAAGAGTGAAAAAACATCCAGATTTAAATAATAACATCTCACCATTTTCTTTCACTAGCTAGCAATCACTTACGAAGCAGAAATAATATACAAGTCGAAAATGAGATAAAACATAGTTTTACACACACACGCCCACAGATACAAAGTGTTAGGAGAGCTAAACACACCATAATATTACTTCAGCCAGTGGTTTCAGGGAAGAGGGTAGTTTTGAAATGATATTAAAGGCCTAGAGTGATGAGATTTTAACAGGTGGGAGAAGCAACTTCTAAACATAAAAAAAGGATTTTTGGCAAAGACAGGTAAAAGGAGAAAATGTATTTGGAGAAGAGTTGAAATAAAATATGCAAATGAAATGGAGGATCTCCTGGAAAGGCTTAGTGACTGTTTCAAAGTCTGTAAAAGGCTGTATCCTTGGGGAATTGACAGGTTCCTGATAGGGAACTCAATATTACAGATCCTGTATCCTGATGCATGTGAGAATCAAAATGTCCTTCAGGATAGAGTCATGATATCCAATCTCAGGGACTGATAAACATTATGATGACTTATTAGTGAAAAATAGAAAAATCACATACATGATAAAGTCACATTCAGATGACCAGGATATTTTCTACTTATGGGGAAACTTTTATCATAATTCAAATAGCGGTCTGAAAATGGCTTCATTAACATCGGCTCATAGGAGTTAGAAGTGCTTGCCTAATTAAGTGCTCTTAGTGGCAACCCAAGGGAGTGACGGTCTTACCATTGGGCTATCAAACCGAAGTCGCTGGCCAACAATTTCAGTCCCTTGGACAGTGGTTGACAGAGATTGTCAGTTTATGGCATTTGCCCCTTTGGGTTTGTTTTTTTTTTTTCCTTTTCTTCCCCCATCTTTTCTCTGAAAGATGTGTTCTTTGTTTAGTTATGTTAATAAATTCCGTCAAAATGAATGTAGCCCTTGGATCCCTCTGCTCCTTTCTGTGGATGCTGCTATCATCCATTTTATGTTACTTTTATAGTTTGTCATTTGGGACTAAATTATTTACTTTTCATCCTCTTCCTCTTCCCAGGTGTCATTTTTTGTTAACACATGTCTTTTAAATGCAGATGAACTTATTAATGGTCTATTCTGAAGGTACTGGAGATCTTCAATCAATTCAATTTCATATTTTCTGATTTTTTTTACTGTTACTTTCTAACAAATAGCTGCTGAGATTCTGTCCTCTAAAATAATGTCTAAATGCTTTAACATGACAAAAGAGAATGACAAATGTATAGGTAAAATGTTTGTCCATTTAAGCCCAGGCATTAATTCTATTTGTGTTTTCAACATGTTGCACATTCTAATAGAGTGCTGGAAACTGATTTAGGGAAGATATGATGGACTTAATTGTTAAGACCTCTAGGAAGTAAAGCATTTCTATGCCTTACATTTGGCCAGGTAGTAGAATGATTTATTTTTATATTTGCGTTTCCCTCATCTGTTTTTTAATAGCCTATTCTTTCTTCTTGGCATTTTCTTACATTTCAAGGGCCCTCAACCTCTTCTTTACCAGAGAATTTCTCTCTCTAGGTATTTCTAGCCCCCCCCCCAAATCCATATACAGCCATGTAGCCCATATTTTCCTTTCATAATAGGAACTATCACATGCTGAGTGCCTACTATGCGCCAGATGTTGCATAACAGGTTTATGAAACTACATTTGTTTCAGCCAAGTTGGTAAGTTGGTATTATGAACAAACATGCCAAACACAATCTGTGCTCAAGAACTTTACCTCAGTTGTGCTGCCCATGCTCTCTCATTATATTCTCATGGCTTGCTCTCTCACTTCATTTGGGTCAGAATCCTTCTGATCACACTATTTAAATTAATTCCTCTCCTCACTTACCCAATAATCTCTATATCCTTGCCCAGTTATATTTTCTACATTCTAACACATCACTATCTGACATTATATATATGTATATAATATATAATAAACATTGTATATGAATTTATGTATGTATACATATACCCATATATGCCATCCACTCTCCTGCTCCAATAATATAAGCTCTATGATGGCACGTGCTTAAACCGTTTTGGTCCTCACTGTTTTTACAGCATCAGACTAGGACCTGGCACAGTAAACTTCAATATGTGTTTTGTTGAGTGATCAAAGGAATGACTAATCCCCTAAATATAGATCAAAGAAATTAGCCCAGGTTACAGAAAAATTACTGTTGTTTATTAATGTGTTTTCTCCACAAAAATAAAAGGGATTTAAATTGGGACTTCTGTATATAAAAATCTGTTACTTCACATTGTTGGATCTGAAAGTCCACTCATTAATTTTCATCACAAAATAATAATATGAACAACAACAATAATGATCATTGGAAGAAAAATAGCAAAGATATTTGAGCAACTTGTTTGGAACAGGCATTAGATGAAATGATCTCTCTCTCTCTCGTCTCTTTATCTATCTCTCTGTTTCTGTTTCTTTCTTTTTCTCTGTGTCTTTCTTCCTCTCTAAATATTTCTTCCAGTTTAATGTACCCAGTATTCCTATGGGTGTCATTATAGAGATGAGAAAACTAAGGTCAAAAGTGAAGTTTCTCAAAGTTTATAGCTCCTGAGTGGTAGCAGTGATTGAAAGGTAACAACCTGACCCAAGAGTCTGAGCTATGACACTAAGCCAAAGCAATCATTTATTTTGTCTAGATTTGAAATGGTACCCCTTTTTATGCAAATCTATCCTGTTTATATCTTATAAGAGGACCTCTTTAATTTCCTAGTTACAAGATGCAATGAGAGAGGGAGAAAGAGAATTTGATAGTTTTTCTAAGTTAAAAAGTACTCTACTCATCATAGTCAAAATTATTTCTTTAAAGAATTATTTAATTATTTTCTTTAAAGGAGATTATTGGTGTTTTAGATTAAATGACCCACAAAACCCAAATAATAACTGTTCTATATTAAAATCAAAACTAGCAATTTTGTAATTAAACTTCCTTGGATTGAGGCTAAAATTAATTCTGCTTATTTCAAAATTTCAAAATTTCTTGGAAATTTTTCAATTTCTCTGAAATTATTTTGATGAAAATAAGTCTTATTTTATTTTGTTTATTTTATTTTATTATTTTTCCCCTCATAGGAAGCGCAACTTGCTAGCAGTTCAGCTAGGGGTTGGGGAGTCCTCCTTTGGTATCCAGAATGTTCCCACTTTATTTTTTTTTTAAATAGAATGTTCCCACTTTTAAGAAACAAAGGGATTAGGGGCTTGGGATTCTGAGAGGAGGAGTTCTTCCACAGACTCCAAATTTGTTTTAGGTTCATCACTGTAGTTTTGTTCTTTCCAGCATCAATCTTACATTCTAGTGAGTTCTTAGGGAAGGACAATTTTTAATCCAGGCTATTCATGTTGCAATGGACCTTAGTGATATCTAAGTCTCTTCCATTCTATAGATAAAGGAACTAAGTGACAAAGGGGGTGAGTGATTTGTCCATGATCAAACATCCAGCTAATGCTAATTAATGCCTTTGATTTTAATTTCCATCTTTATGGCAAACAAACCAGATATATTTCCCATAAAGAATTTCAGCAAAGATCTCATTGCCCCGTTGCAAACCTGCCTATATATTGATGCATTTTCTATAGGCAAGCATAAAATATCTTAATGATGTATCTGGTTTCTTTACTTTATGAAGATGTTCTATGATGATCCAAACTATAGAAGTGTCATTCTTTGGGGGGGGGGGGGGCTTGATTACCGACAGTGTGATTTCCTCCTAACATGTCCTATATATTATTCTATTACAGGGTGAATGTAAGGAAAGGTTCATTTTTGGATATTGTTTTGCAAATAGATTAACATTTAAAACTGTTTTTATAATTAATGTACTTAGAATGAACCTTCTCTCCTTTAGGAATTTTAGTTTTCCCTCAATATAAGCTTATCATGTTATTGGAGAGAAGTAGGTAAAAGCTTTCTTAGAAAATAAATATTTGCAGGAGGGATTAGGAGAACAAAACCATTATACTTGAAGAATAACTTAGAGGCTTTTATGCAAGTATATTTGTACTATTTTCTCAACTTGCATGATAGAAAAACACATTTAAAATACTGGAGAAATTGGAGTCCTATTTTAATATTATTTGTTTAAATACTATTTCATTGATAAACTTTACAATATAAGCCATGGGTTCTTATGGCTTCTTTAGTTTCATGGTATTAATTTCTTTTGTATTCAGGTTGAATGATGTTTACTTGCTAAACAACCAGTTTACTTAAGAAAATATACACTTTTAGAATAGACAATGTGTAAGACACAGACAGACAAAATTAGAAAAGATGAATCTGTAACAGAGGTTTATGTTATAATGAAGAAAATAAAAACATACAAAATAGATGGCCTCAGTCAATATGGTCAACTGAAATGAGATAGGTTCATCTCTACAAAATCAATATCTTAAGCCTCAGTTGGATATAGGTGCTATTTCTAAATTAACCCTACTCTCATGGGATTGACACCCTGTCTGAAAGAAAGAAAGAAAGAAAGAAAGAAAGAAAGAAAGAAAGAAAGAAA
>NW_023270323.1:28647063-28696103 GCF_011800145.1 Mirounga leonina | reverse complement strand
AAAGAAAGAAAGAAAGAAAGAAAGAAAGAAAGAAAGAAAGAAAGAAAAGAAAAAAAGAAAAGAGAAAAGAAAAGGAAAGAAAAGTCTTGCCTTAGTCCAACTCCAGTGAATCAAATAAAAACTGCCCCTACAAAGGCCCTATACAGTCCAAGATCCGTTGTACTCCCATGAAATCAAGAACTGCTGAGGATGAATTCAGAAGAAAAAACCATCATGACAGAAAAAGTTCATAGATACAACAAAACCGAAACTAGACTTTAAAAACGGTCCATTAAAATACAAAAGAATCAATTAAACAAAAATAAGATGGTATGGGGAAAAAAAACAAGCAGATCTGAGAGAAAAAAAAATTGAAACTCTAGAAATGAAAAACATGGTCATAAAAAAATGGACAGGTAATATAATGAACTACTTTACAGAAGACTTAGTATTCATAAAGATTTCCTCAGGGAAATTACCAGAATATAACATACAAAGATAAGGGATCTATTAAGACAAGCTTCAACTTGCATTTTATAGGAGTTCCAGAAAGAGAGAACGAATGGAGAAGAGGCACAATTGAAAAAATGTAATGGCTTAAATCATTTTATGATAGAGAAAATACACGAACTCTCAGATTGAAAAATTACCTCTAATCCTAATCAGGGGAAATAAACCCAAACACATGCCCAAATACATAGTAGTAAATCTTCAGAATATCAAAGCTAAATATATATATATATATATATATATATATATATTTATATATATATATCTATATTTATATATATATATATATTTATATATATATATTATAATATATATATTTAATAATTAGGAGGAAACACAGAATCCAACAAATGTAAAGTCTCTAACTGGCTGTAGGCTTATCATGAGCAACAGAGGCCAGAAGATATAGTGAGTCATCCCAGAATTCTGTAATAAACTAAGATTTTATTGAAAGAAAGAGTGAATTTTCACCTTTACAAAAACTAATAGAATTTATTACTCTCAGATCTTCTCTAAATAAATCACTGAAGGGGTCTGCCAGCAAGAAGCAAATCAAAGACAAAAAGAAAGATTGGTACACAAAAGCAAGGGTAAACAAGTCAAATATTTAACAAATCTAATTTTAACTATGATTTTTAGTAATAGTATTATAATTACAAGTATTACAGAAAAAAATAAGTAGCTCTAAATTAATAATGAACAATGCCCTGGAGAATACAGTAATATCTGCAATACTGTTTTTGTTTGGAAGACGAAGTATGTATGTAGCAAGTAACTTTGAAACCAATTAAGTGCACACACACATGCACAGAAAAGAGAAAATAGATTTAATCAAACAAAAAGGTAAGAATTCTGAAAATTAAAGCAAAAGAAAATTTTGGTAAGTAGAGGCTCAAAGTAAAATTAAATAAAAGTGTATCCTTAGGGCTCCCGGGTGGCTCAGTCGGTTAAGGGTCTCCTTCAGCTCAGGTCATGATCCCAGGGTCCTGGGATTGAGTCCTGCATTGGGCTCCCTGTTCAGCGGGGAGTCTGCTTCTCCCTCTCCCTCTCCCCTTCCCCCTGCTTGTGCTCACTCTCATGCTCTCTCTCTCTTTCTCAAATAAATAAATAAATAATAAATGTGTATCCTTAACAGCAATTGATATAAATGGATTAATATACTTCCTTTCATGAGAAGCAACATTGATAAAAGATTGTGATATATATTACATCTGATTTACATGCAATGTGCTAAAGAGAGGAGGTCAATGTGGAATACTTCTTCTAGGAAGTAGGATTTTATCTTAACTTCAAAAGAAAGGACAGAATTTGCCTGGGCCGTATTTGAAATGTGTATGTGATATGGATACTCTAGCCAATGTAAAATAATCTAGGAATAACCTAGGGTCAAAGTGCAAAACATATTTGTTGTATTGTGGGAGAGGTAATAAGTACATCAGTGTATTTGAAGCAAAACTGTATGTGATGGAGAGATAAACAGGATTCCTTTTCTGTAAGAATTTACATTAGAAGCCTAGAATCAGTGGTGGCAATAAGCTGGAACCTATAACAAATGTGGAGTTTGTTACCGAATAAATGTGGAACTTTGTATAAGTTTCTATACTGAATAAATGTGGAATGCTGTATAAGTTTCTAAAATGATCTAATCTATAGTCCATTCACTTGGAAAATGAAATAATACACGTTTCATAGATGTATTTTGAGTATTAAGTTAAATAATTTTTTTATAAGAGCTGAGTTTATTATCTGGCAAATGTTAGGGTCATAGAAAATGCTAACACTCATTATTTTTATAATGTACTTTCTTCTGTAATGTAGTAGTTGAAACTCTCCATGCTTTTTCCTTTGGAGGGGAGGGGAATGGCGTTTTCTGATGGTAGATAGAAAGGCTGGCTGAGAATGAGATCAATAGATTTGCGTGTTAGGAATTAATTTTAGACACGTTGTCTGCAGTAGATTGAACCACTAGACTGAGTGCTCTGCTCTGCAAGGGAACCTAGTTCACTCATGTGTCCTCAATTCACTATAATGCCATCACATAGTAAGTGATTAATATTTTTTATTAAAAAGAAGTATATAAAGGAAGTCAAAAGAAAGGATACCCTCTAAGATGCAATAGTTGCCCTCAAAATATGCTTAGTATTAAAGTGCAGCATTATGATACTTAATAAATCACCCTAAATGAACATTACTTCAAAGCATTCACCTGTGGTAAGCACTAAACACATTCATTCAAGTATTGAAAAACCACAGATTCTTTCTAAGATTGCTATATAAAGTGGAAAATCCTATCTAATGTTAATATATAACTATTCAGTCTCCCAGAGCCTCTTATTTTGGAGGCAGAGGAAATAAAGATGTGCTGTTAAAGCAGAGGTCTTTAACACAAACCTCTGGTTTTCTAAGAAGTGCATGGACATGAATAATTTAAAGGAAACAATTGTCCAGATCTTCAACTTTTATCTGTGCTGTTTCCTAAAATTAGTCTACTTCTGATCCTCGGTTTCTTTTCCAAACTCTCCTTTCATAAGAACTCATTTCCCATTTTATTATAAAAAAAGGAATATCTTTCATCTATCAACGAGACATTGCCACGGGAGGAAAAAAAAAAAAATCTCTAAAGAAGCAAACATAGAGACAATTGAAAAAGTCTGAGCCATTGAGGCAAGCCCTGTGATGATATAATCTGTAATCTGTAAGTATATTAAAGTGAGTATATCATGATGATCTATGGCCAAAATTTTGGCATAGTTTTGTACTTGCACAGTATATATGTATGTATGCATGCATGCATCTCTCTTTATCATTTATCATCTATTACCTATCTTGATATTCAAAAATGAGAGTGTAATAAATAAGTATATTAATATATTTATTTGAACTGATTAGGGAAGGGTGACTTTTCTGATGGAAATTAGGTCTGACTTGGCTGATTATTTTAATGATGGGACTTACCTTATCATTAAGTCAAATTGTGCATGTTTTCAGATATGGATGACCTAGACCTGTAGCTCAAAATACTTTCATGAAAATATACGTAAATTATATTTGCAGTAACAATATTCAAAAAGTCAGAAATACATACTTTGCACACATTGCATTTTAAATGTAGCATTCAGAGTTTGGTAAGGGAAACAGAAACCACTCCATATATTTTAAGCAGAACTGAAATTAAAGAGCAAAGCAGGTGTTTACAAAACCATTAAAAGAGATAAATGATGTAAAGGTCAGGAAAACCTACACCAGGTTTCAGATTCACTCAGCTTTCAGAGAATTAAGAAATTGCAAGAATCATAGGAAATTACACTAGTGATTATAGTTTTCTACAGTATTAAGGATGTTGGTTTGCTGGGAAATGTCTTGAGTTTACCGACAAACCTGTGGCTTCTGCAGCCTAAATCTCTGCTACAGAAACAGTAATATGGCCTCTGCTTTCTTATGTTTTCTCAGTCTTGTGCAAATGGATCTCACTGGCAGAATGTTCCTCAGGACTCTGATGCCAAATGCTTTAAAAAAAAATTAGTTCCAAAGCTTCCAGCCTCTGTGATGAAACAAAGAGAATAAGAGGGGGCAGGGGCAGTAATGGTGCTCATTTGCTAACAGGTAATTTGGCCCAATTGTTATTTTATTTTATTTTTTTTTGAAAGTGTGAGTCATGTACTTCTTTTCCAAAAACACTTTAAGGATTAAACAAACAAGAACTTTGAAGGCTAGTGTTCTAGAGAGTCCTAATCAGCCGGGTCTGTGATAACAAAATACCATAGATAGACTGGGTGGCTTAAACAACAGACATTTATTTCTCTCCAGTTCTGGACGCTGGGAAGTCCAAGGTCAAGGTACAGGCCGATTCGGTTCCCAGTGAGAACCCTCTTCCTGGCTGGTAGATGGCCACCTCCTCACTCTGTGCTCCATAAGGAGCAGCAGAGTGCTCTGGTCTTCCTCCTTCTTCTAAGGGCACTAATCCCATCATGAGGGCCTCATCTAAACCTAATCACCTCCCATAGGCCCCACCTTCGAATACTATCACGTTGGGAGTTGGGACTTCAACATGTGAACTTTGGAGGGACACAAATGTTCAGTCCATAACATAAGAGTATTCTCTATTATCATTCTCTACCACATTTCTGGCTTCTGCCATGTCTCTCAAACACTATTTCAAGTTGGCCATTTTACTTATATTTTAACTTCTGGCTCCCGGACATGACCTCCTGCTAAATCCTTTAACATCTAGAAAGTTGTCTCAAATTCACACCTATCAAAATTATGTGCTTGACCTTGAGCTTATTGAGTTGCTACTGCTTGTCAAGGCACAGTTTCTTGCTGTTTATATCCAGTGATTTCTGCAGAGTTACCAATGCATGATATCATACTTTCTGATGCATATACTTTTTTTAATTTGAATGTTATTTTTTAAGTAACAAGTAAAATGGACTTTTGTGGTGTACAGTCTAAGATTTTCCATTGAGGTGAAATAGATATAACATAAAATTAACCATTTTAACTGTGTAATTCAGTGCCAGTTAGCACATTCAGATTGTTGTGCAACCATTCCTTCTACTTTCAGATCATTTCATCATACCAAAAGGAAACCCTATACCCATTAAGCAGTCACTCCCCATTCTTCTCTTTCCCAGCCCATGGGAGCTGCTGACCTGCTTTCTGTTGGTTTGGATTTACCTATTCTAGATATTTCATTATATGGAATTATACAACATGTAGCATTTTGTCTTCCTTCTTTCGTTTAGCATAATGTTTTCAAGTTTCGTCCACAGTAGAGTATGTATCAATACTTCATTCCTTTTTATGGCTGAATATTTCATTGTATGGTTGTATGGCTATACCACATTTTGTTAATTCATTCTGTTGATGGACATTTGGGTTGTTTCAACCTTTGGCAACGGGAATAGTGTGCTGCTATGAACGTTCATGTACCTGATATGTGTTCATACTGAGAAAACTGTCTACTATTTCTGAACTCCTTACAATTCTACACTGGATGCAGAAGTTGCTGAGAGGGCCCTGTTTTATAGATTTTAAAAATAAAATTTTTATAGATGCGAATAAAGCTACAAACCAGAGTCACACCTGATAGATAATATTAGCTATAGCATTAGCTTTATATCTGATCACCTTGAAATTATGAATAAGTTGTCTTTTAATAGCATTTTGTACAAAAACTCTTGGTAATTTAATAAATAAGTAATAATGACAGTGAAAAAATAACACTAATTGAATGCTTAATACATATTCAGTACAACACTAGATCCTTTAAGTTACTTATTCTTCACAATAAACTATTATTATCTGAGGTCACTGAGGTAAAGAAAATTTAAACAAAATTTAAATAACCTACCCAAATGTCACAGCTAGTGAATGATGAATTCTGAATATGAATCCAGAGAAGATGGTCCCAGAGACCAATTTCTTAAACATTGCACTTTTTTTTTTCTTTTTTTCCCACTAAAAGTCTCAATCTCTCTCCTTTCATTTAATCATATGTAATAAAGCAGGGCGGATTTGACCTCATTTGGTTATTAGTTCTTGACTTCTTCCACAGATTTCAGTCTCCTTATCTCACATCATCAAACCCCAAATTCTCTGCAGTGGTGTAAGGCCTCCTTTATGATCTGGTCCCTGGTTGCATCATTCGCTTTTCCCTTCACCTATTCTGTTCCTTAGGCCTTTGCATTATCTTTTTTCTCTGCCTAGAGGAAATTTACTTAATTTAAACCCTGTTCAACTGTCACTTCCTCACAATGGCATTCCTGGTGAACCTTACCGGAATCACCAATCACTAATCTATCCTCTCACCGTGTAAGTCCCTCAAGGGAGGGACTATTGTTTTGTTTTGTTTTGCTGATGCATTTCTAATGTCTACAGTCATGCTTGATACAGGTAAGATATGCATTAAAGATCTGATGAATAAAGAGCTTCACTGAATGAATTCCGTGGGAGCTCTTCTGGATATTATCTGACTCCCCAATATAGTTATTCCAGGTATTCAGTGTATCTAGTCCAGCATTAAACTACTGTCTTGGTTCAACTTTCAAAGACGTGACTACCTCTTCTCTTTGGATGAGTTTTTTTCCATGGAAGACATCATATAATGCAGTTGGGGACCTGACGCACAGACCCTTGACTACATCTTTAGACATTTATGATCACAGGACCAGCAGAGCTTAGGTTCAAGTTTCTACTATATTCTACTGTAGAATTCTACTGTAAAGCTAAGGTAGACACAGAAATGTTGATTCTTACAATTTTGAAACCTTTTCTTTGAAATTGCTTCAGAGTTGTAACTTGCTAGTCTGGTTCACTGAGAATTGGCTTCAAGAGTAGTACATTATCTGCTTCAGGAAGCCAGGGCTTTGGGCTTTGAAAACGGGAGAGGTACAATGGTCAGGTACATAGAATTGTTCTCCTTGCCGTCGGTTGGCTACTCGTTTTAATTATATGAATCTTTCTTTTGTTTGCTTTTTTGTTTTGTTTTGTTTTTCTCCTATCTCTCTATTTATATATATTCTAATTTGTTTCTTTGTGGGAAACAGAATAGATGACTGTTTGCCTCTGTGTTACTTTTCTGTGTAACTTTTCTCCTTATCCTTTTAAAGTGACCATAGCAACTTGGTCCTTAAAGTATGATGAAGATCCTACTAAGTTTAACCTGTCTTGCTTGAAGAAACCCAACAAAGATTCTATTCCCATCTCTCAAATAATGGAAGGAAAATCCAAGTTGAACATTAATATCTAATTTTATTTTTACTTACTGAAATAAATATTGTCCATGAAGATATATTATCAATGATAGTATTTTCTGTTTGTTTTTCCCCAAAGTTTGATCTGTGGTTTCACTGCACCAGAATTACTACAGGTTCTTGTTGCTGAGCTTCATCACAGACTTAGTGAATCACTAACTCTGAATAATAGACCCAGAAATCTAACAAACTTCCTTGTGTATCTCTATCACACTAAACTTGGGAATTATTGATCTGTGGACATATTACTATGATAAGATTTTAAACATATTTGTTTTTTGGAATTTTACAAATTTGCAACATGGGTTGCCAATATTCCATACTTCCAATTGGAATTATTTTAAAAATACATTTAGTTGTTATTTGAAATCTACATACAAAAATACAAGTTTTATTTCTTTTGTATTTGTACTTTTTTTAGTTTTGAACTCAAAATGCTCTATTTTTTCATTGGTATATTGGATTGAACCTTCATAGATTTCATAATATTTAACATTTCTTATCAAACAGTGGCAATTTTCATCATCACTATTTGGGGATATAGAATATATTTATGGCAGTATATTGTATTGTTTTAGGCTACTAAACATATTTCCTGTGGAACAATAAATTGGTAGACATCAATCATTCATTGTAGAAAATTCAATATATCAATCAAGAAGATGATGTTCTTGTTTGGATCGTATAGACAAATTCCAAGAATAATCTTCTCTCATTTATCATCATCTTGAGAAAAATATTACAAACTCATATCTCTTATCCAATCTATAATATGTAGCCGCATGTAAAATATATCTTCAATTTATTTGGATGCCTATATATGTCACATGTTTTGATATATTGAACTAATATTCTCTTTTTTTATTCATAAACCTATGGCTTGGGGAATTTTTGTATATATTTGATTGTTCTATTGAATGAATTTCACTCAGTCTCTTTTAATATGAAGTTAGCATTGCTGGAACAGTCCCTCTTTTTAACTTTCAGTGATATTAGTATTAAAATTAGCAAATGATGGGGCGCCTGGGTGGCTGAGTTGGTTAAGCGACTGCCTTTGGCTCAGGTCATGATCCTGGAGTCCCGGGATTGAGTCCCGCATCGGGCTCCCTGCTCGGCAGGAAGTCTGCTTCTCCCTCTGACCCTCCTCCCTCTCATGCTCTCTGTATCTCATTCTCTCTGTCTCAAATAAATAAATAAAATCTTTAAAAAAAAATAAAAAAATAAAATAAAATTAGCAAAAGATGGACATAAAATTATAATAACAAAAGCCACTTTCTGAGATTATATTGCTGATACCAAACATATCTAGCATTTTTAATAATATTAGTGATCACTGGGTTATGCCTTACTAGATATATGAGGAATATGCTTGTTGATACAGCCTCAGACAGCTTACGGATTGCCAATCCAATTTACTTAGAACTAAAATAATATTTTTCAAGCTCAGTTACTTGAAGAGCATTGGCTATGTTATCATGGCCTGGAAACGTCAGATAGATAAAAACTATAGAAATATTTTTTAACTACCTGTGAGCATAGAAACTAGTTTTTCTACCTAAAAAAGCAAGCAATTATTTTTCTCTCTTAGTAGTTATAAAAATTATGCACAAGCTGCCCCCAATTATCCAGCTATTATTATTCTCCCTTCCTTTCATAGAGACAAAGATGTTCCTCAACTCTCCAGACTCCCAGGGAGAGGTATAAGAGTTTCATGATGTTGTCTGTTACAGCCCCGGCTTTCCTACTTTCTGAGTGGTGGAAAGCTTTTCTGTTCCAGCTGAAGAAATATTATTCAAATAGTTTGAGACATTACATACTATAATTAAATTACATTATATTGCATTATAATATGTTATATGATATGATGTTATTTATAAATTACCATTGTGTCATATCATATTTTGATATCTGAAAAAAAAGAGCCCTATGTTAATAGTCATCAGGCTCTAATGCTAATTCTATTTCTTTGGGAAAATGTTTTAACTTCTCTGAGTACTTGTTCTATCTTTCAAGATTTGTGTTTCAAAATAGAGTATGTATTTTATAGAACTATAAAAAATAATTAGATAACATAATATTATGTTATATTTTATTAATTAAACATTTATTTTAAATTACTTCTATAGTATTGAAACACTTTGAATTATCTCTAATGCGAGCTAGAATGGCATTTTGTTATCATGAACAGATCTAGTTAGCACAGATATGGTTAGGATTTGAATCCTTATAGATTTAACTTAACAGTCCAGTGATATTTTATGAACTGAATTTCCTTGTATATTTATGATTCAATCAATCTCAAAGATCCTAAAAGAGCTTTTGTAATTTTACATGAAGCCTTTCATACTGACCCTTGAGTAAGACACACAATTTAAGAGCCTTAGTTCACATGAATAAAATATAGTCCATAAAGAACCATCTCTAAGATAAATCTCCTGTCTGCCTTATGCTAATCAGCCCACAAAGAAAAAAAAAATAGATGCTCACACACCATAGTAAAATAAACCATATTAAAGTGGCATTATGATAACTATTTAAAAATGAGTCTGTAGGCTATAACAATATAAGCAACATTTACTATGTTAATCATAATCATGTTTGAAATTTTATGAAAAAAAGGATATTGCAAAGGCTTGGTACCTATTGTGGTACATAAAATAAAATGGTTATTTTATAACTTGATTTTGAAATTCAAAGAGAAGAAAGAAGGAAGTTTTAATACGTAGGGCATTAAAGTTAGATAATTTGGTGACAACACAAGCAGAAGCAGATATAGAGACTGCCTGGGGGAATGCAAAACAAATAAGCTAATTAGAGAGGAATTTGTATTTTTGTCATTAGGGTAGGGAGGGAGAGATGGAAAAAGCCTCATCAGGTGAGACAGCTCCAGATAAAAGCACAAGCTCAGCTGCTTGCATGTACTTTGTCTTGGACACTTTTCTCTCTTGTCTTTCGCAGGAAAGCTATTGCAGGTGACTCAGCATAGCCAGGCCACTCTAGAGGAAAAGCAAAAAGGTCCAAAATATATACCATCACCTTGTTGAAAATGGTGAATTTAGACAATTAGTAATTACTTCCTGTTTTATTTGCTCCCAATTGTTCTATTTAACTGTAAGATATAAAGAGAGTCTTTGTAGAAATAAAATGAAATTACAAATAAAGTTGTTATAAATTGTTACCTAAAAATAACTACTTTTAATAGAGGAACAATATATGGAACTAATCTTTTTTTTTTCATTCTACTTGTAGAAAACTAAGTTTTCTGTATTATATTACAAATAACTTATATGTTAAAAACTAACTTATGTGTGCTTATGTAGATTTAAAAATCAAAACTAAATATAATCACCCTGATCTCTTGTAAAATTCCCTAAGACCAATTTGCCTGTTTCCCACAGGTAATGAAGGTCTTTCTTGAAAAATAGTGGGGAGTGTTAAATATTCATGTTTTACATTTTATTTTAATGTGTAGTTTTAATCTACAGTATGGGTTGGCAAACTTTTTCTATAAAGGGCAAAATAGTAAATATTTTAGGCTTTTCAGGCCATTTGGTCTCTGTTACAACTACTATACTTTGTCACCGAAGAATAAGAACAGTCAGAATGTAAATGATTGAGCATGACTGTGTTTTGATAAAACTTTATTTACAAAAACAGATGGAGGGCTGGGTTTATTTTGTGAGCTGTCATTTATTAATCCTGGAGATATAGAGTATTTAAATTAATGATATGAAACACAGCTGCATTTCTATCTGTAAATTTTAAATTCATAAAAGAATTCTCTGAGCCTTATAATTATTCTCTATTAGACTGTTGTCTCCACTGGACTATGAATTCCTTGATGGTAAGGATCCTGCCATAGTCAACTGTGTATATATAAAATGACTTGGATGAGAGTCTCTATTTCATTGAAAAATATTTTCCATTTTAGAAGGTTTGGGTCTACTTTCTCTTTTCAGATAGCATCTCAAGGATCAAAGATTTTTAGGGGTGCCTGGGTGGCTTAGTCATTAAGCATCTGCCTTCGGCCCAGGTTATGATCCCAGGGTCCTGGGATCGAGCCCTGCATTGGGCTCCATTGGCCTCCCTGCTCCATGGGAAGCCTGCTTCTCCCTCTCCCACTGCCCCTGCTTATGTTCCCTCTCTCACTGTATCTCTTTCCGTCAAATAAATAAAATCTTAAAAAAAAAAAAAGAACCAAAAGGATCAAAGATTTTTAACAATTTGAATAATGAAGCATGAGACATATAAGTGAAGAAATTATAGTCTTTTTTCATCATTTTAAATAAATATTTTTATCACCTTCTGTACAAGATGTATTAGATTAAGCTTTACCTAGACCCAACTTTCAATTTATAACTCTCAGCATAGCTGGGGCCATTTCATCTCCTGTAGACTCAAGACATCTAGCTCCAGCCACACAACACACAAACTTTAGGCTCCATAAATTGTTTTGTACTTGGTCCAGTCCTCTGTATTATTCTGATATTATGACTTAGGGGGTGAAGTATCTCTATGGGCTTTAATTCTTATTAATTTTTCTATATATTTTTTTTAAGATTTTATTTATTTGTGAGACAGAGAATGAGAGACAGAGAGCATGAGAGGGAGGAGGGTCAGAGGGAGAAGCAGACTCCCTGCTGAGCAGGGAGCCCGATGCGGGACTCGATCCAGGGACTCCAGGATCATGACCTGAGCCGAAGGCAGTCGCTTAACCAACTGAGCCACCCAGGCGCCCAATTCTTATTAATTTTTCTATTTAATTTTTTTTTCTGGTGAACTACTGTCTTCAACCTGAACCACTATACCTTCTTTTTATGAGTTATTCTCCACAGTATTGAAGTCTTCACTTGTACCTTACTCTCCCTTTCAAGATGTCTTAATTCTGCATCATATGCATCTGTTGGAATTGCTGCTATTTTATCTAAAATTCCTTATTACTAATTTATTTGTTCCTATATCATCTGAGGATTCTTTTTTTACTGGTCATATCTTCTCCCAAGGCAAACACCAGGAGCTGGTTCAGCCGTGGTGTATTTATTTGATTCCATTGGATCACTCCAGTGACCTCTTGTTAAAATCTGTATTCAGTTATAATTAAGTAGTGCTTCTCTGCATGTCTCAAGGTATAACGATTTTCATATTATAGGAAATATAATTTTATATTTTCTTAATTTCCTACAACTTTATGGTACATTTTTTTTTCTAGCCATGGAAAATTTGAGTCACTTGACATATTCGAAATTAATGAACAAATTTGAAGTTATTATTTGACATATTTGAAATTAATCAGTTTTTTCATAAAATATGTTTTTTCCCCAGCCCTGATTATATTTTCTCCCACTTAATAACAATGAGCAATATTTCACCACTTACATATGGCTTTAATATACATTAAAACTAAAAATGAAAGGACAAATGCACTATTTATGATATGGAAACTAACAGAAACAATATTCATCCTTACCTCCTATTTTTTTGTTCAAAAGAAAGTTTTTGTTGTTGCTATAAATCTAAAACAGCTCACATTTTCTATGCTATTTCAAATAATATGAATTTTATATGCACACTTATTTAATGGGGACAATTTAGGCTTAATTGAGATCGAGTAAAACAAACTCAGTATGCTGAAACAGACTGAATTAAGGTATAAGAAGTATAGCTCAAATGGAATCCACAATACACAAGTTCAGTTACTAGGACTAGGTTACTGGATGAATTAGCAGCAAAGTCATCTTGGTATTGGAACTAAGATTTGTGGAAAAGAGCCAATTAAATATATCTTATCTTGAATTGGAATTAGTTCTGGGTAATGTAGAAGTTTTGAGTCTGATGTTCTGGTGTTTGATAGATTTAGAATATAGTCTAATTTGTACATATTCTAAATATAGCAAACTTCTGGAAGTTTTGGTTTTTTTTGTTTTTTGTTTTTTTAAACCTTATCTATACCTCAGTGTCTACCTACACAAAAGGGAAAAATAATAGAACATACATTTCAGTCTCTGAAACTTTAGTGGACTTAGTATTGCCCTATTAAAATTTGTGTTGCTAGGCTACTTACAGGTGTTGGAATTTTGGCTAATATATCTGAAATCACTTATTGATAACATGAGATATTAAGATTCTAGGAGATGATGAATATACAGCCCTTAGCAAAGTACCTGGATTATTGCAAATGTTAAAGAGTTTTAATTACTAAATATTATTCTTACCAATCATTGTTTCTGTAGGAAGGTCTGGTTGAGTAAGTAGAAAGACCTATTTTGTAATGGAGACTTGAATGCTTCTTGCAAAAATACTTTTTTTTAAGGTTTTTTTTTTTTTTAAGATTTTATTTATTTATTTATTTGACAGAGACAGAGAGAGTACAAGCAGGGGGAGCAGCAGGGAGAGGGAGAAGCAGGCTCCTGCTGAGCAGAGAGCCAGATGTGGGGCTCAATGCCAGGACCCTGGGATCATGACTGAGCTGAAGGCAGACGCTTAACCAACTGAGTCACCCAGGCGCCCCTCTTGCAAAAATACTCTTAAAGATAGTTTTTTCAGTTTGTAAAAGTATCTTGGATGAAAATTTACTAAGGTAATTATTTACTTAATAAAATACTTATATATTCAGGATATTTCTTCAAGATATGAATGTATGCCCAGACACTGGGAAAAAAAAGATGGATTGGTTTAGCCTTCTGCAGAAGAATCCAGTCTAATAAATAGGTTAGTAATTGAATTAGGGCATTTCCAAGTGCTCATTAAGAACCCCTAGGTATGACTCAAGTCATCACCAAAGAAGTACACTTTGTAAGGATACTATTTTAAGCATTTATTTTCTAATTTATTTTAATAGGTATAAAAAACATATCAGAGCAGAGAGTTTGCGCTTTCCTCATTAAATTAAAAAAAAAAAAAAAAGGAGGAGGAGGAAAAAAAAATGAGAGAGGGAAACAAGTCATAAGAGATTCTTAATGATAGAGAATGAACTCAGGGTTGATGGAGGAAGGTGGGTGGGGGATGGGCTAGATGAGTGTTGGGTATTAAGGAGGGAGCTTGTTGTGATGAGCACTGGCTGTTGTATGTAAAGTGATGAATCACTGAATTCTATTCCAGAAACCATTGCACTGTGTTTTAACTAACTAAAATTTAAATTTAAAAAAGGGTAGTATTAGGTAAAAAATATACCAATGAAAAACAGCAGCAGTTCTCAGGTAGAAACAAACTTGCAGTGTTTCAGAAACTAAAGCAGGTAGGAAATAGTATTCAATGGGAAGAGTGTTCTAAAATGAAACCAATAATGCAGGGTTTATAGCTCATTTTTAAAGCACTGAAATTTATCCAAAGAGCAATGAGAAACCATTGAAGAATTTTTAAGCTGGGGATTAAGAAATAAAACTTTGTTTTTAGAGTATCGTTCTAGTTCCTGTGAAGAGAATAGATTGTAGGTGGGGGAAGGGAGTCTAAAGGGGGACCAGGAAGAATGTGCTGCAGTTTTCCAGATGTGTAGCATCATTTTTTTTCCACCAATATCTGTTTTCCCTCTCCTGTGCCCATACATGAAAGACTAATTCTTGGACTCTTGCAGTTGACTATTTCTGGACAATGTGGAGGCGCATATGTCCCTTCCAGGACAGGTACATTTAATTTTTGGTTTGAAATTCTGTAGTGAGTTGTTTTTGTTTTTGTTTTTTTAATTATATGGGATTGAGGAAGTTTACTGTATTAATCAGAGTTATCCAAAAGGATAGAGGATATATGGAAAGATATTCATTATGAGGAATTCACTCACATGATTGTGGAGGCTGAAAAATCCTAGCATCTATCATCTGCAAGCTGGAGAACCAGGAAAGCTGGGGTTGTAGTTCTAGTCCAAACCTGAAGATGTGAAACCAGGGAAGCCAATGAGGTAAGTTCCCACCTGAGTCTAGAAGGCCTGAAAACCAGGAACTCTGATGGCTAAGGGCAGGAAAAGATGGGTGTCCTAACTTAAGTAGAGAGCAAACTTGTACTTTTTCTGCCTTTTTGTTCTACTCAGGCCCTTCCTCAAAGGATTGGATAATGCCCACCCACATTGGTAAAGGAGATCCTCTTTACCCAGTCTACCAATTCAAATGCTACCGTCTTTTAGTAGCATCCTCACAGACACACTCAGAATGTTTTACCAGCTATCTGGGCATCCCTTAACCTAGCCAAGTCAATACATAAAAATCCACTGCCCCAAAAGATAAGATGGAGCCACAAGACAGAAGCATACGGAATCAGTAATTTGTGGCATGCATCAGTTGTCTGGCAGAGTTATCTGTATCCAGAGCCTATTTTGCATTAGCAAGAAATAAATCTTTGCTGTGTCAGGCTACTGAGCTTTGGGTGTTGCTAGATAAATTAGCTTACCTTAACTAACACATCAAGTGGGTGAAGATGGTTGTTTTAATTTGGACAGAAATGAAAAATCATGGGAATAGATGGAACAATCTAGGGAGAAAGCTTAGAGAGAGGAGACGAGAGAGCGTGGAACCCACCCCAAGGAATTCCTGTGAGGCACTGCAGACTCAAATGCCACAGGTGACAGGTAAATAATGTGAATAAATGAAGCAGACACTGTGATAAGAACTAAATATAATGACCCTCATCTAAATGTGATACTTACTTGATATGCTCACATTTTTGCTTAATAGAGCAATGGGCACAAGATTGCCAGTTTTCAAGAATTCCAATTTTTCAAGGGATACAGATTTTTAAATTTTAATTCTCTCAGTTTTTAAAATTGCCAATTTATCTTATTAAAAATTAAAGAAAAATTAAAGAAATAATGTGAATCCATCGTATAAGGCGTAATCAAGTAAAATCTGTGGACCTCTGGTTCACCCACACCGTCAGCTGACTACATTCAAATTTTATTTTCCCTAAATACATACATACATACACAGGCACACACACACACATTCTATTTTTTCTGCCTTATATAAATTTGGTTTTTCCTTTATTTGGTACAAGATGGCACAAAAAAGGAAAGTAGGGAGAATGAAATGCGAGAGAGAAGAAAATCAAAGCATACATCGTTTATGGACAAGTGGTCAAGAAGAATTAATTTCCTTAAGAATCTGCTGCTCTTGGGACACCTGGGTGGCTCATTCAGCTAAGCATTTGACTCTTGATTTTGCCTCAGGTCATGATCTAGGGTCATGAAGTTGAGTTCCATATCTGGCTCTGCACTGAGTGTGGAGCCTGCTTGAGAGTCTCTTTCTCTTTCTCTCTCCCTCCCTCTGCCCCTCCCCCACTTTCTCTCTCTCTCAAAGAAAAAAAGAAAAGAATCTGCTGCTCTTTTACACAGCCTAACCAGCAGGACAGAGAAGAGGGTGACCCAAAGCCTGTAATGATAATTTCTCAACTTTAAAGATACCATGACCTAAAATCTGGAACTGTTACGTAAATATAATTTATCTACTAAGTGTATGTGTGTGTGCATGTAACTGCTCCATCATGAGCATGTAGTTATTTCAGTATATTATATATATGGGAATTGGAGGAGAATTAAGGGGCAGAACCTTATTCTCAAGGGCAATGTATACATTTTTAACAATATCTTTGTTAAAAGTGGTTGAAATAGAAATAATTTGCTATTGAAATAAACACTTTCAGCAGTTCTTTTAGAACTGCTTCTAAGTTCATGTGGAGTAGAAAATTGCAGCAGTGGAAGATGGAGCAGAAGGAAACTGGCAGTCCAGCACAGACAGACAAAAAGGAATGTGAACCTGCAGTTAAGCAGCATGAAGGATAGAATGGGAAGCTCAGAAAAATGGAACAAGGTTTCCAGAAAAAAAGAAAAAAAAAAAACAAAACTAGGGGAATGGAGAAGAAGTAGGATTCAAAGAGACTATGGACTCTGAGAAACAAACTGAGGGTTCTAGAGGGGAGGGGGTGGGGGGATGGGTTAGCCTGGTGATGGGTATTAAAGAGGGCACGTACTGAATGGAGCACTGGGTGTTCTACGCAAACAATGAATTATGGAACACTACATCAAAAACTAATGATGTAATGTATGGTGATTAACATAACATAATAAAATAAATAATAAATAAATAAATAAATAAATAAATAAATAAATAAATAAATAAATAAAATTGCTGACAGTTTTTCCAAAATAGAAGATCTAAATTCTCAAATGGCACTCCCTCCTGAGTGCCAAGTAAAATAAATATTAGTTAAGAAATCCACAGCTCAATACAAGCTAGTGGACATAAGAAATCATTACACAGAAGGAAAAAATTCTAAAAGGTTCTGAAAGGAAAAACAAAGGACCCTACAAAGTATGGCAATGAGGTAAAGATGAAAAGAAAAAAGAAAAAAAGAAAAAGAAAAGGAATTGAAATAATCAGTTTGGAAATGAACTAATTTATGTCAAAGTTATAAAATACATGAATCACTTGATGTCTTTCCCCACCATTGTTCCTATGGCAAACTTTGCCAGTCAGTCATAGCACATTTCCCTTGAGCTAAAATGTGTCCTCAGCACTTATCCCAACACGGTGCTTGGCATCTGAGATGAGCCGTAGTTTCCATTCCCGGGTGGCTAAAACAGAGTATGGAGGATGGCAGATTTCAGGTAGTCACAAGAAAGTTTCACCTTTTTGCAAAAAGAGTATCTTTTCTCTGTCTTCATGGCCATTCACACAGGTTTCATAGCCCAGTGACATCTGTGCCTCTTCCTGGAAGGATTTTCTAGCCACATGGCATCCTCATTCAACTGTGACTGGATATTCACTCAGCCTCCTTTCCTTGTCTCTATTATTGGGCATCCCTGCTTTTCATACTTCCCTTTTATTTATGTTCTAGTGCATGAGAAGTAAAATACCTCACTTTTATATTTTTTCCATACTGTTATTAGTATGGAATGTCTGACAGGGTTTCCTAGTTTACATCATAGATGCAGTTTTATCCTAATTTTATACCATGTCCGTTTTCACAAATATGTACCAATTAAGAGAAATGTTGCCATTTTCCTTGAAAGCTCTTCAGATGTCTCCTTCTGATATTCCTAAACTATGAAAGGTTTTCCTGATGTTCAATATTGGAAAAAAATTTACTATAAATCCTAAAACTACTGGGACTATGGTATTATTATATTATAGTGCTTCTCAAATATTTCCATCAGAGGAATTCTTATGACAGGGGAGAAGGAATGCTTACCTCCTGTTATTTGGAGTCATAACCTAAACAGCCTTGATGGGCGAATCACTTTTTTTTTATTAAAAGTTATATCAAATAGAGCATGAAAATATTTTCAAACAGTTGCCATATCAATGTAGTTTTAATTTAAAAATGATTCAGAATCATCACTGACTAAACAGACAAAAAAGGAACATTGTATCTATTCTGAAACTAGATGCATTACTCCCTTTATACATTACCCATTAATTCTTTTTTTTTTTTTAAAGATTTTATTTATTTAACAGAGAGAGACACAGCGAGAGAGGGAACACAAGCAGGGGAGTGGGAGAGGGAGAAGCAGGCTTCCTGGGGAGCAGGGAGCCCGATGCGGGGCTCGATCCCAGGACCCTGGGACCATGGCCTGAGCCGAAGGCAGAAGCTTAACGACTGAGCCACCCAGGCGCCCTACCCATTAACTCTTTTCTGGAAGGTGCTATACATTAGTTTGAAAAGCCCAGTTCTGTGACAATCATCAAATATGAAATATATTTTAAGGTAATGTAAACAAAGAAGTATTTCTTATTAAATGATAATAATAAAATAATCTCAATTTTATGGGAAGACATGAAAATTCTTTCAGAAAATCCCTGAAGTTACTTGTTGATATCAAGTCCATAGCATTTTAATATACATTTTGTTTTGCATCACTACCTACAATGTAAGTTAAAAAGTAACGGTAAAGTATATCAAAGCACGTGGGCTTCACTAACAACAAAACAAAATCAACTAATTCCATGAGGTGTACAGCAGTTACTGTTTTCAGAATAGGTTTCTTAATTTATGAAGAATGCATAATACAAGTATATATTAACTATCTACAAACATAATGCAAAATAATTAATACTCTACAGATCCCCTCACAATTGTGTGAACAGTGGAATACTAACACAAAATAGTTGGCAAGGAATGCAAAATGAGATTGCCTAATGCCATTTTCCAAGGTGAATAAGGAATCTTTTTCCTAATAAAACAACTTTTATGTGCCTTCTATTCTTTTTTTTTCCAAATCTAGAACATTTATTTCCAATATTAAACCTAATGTCTGTATATGCCCTCTATTCTTAATTTTTATTTAGTAGCAGTATTTGGAAGTATACCATCAACATATATGATTCATTCACATGGGTTGTAAAAACAAATCTTAAATGATGTACTTTTTATATTTGTAAGCAATTTATTGTACATTTTATAAGGTCTGTTTATTTTACTTTTCTGTCTGACCTTTGGTGTGAAACCAGAATTATTTCTTAAAAACAAAATAATGCAATTAGCTCAAAGTTCTAAGTTTTGTTCTGCCATTTGTGTGTGTGTGTGTGTGTGTGCATGCACACATACATGTGTACTTCCTTGATCCATATGTAGTTTAGAGCTTTGAAAGAAAGTGGAGGTCTAGAAGTTTAATTTATGTTATTGTTAGAAATTCAGTATTTGAAAAATATTAAATTTAGAAGCAGTGTAAAAAAATGTGATAAACCTAGAGCTCTTCTAAGTTCTATCACTAACTGTATAATTTTACAAAAATCATTTGACCTAAATTCACACCTATAATGTGATTGAAGATGAGCTTTGTTTTCCTTCTAGAACTAAAGTTCTACTTATTGATATAATTACATTCTGTGGCACTGACAATATTTCAGCAGCCTAATGACTTATAGTACATTGTTTCAGGGAATGTAAATCATCAAAAGAATTTTACAAAACCATTTCTGGCAATTTTTACTGCTTATTGAAAATTTCTTGATGGCTGAGTTCTTCAAAAGTGACAACTAACAATTAATTGTATTTTTTCTCACTACAGATTTCAAGAAAAATACTGACTACAACCAGCATTTAAGACCCCAGGAAATGTCACTGCTTTTTCTTCAGAAGGCATAGAATTTGGATTTACTGAAGCAGTGTGGATTAATATCTTGATATGCACACTTAATGGAATATATGAAGGTATAAAGTCAGCCCACACAATAATAAACAGTTAAATAAATGTTTCACAGTTGAGGCCTTCAACAATACTTTGGATCACTCTTTTTTTTTTTTTTTTTTTTTAGAATTTAAAAGCACACAAAAAAACACTTAAGCCTATCCAGTGTTATTTAAACTTTATTTCATTTACTAATGTCCTTTGATGGACAATTTGGAAATTTTTTTTTTAAAGATTTTATTTATTTATTTGAGAGCGAGAATGAGAGAGAGAGAGAGCATGAGAGGGGGAGGGTCAGAGGGAGAAGCAGACTCCCTGCCGAGCAGGGAGCCCAATGAGGGACTTGATCCCGGGACTCCAGGATCATGACCTGAGCCGAAGGCAGTCGCTTAACCAACTGAGCCACCCAGGCGCCCCGGACAATTTGGAAATTTTAAGAAAACGGTTTTACAAATGTTAAAATATAAATAGTGATTTTTCCCAGTACATGATGATAATATATCACTAGAATTTATACTTTGGTATAGAATTTAATGATTTAACTTTGATGATATGGGCTGATATAGAACACTGAAGTCAGTGTCCTCTATTTAAAGGTCATTACAGAAAGAACTAAAGATTGTGGATATTTGTTTTCTTGGATGGGCTGCAGGCATTTCGCAGAGTCATATGCATTGAAATGGAAATACTGGCTGTATGGAATTTTAGTAAAATCCAACTCTACTTTGATTTAGAGCCGAGTTTCAAAGACAAAAGGAAATTTGGAAATGAAGCTGCAAATAAATTTCTACACAATTTGTCATAGCAAAAAGATAGGAATAACAAGATCTTATAAAATCGAATAACATTAGCATTATTGTCAGCTGTTAAGTCTATGGATGAAAAGTGCAAAATGACAGATAAAAATAATAAAAAATGAAACCTAAGTAAATCAAGCATTAATTCATGAGTCATGGGTAGTTTCCTTCTTGTAATCTATAATTGTATTGAAAGATAGTGATTTATAAATGTAAATCTCCGTTGTTTTCAAAACTCCTTGAGACAATGTTTTTATTTGTTTTGTCTTCTCTGCCCCTCGCCTCTCTTCACACAACATGCACACATGCTCACACACTCACTCACTCACAGAATCTTACAAACCAGGAGGGGTGCAACCAACATATTCATCTCAACACAAATCCTTCATTTCTGCATTGGTATCAGAAATGAAGTTCGACTAAGAACAGAGGAGGAAAATCAAATAAAAAAAAGAGAGAGAGACAAACAACAAATAACAAATGCAAAGATTACAGATATTAAAAGTAGTTTAGGGGGCACCTGGGTGGCTCAGTCGTTAAGCATCTGCCTTCAGCTCAGGTCATGATCCCAGGGTCCTGGGATCGAGTTCCACATCGGGCTCCCTGCTCGGTGGGAAGCCTACTTCTCCCTTTGCCTCTCACCCTGCTTGTGTTCCCTCTCTCACTGTGTCTCTCTCCGTCAAATAAATAAAATCATTTAAAAAAAAAGTAGTTTAGCAAAGCCTATTTCTCTATTTATCCCCTCTTTTAAGCTCTTATAATTTTTTGCTGCTACTATGTTTACTGCTAGAAATAAATATTCTATTATATCTCAATAAAGCTGGGATAGAAAGAAATAAAGATTCTAGTTTCCCTTGCTCTCTTTTAAAAAATTTGGAAATTTAAAAAATTATTTTTAAGAACTCAGTAGTGCTTAGAGAGGAGATGCAGCTATTTTTTGTTGTTCTTTTTTTTTTTTTTAAAGATTTTATTTATTCATTTGATGGAGAGGCAGTGTGCAAG
Source organism: Mirounga leonina (assembly GCF_011800145.1). Lineage (NCBI taxonomy): Eukaryota > Metazoa > Chordata > Mammalia > Carnivora > Phocidae > Mirounga > Mirounga leonina. The sequence continues at coordinate 28,673,949 of NW_023270323.1, read as the reverse complement.
CAGGGGGAGTGACAGGCAGAGGGAGAGGGAGAATCAGGCTCCACGCCGAGCAGGGAGCCCGACGCAGGGCTGGATCCCAGAACCCTGGGATCATGACCTAAGTGGAAGGCAGACGCTTAACTGACTGAGCCACCCAGGTGCCCCTGTTCTATTTCTTATAGTAATGATTAAATTCTATAATTGCAAAAGAGCCACAGAAAAAAGCAATAGAGAACTCAAATATATCTCTGGGGTAAATCTATTGTCACCATTTGGTGAACATCATTATAGATATTTCTTTATGCATCTGCACATAGAGAAGGATGGCTATATATACATACATGCATGGATAGATGAATGGATGGAAAATAGACTGATAGATACATGTTAAGATCATACTTTTAAAAGGTATTTATGAATCATTAAATGAAAGCAGTTGATCTTTCTTAGCATGACAGTAATAGGGCTGAGTGTTGTTTTCTAGTCAATTTTCTTTAATCTGAACCATACGTCCTGAAAATACATGGGTTGCAGAAACTTGGTTTGGGTTGAGGGTAGCTTTCGAAAATTCTAGGGGTGGCGGGGCATACAAATTATATTCCAGAGAACTGCCTAATTCCTGAGGCAATGCTATAGCCCTGCCAGTCTTTTGTGCTATTTTTTTCTAGAGGCTATCAAATATATATGTTAAGGCTTATTCCATTCCATCAGGGTGTGTTTCAGTCTCATGAGATTCTGCTCACTTTCCCTGTTCTTTTACCTGGCTGAAAAGTGACATGCTCAGTAGCCATTCATTCTGGTACCTTAGTATGGTACTATCAGTATGCAGCACTGTCTAGGCTCAATGTTTTTGCCCCACATTTTCCACAGCATCTATTCATGACTCACCCATCTCCATCCCAATCAACTCTGAGATGGGAAGGCATTGGTAAGAATTCTTAAGATTGATTCCATTCACCTGCTTATCTCAAGTGCTGTTTGGCTGGAGGAGGTCCTGACCAAGAGTCTTTTGTTTCTTTCCTTAATAGCTGCATTTTTTCCCCTTGACAGTTCATTTATTTTCCTCTTATTTATTTGATGTTGGTACATACACATATAAGAAAATTTTAATATATTTTTGTTTATTTCTTTGTGTACAGGGAAAGGCAACATCTACAATTCTGTTCTATTCTGTCTCACTCACCCTAGGTCTAGCTTTTAATATATTATGTTTGCAGGCGTGCAAGTGTGTTCACACACACAGACACACACACACCCTAACAGAAGATGTATATAGGTTAGAGGTATGGAGTACACTACTTTCTAAATCCTATTTCAGGCATTTATTAGATTAAAATTTCATTTTGTTCAAAAGGAAAAATGCCCAACAAATTATAATTTATGCTTCCTCACCCTTTTATGAACACGCGTTGTACATCATTTCATCCAAATGTTGGCAAGTTAATAATAATCTGAGCATGCTTCACAAACTTGAACATTATTTCTGAAGTATTGTGAATTCTTCCCTAATCCAGATCCTCTATCCCAGCTCCAAGAAGAACACATAGCAAACCTTGGAGCATTCATTAACTAAATGTTATTCAACGAGTTATTTTTTTAAACCTACAGTTTTCTTATTATAAATAATTGCTGGATTCACTAAGTAAGCAGAGAACAATGAAAGTCTATACAACATAATATTAAAATTAAATTAAAATCCCATAATGAGTGACAGCTGAAGGATAATAGTGGATTATATTACACTAAGGCTGGCAGCAGTCTAGAAATCATTTTTCAATTTTAATATTTAAATGAATAGCAAGAGCTACATGTGCCTTATACCTATAACTATCTTATAGTGACATCACTAATCCACATCAAACATTTTGGCATTATAGATCCAAGGCTGGCATGCCACTGACATTCAGTCTGGGGAGCTCTGGAATGGTGCGGGGAGTCCTGAAGGGCAAAGGAGTGTGTGGGTGTCCTGAGCCCTATTTCTAGAGGGATGATGGAAGGGCTGAGGCACCCGGGAGGGGGACAGCGGAGCAGCCTGCGTGTAGCATGAGACCGCTGCTGCAAGCGTGTCTGCGCGTCTGAGCAGGTGAATGTGAGCGTGGTTTGTGTGGCATGTCACGTGTTCCCGAACGTGCACTTGCGGGGGTGGGGCTGTGCGAGGGAGCGAGCTTGCGCGGATCCCACTTTGCGCCCCTCTGCCCACGCTGGCTTCATTTTCTCTGCTGCGGGTGAGAGTGTGGCGTCTCCTTGTGCACGTGATGGGCCCGTGTTGTGGCAGTGTGCACCCAAACTTTAACTCACGTTTTGGCGTCTTGGGCGGTGGGCGAGAATCTCGCAGGGTGCGCCAGGATGCCCGCGCGCTCAGTGGGGGGCCTCTGTGGGCAGCCCGGCCGCAGCGCACCCACAGGCGCGCACGCGTGAGCCCTGGCAGGCTCCGCGGCTGCTTCTGAGCCTGGCCCTGGGAGTTCTAACCACGCCTGCTCCCCGCCTCACTGGGTGAGGCCACAGGCGCGCCCCCTCTCCAGGCCTCAGTTTCCCAACTCCTCCAAAGAGAACGGCTCTGGGCGGAGAAGGATTTGAGCCCGAGGGCTCAGGGACTTGGCGGAAAGCTCTGTGGCTGTTGGGGGCGGGGGTAGCAAGCCCGATCAGCCTGGGAAGGACGTGCGGCCTACTGCTCTTGCCCTGAGAAAGGGGTTTTTATGCAGGATCAGATGGGTGTGTCAGGTCAGGGTAAGCGTGCTGGAACCAGTTTTAGAGAGGAGAACAAACCTAGGGGCAGTAATATGCCAATACTTCTGCCCAGGACGATGGGGGTGCCACTCCCCTCATTCTAAGCTGCCTTTGCTCTGTCCCATCCCAGGAGCCCCCCTGGCACGCACTGCAAGATGGCCCAGGTGCTTTCAGCCAAGAAGACTAACGAGGCCCCAGTGCTCTTCCCCTCTGTTGACTTGCTGGCCTGCACAGGCACGTGGATTTCACGGCCATCTTGAGCAGCAGAGGCTGTGGGGTTGGGGGCCGTTTGGTCTGCTGCACGCTCCACCGCCTCCTGTCAACAACTTCTTCAAGTCCGGGAGCCCATAAGACTACTGTGCATCCAAGGCCCCCACCACGTCCAGGAAGGGTGAGTCTGGCTCAGCCAATGTGGCTGCTGGTGCGTGTGGAGAGATTCAGGCTGCCTGGCATCACCACCACACACTTTTGTAGGAATACTCCGAAGAACTTGGGGGAACTTACTTCAGAGTCCAGTTTCTCTCTAGTTGTTTGGGACTATGTAGGAAGCGTCTAATTTAAATTCAGTAGGCCTATTTTTGAGAAATGTGTATATAGACAGTTCAGATTACATAATTTTTGCTTCTTTATGTTTCTGAAAAAAAACTCGTCAAAAAACACATTTTGGCTTAAAACCTCTACATTATATTGTTACTGTTGCTTGATTGAATTGATTTTTATTTTTTCCTTCTTCTCCTTCATCTTTTTTTTTTTTCCTCCTAAAATACAATGGTCAAATACTTGTCTCTCTGGAGACTGTAATGTATCTGACGCTGTGTACCCTATGCTTTTTACATCAAAATACTAGTGCCCTTCTAATGTTAAGCACATAGAACATTAATATGTCTACCACTAGTTAAATAGGCTGCAGAAACACTGCCTGCTGAAATCCGTACTTGAATATTCACAACCTAATTAGCATATTAAAAAGTTAGAGTAGGACTGCATTTAACACAAAAAGAAAAAGTTTAACTTTGTTAAACCTGGTAGTTACTAATTTTTTTTAGGCTAGCTGATTTTGCACATTGTGGAGCTTATCATCAGGAATGTTTACTTTGTTGTTTTAGAGAAGTGGTCATGGAGGGATTCTGTGAGGACAGGTAAGGTCCTGGTGAAGAGTAAAGAAGTGTTAGCTAAGCAAATGCAGGCTGAGATGAGAATTGTATTGGCAGTCAAAATATTTAACCAGCTGTCTACCCAACCACACTGGCACTGACCAGTCAGAGGATATCCATGCTGTGAAACTAGGTTTGTACCCTAAAGATGGATCTAAGGAGTCCTTCTGGCCTGGCATTAACCCCTTCCTTCCTTGATCATGGGGCATTTTGGAGTCCCAGGGAAGGTATCAAGGTAGCCCAGGCAGTGGGGAGTGAGAAGCTCAGGAGCTCAGGAGATGGATGTTTGGCAATCGGCATAGAAGTATTTAAATATTTTAACAAATGTGCCAGTGTGTATCTCAGTGTCAACTCTGCATAAGAATGACCTGGCCTAAAGGACAAAGCAGAGAAAAGGAACAGAAAACAGAGAAGATATGTTGTCTTTTTTATTAAATTAAACAGCTGAGCTTTTTTTGTCTTGTGAAAGTTTACTAAGACATTCCGCTGTTGAGGCAGATGCAGAGGACCTGGGCAATCATTACATTTGGGTGATGGTGTAACAAAATCTTTTCTGATTCTGTCAAGGTATCACTCCCTGAGAGTCTTTCTTCTCAAAATTAATAACTGAAGACTAAACAGATTACATTTATCTGGAATACAAAGTTAGAATTCTTAATTTGTGTTCCTCCAGAAGCTAATGCTCAGACAGTTTTCAGCCCTAGTAATTTCGGGGGGAGGTATAGGTAATCCTGCAGGAGGAGTGACAAAGTGATACAGGAAGAGAAGATAGTTAATGTGTGTGTTATGAAGTCCGTTACCACAATAAGAAACTTCATTTTAATTCGGTTTAACTCCTGACTCAGAATTCTCTCTCTCAAGGGGTGAGGGCTCTGTGCTGTTTATTTATAGACTAGTTTCTGGGGGGTTATCGATTGAGGGCTGTCTCAGGGAGAAAGAAATGGTGTTGATTCACTGGCACTTACCTATCTCCTGTGAGTAGAGGCAAATCCTCCTTCCAGTGTTCTGGGCAGTGAAAAACATGCTTGGATCCAGAAATACAGAAACTAGCACCTGGAAAGGTCAGAGGCATATGGGTGACTGCTGCCGGTTTCTGTTTCTTTTGAGTTACCACTTAGGCTGACCTAGGATGTCCTCAACTCTGTCTCAGTGGAAAAAATAGACAATACAGCTTCTTTAATCAGATTACCTATACAAAATGTGCTTTATCTTACCATAGTGTAGTGACCCAGGTTCAAACAAGAAACTCAAGATCATGGGAAAATGTTTAGTGTAGCTTATAATTAATTTGGAAAGTTCTTCCAAACCTATTCTCCTACCCCAAGCTTTGTGCTCTGGTCAACATGCCTGAGAATGTGAATAGAAAGGGAAATCCTTGGTGGTCTATGCATGGAGTTGGAATGGTGAGGAATCACTGCAGAGTGGACATGATATTTGTGTGAATGAAGAATGCTAGCTTGCAATAGTAACAATGTATCAGTAGTAGATTGGTGAGCTATGACGTATGTTTTCTCCTCTGGACTGCGATGTTTGAATGATTATCTGGCACAGTGGTCTTGGAATGTATAATAATTCTGGATGAGACACCCAAACGGGTTAATGGAATTTCCACTTATCCGGAATGTGTTTGCTTGAACTAAATTTTATTTTGAATGGAAAAATACAGGTGAAAGACTCATAATCCAGACACTGGAAATAATACTTAAAAACCAAAGATAAAAAGACAGCCCACTGGGCGCCTGGGTGGCTCAGTTGGTTAAGCGACTGCCTTCGGCTCAGGTCATGATCCTGGAGTCCCTGGATCGAGTCCCGCATCGGGCTCCCTGCTCGGCAGGGAGTCTGCTTCTTCCTCTGACCCTCCTCCCTCTCATGCTCTCTGTCTCTCATTCTCTCTCTCTCAAATAAATAAATAAATAAAATCTTAAAAAAAAAAATAGTACAATCACTTTTGAAAAGCTTTTCATTTTCTGTTATATTGCAGACTATGCATAGCTTACCTTTCTCTTCATTTCCTTTCCCTTTCTTTTCCTTCCCTTCCTTTCTCTTCTTGAAATTTCTTTTTGAAAGCCATTAAGTGAGTCCATGGACGGTAGCTTGCTGCAAATGAGAGGAGTCTGTGTCCTAAAGTGGGGTTTAAGAGCCCATGTGGGATGGGCGAGCATCTGGGAGTGTCTGCCATGGGATGTTAAAGCCTGAAGAATGTAAGAAACTTTCCATTTGTGGGTTGTGCTAGTATAGGGTATTGGAACCTGAGTGGAGGTCATTTAGATAGGGAGGAGAGTGTCACTGATGGTAGTAGACTGGTTACATTAAAGAGGTTTAATTATTAAAAAACCATTGGATATTATTATTCCTGTAGTACAGATGGAAGAAAGAACTCTCAGAAAGATGAAGTTATTTGTATATGATTTTTCAGCTAAGAGGTAGTAGAACTGGGTATAAAATTTAGTTGTAAGATCCAAGTTCAATAATCTTTTTAACTATAACATGGTTTCTAGTGCGGTGCTTGACATATAGTGAGCGTTCAATAAGAGTTATTAATTTAAAGCATAATATATGGGTGGAGTTTCTTCTGTGCTCCAGCAGTGCTCTGTTTATTAATTCATTTCTGTAACTGTGGCATTCTGTTGTAAATGAGTATATATGTTTGCCTTTTCTACTGCACTGAGTTCTTTAGGGACAAGGACAACATCTTATTCATCTTTGTATTACTATTGCCTAGCATGATGTCATAAAATGAGTGTGCAATAATAGTAGCTGAATTAATAAATAATCTACCTGGAAAACCAGTGCTGATGTGCATGGAGATAAATCAAGAGGAAATAATTGCTTTAACTTCATGGTGCTTACTATAAGTGTATAAGTATATGGCTACTCTAAAAAGTCTTTTATTCTCTGTAGAAGCACTCTCAATTAATTCCCCTCTCAAGGCTTGTTATAGAGATTTGAGATTTAAACTTTATAAAGAAGGTGATGCTGTCCTACAAATATGGCAATAAATCGGGCGCCTGGGTGGCTCAGTTGTTAAGCATCTGCCTTCGGCTCAGGTCATGATCCCAGGGTCCTGGGATCGAGTCCCTCGTCGGGCTCCCTGCTCAGTGGGGAGCCTGCTTCTCCCTCTCCCACTCCCCCTGCTTGTGTTCCCTCTCTCGCTGTCTCTCTCCCTCTGTTGAAAAATAAATAAAATCTTAAAAAAAAAAAAAAATGGCAATAAATCCTCTTCTAGCAATTAAAATCCTATAATTGCGTTGTTTCCTAAATTCTGTAAATAAAAATTCAACTTATTATCATTTGGAAAAAGGAGCAAAAGTGAATGTGGAATTATATTTTAAAATAGATATTTTTTCTTGTTGCAAATGGGTTCAGATTGCTAGTTCAGCTTTAAGATCAAATAATGGTATATGAATGCTTAATGGTATTAGAGTAAATCTTACAACTTCTCTTTGGTATCATGTTTATCAAATGACTGTTTTAATTTCCCTAGATTAATTTCCTCTTCCTTTGTTCTTCATATTTATATAGAATCTACCTGAAATGAATATTGAGGTGGGGGTTGCAGAAATCAAAGCAAAGAGATATGCTCTATGAAATTTAGATCAATATAATTTAATAGCAAAAAACTTTGATTGTACCCAAATAGTAAGAGATACTATAATTGATTTAAATTTTCCCTCAGGCCCTCAAAGAATCAAAAAAAATATGTAAAAACATAATTATAAGCGTATGGAGACTAGTGACAGTGTTGATCAATACGACATTTATATTGTATTACCTATTAACACAAAATTACTACAAGTTAAAATAAAAAAGGTATCACTAAATAGTAACAAAATGCTTTTAAATTAGAGATAAAGCTTGAAAGTTTCTTAAAATTGTCCATATCCCACCAAATTAACAATTTAAAGGCTTTAATTTATACAAAAAGAGACAAAATTTTTAATGCAAAATGCTCATTTCAATGAACACAATCTTCTGAAGTTCAAATTTTGTCTCTTTTTATATATAAATGAAGACTTCTAAATTTATTCCAGATGTTTCCAAACCATTCACTTGAAATTTCCATTGGACTCTTGGTTTGGGCTCAGGTGATGATCTCATGGTTGTGGGATCAAGCCCCGCGTGGGCCCGTGCTCAGTGTGGAGGCTGCTTCAGGTTCTTTCTCCTACTCTCTGCCCTTCCCCACTAGCACGCGCTCTCTCTCTCTCTCTCTCTCTAAAATAAATACATAAAATCTTTAAAAATAAATAAACATAACATGCTGCTACAAACAACTATAAAACTGGACAAAATACAAATTTTTTGCATTGGACAACATTAGACAGCATAGGACTTTGGTCCTTGAGAAAAGGGAAACATATGAGGTGAGCTCTACATTTATACAGGCTCTTTGAATAGGGGCATATTTGAAACGATAGAACAAGAAGTGAAGCTAGAAAGTAGTGGTCTTGCTCGGTGGGGGAAACAAGGGTTGGAGTTCATACTGCTAAAGCTTTGGAATTTTAAAATGAATATGAAATAAAATATTTTCAGATTAAAACAAGTTTTGGGCTATATCTCTAATAGAACTGCCTTGGGCGCCTGAGTGGCTCAGTTGGTTAAGCAACTGCCTTTGGCTCATGTCATGATCCTGGAGTCCCAGGACTGAGTCCCAGGATCGAGTCCCACATTGGACCTGAGTCTGTTTCTCCCCCGACCCTCCCCCCTCTCATGTGCTCTCTTTCTCTCTCATTCTCTATCAAGTAAATAAATAAAATCTTTAAAAAAAAAAAAGAACTGCCTTATAAGACGTGTTCATGTAAGTTAATCATGCTCATGGGAAATGTTATCATAAGAAAACTTGGATCTATTTGAATGGTGAATACTGAATGAGTAAATATATGGGGAAATGTAACAGATTCCCCCCTCATTTCTTAATTTACTCAAAATAAAATTGATTACTTAGAGTAAAAATAATATCATTGCATTGTGGGGTGTATAGGACACGTAAAATTAAATGTACACTAGTACCAAGCACTGAGAGAGCTAAATGGGGACATACTGTTGCAGGGTTCTTACACTATATTTAATGATATAATAGCAAGTCAAGGTACACAATGATAAATAAGGTGTACACACTGTAATCACTGGGGAACCACTAAAACACAAAATAACAAAGTATAGCTGACCAGTCAATAAAGGAAATAAAATTCAATATTAACAATATTTAATGAATCCAAAGAAAGGTAAGATGAGAAGAAGAAAGCATGAAAAAGAACAAAGCGACAAATAGAAAACAATTTTAGCAAGATTATAGAATTAAATCCTACCATATTGGTAATCTTATTAAATTTAAATGACTAATCACTTCAACTGAAAAGCAGAGAATTTCAGAATACATACAAAAGCAAGACCCAGGGGCACCTGCGTGGCTCAGTTGGTTAAGCGGATGCCTTCAGCTCAGGTCATGATCCCAGGGTCCTGGGATTAAGCCCCGCGTCGGGCTCCCGGCTCAGCAGAGAGCCTCTTTCTCCCTCTCCCTCTGCCTGTCGCTCTGCCTACTTGTGCTCTCTCTCTCTCTGTCAAATAAGTAAAATCTTAAAAAAAAAAACAAAAACAAAAGCAAGACCCAGCTGTATGATGTTATAAGGTATTCATTTTAATCATAAAAGCACAGACATGTTATGATAGAAATGATAAAGATATATCAAGAAAATAATAGTCATCAGGAAGCTGGGGTGGCTATATTAATATCTGATAAAGTAGACTTTAATCTGATAAAGTAGTTCCCAGAAGTAAACATAAATATTTTATAAAGATTAAAGTTAAATTCAACAAAAAGGTGTAAATGAGTCTGCCTCTACTCCTGAGCCTCAAAATAAATAAAAGAAAGAACAAGGGACAAAAAAGAAGAGTATGAAATTGAACTATGAAAATTTATCAAAAAAGAAAAGAAAGATTGAAGATCACACATATGCCTAGGAATGTTTAGAATTCAAGAAAAAAAAAATGTCTGTTGATGTTTTAAAGAAGGCTTTGCCATCACAGTGGAAACAAGGGAATACATAGGCACTTAGTGGCTATCATGTCTTCATATTCTGAGATGGAAAGTAGTGAAAAGGAAGCTGGTTGGACAAGGAGAAGTTGAGTCAGACAATACTGAAGCTAAAATAGAATATATCAGTGCACACAGAAATATCGATATTTAGAGTTTTTCCTTTATATTAGAGATTGATATTTGACCTCACACGTAGGAACTGGGAAATCATTTAGATATGTCAGAAGATTATTTATTCTTTACCAAGTGCATTTAGTAGATCTGTGGCAGTCAGAATTAAGAGTATTTATTGATATTTAAAATACAATAAATGTTCATCAAGTAGATATAACACAGATATACATTACATTTGCCAGAATTAGAAATCAACAATATAAACCACTTTAAACTTTCTTTAGAGCTAGGCATTGTGAAAATATGCACAACTAATATAATAGCTGTAAACAAAAATTTTTCACCACCATCCTTTATTAAGTAATTGCTATAGACTGAATGAGGGGTGTAGGCTTTTGGGCCTACACACAAATTCATGTTGAAGCTTAATCCCTAATATGATGGTATTTGAAGATGGGGCCTTTGGGAGGTGATTAGGTCATGAGGGGGCAGTTCTTGTGAATACGATTTGATTTGTGCCTTTATAAAAGATTCCCAAGAGCTCCCTAACCCCTTCCACTTAGCCAGGATACAATGAAGAGACAGCTTATGTGAACCAGGAAGAGGACCTTCACCGGACAATGAATCTGGTAGCACCTTGATCTTGGACTTCTAGCCTCCAGAACTATGAAAAATGAATTTCTGTTGTTTACAAGCTATCCAGTCTATGGTATCTTGTGATAGCAGCCCAAACAGACTAAGACAGAAATATTCCCTGATGGTTTTAAAACATCAGAAAGCACTCAATTTCCAATAACTAAGTACCTAAAATAAATAAGGCAAAACAACAAAACAAAATAAAAAATAGTACCAGTTTACAGCCATGCCACACAATAGGGAGTTGTCTATTGTCATTTAGATTAATCAGAGAAGAATATACATAGTGAAGCACTTTTGGAAAACTAAAAGGAAAGTGAAATATCTGTAACAATAGAATGCCATTAGAAAACATGGTTACATGGAGTTGCTATTATACTGTTTGGACTGATTTTATCCTCTCACCATTTATATGTTGAAGCCCCACTCCCAATGTGACAGTGTTTGGAGGTGGGGCTTTTGGATATATTAGGTTTTGATGAGTTCATGAGGTGGGTTCCTCATTCCTTTAAGTAGAGGAAGAGACACTGGAGCTGCTCCCTCCTCTTCTTTATCTCCCTCTCTCCCTCCAGGGAGAAGGTAGCTGGCAAGCAGAAGAGAACTCTCATCAGGAACCAAATCAACCAACACCTTGCCCTTGAACTTCCTACCCTCAAGAAATGTGTGAAAATAAATTTCTTTTTTTAAGCTACCCAGTCTATCATATTCTATCAGTCTGTGCTAAGATATATAGGTACTTATTTTTTCTTTTATTGTTTTTATCAGTCAATAGAAATAAAAATAGAAAAAAGTAAAACATAAAAATATAAATTTTAAGAACCCACAAGTTAAAGAAAAACTTACGATCCCATTACCTTGAATTAGTCTTCATTAGAATGTTGATTTATGTGTTCTCTTTATGTGTTTTAAATATACATGTGTATATATCCATGTATATACACTTATATATGGATATTTGTAAAATATTAAATTATTTTGAATTTCAAACTTAAATAACTGGCATCTTTTGAGAAAGCTGAAGTTCTGAATTATATCCCTCCATATAAACCACTTCTTAAAATGTTTCTTATCAGTGTTTCCAAGCCACTGAATCACATATTACATTAAAAATTTTGTGATAGGGGCGCCTGGGCGGCTCAGTTGGTTAAGCGACTGCCTTCGGCTCAGGTCATGATCCTGGAGTCCCTGGATTGAGTCCCACATCGGGCTCCCTGCTCGGCAGGGAGTCTGCTTCTCCCTCTGACCCTCCCCCCTCTCATGTGCTTGCTCTCTCTCATTCTCTCTCTCTCTCAAATAAATAAATAAAATCTTTAAAAAAAAAAAATTTTGTGATAGCTATTTACCACCTATACCTGTATTTAATTAATAATCACCTTTGATTTTATTTGCGTTTAAAGAATACAACTAAATATGTTTTAAAGAATATTTCCTATTAGAATAAAGTAAACATTCTCATAACTAAAAAAATAACCATAAAAGACCTCAACTATTAACTTTTTTAAAAACATTAAATAAAATGAATAAAAGCTTAGAAAATAATATTCAGTCATTTAGAACTCCCTGGAATTACCTAGAGATAGATCCATTTAATTTAATTTAATATGTAACATGTTTGGATTAATGTAGCCTCCCTAGTTAATCATTCTGTAACTCTCAAAGATTACTTTCTCCAGAATAAATTAATTGTGCATCTTATGTGTTTCAGTATTATTCCACCACTTTATCACCAGGAACCTTTGTAATAGCTTGTTCGTGTTCTGTCTTCTGTGACAGCCTGCAAGTACCAGGACAGTATCATGAGTCTCTGGGCCGCTGTTCTAGTCTCAGTATTAGGCATAAGGGCTACTCTATAGTAAGCACTTGAAAAACATTTGTTAGAATAAATGACCAAAGAATGAATATGTGTATAAAATGTTTCCTAAATTAACTTATTTTGCTTCTGTTGTTGGTTTATATACATTATTTATAAGGTGTTTTGTTATAGGTGAGTTACCAGTCCACAGGACCATATTTTTGGAACACCTGAACTTTAGTAATTAAAAAAAAAAAAAAAAGGTTAAACTTGAAACCCAAATAGCCACTTGTGGCTTCTGAAATGTGCATGGATGCAAGTGTTCATATGTATAAGAGAGAATGAGAATGTGTGTACATGTTAGCATATATTTTTTTTTTACATTAATTATACTAGGGAAAAAATAAACCTCTTTGTTCTTGCCTTCCATGTAGAAATTGGTAAAAGAAAAAGAAAGTCTGAAGATTGAAAATTGCTAGTTTCTCTGTCAGCAAAAGGTGCAGATGTTGCCTAATCAGAGACATTAACTATGAATGAGGTTTGGGGCTGAGCTGGGGGTGGAGAACATAATAAAGGAGGGAATCTGAATTTTGTTTGCTTTGGGTGGAGAATGGAGGAAGCAAGAAACTCAGGGATGAAAGGTGTAGGCTTCTAGGCAAAGGGGTGCTGGGAGGTGGGAGCAGGGAAGAAGTTGGGAGCTGGATAAAGGCTTTAGACACATATATTTGGCCATTTTTAGTGTTTTGTTCTTGTGTTTGTTGCCATGCTTAGTTTTAATCATGGAAATCAAATCAAGTTACATGTTTTAACTTGTGAAACAGAAGAAGAAAGACAGCTGTAGAAAGACTGAGGAGCTCTTTCTCCTTGGCAGGAGCACAAACTCCGAATCAAAAATATCTGTATTAACTAGAGGCCTTTACAAATTCATGAAAATGTTGAAAAGGTTATTGTACTTCCCATTTGAAGTAGATCGATAGACATAACCAATTTTGTTTAAATTTCGAACAGAGTAACATTGGCTAACATCTGAGTCACATTTCATTGACTCATTGAATGTATCTCATGCATCAATTTGAACCATCACTGTTAATTTCCTTCAATTTAACAGACATTTAGATTTATTAAACATCTTCTAATCTTTTGTTCATCTAGTCATTTAACATTTTTTGAGAGACTAATATGGGTAAATGCTATGGGGTATGAACAATTTAATCAGATTTTTTCTAATAATGAACATATATTATAAAAGACAATATTCCATAGTCATATCAAGTGATAATATAAGGCGGCAAGAGTTAAGGGATATGAAAAGGGACAAATAAAGTATAATGGATTTTCAGGGGAGAGGGAAATTTTTTTTTTTTCGTTTGTGGAAAAAAAAAGACTTTTATAGAAAAAACAAATTTCATTGGACCCTAGGTAATAAGTATTTGATCACATGATGATGGGGAATACATTCTATTCAGAGTAAAAAGGTACAAAAGAACAGATGCAGGAAAATGCTAGGGACTATGGAGAACATTGAGTTCTTATGTGTTATAGTTCATGAAGAAGAGAAATAGGTGAATAAATTATAAGGTTAGAAGAGAAGTTTCAGAAACCATGATTGTGAGTCCTAAGAGTCCTGTCCTTGTCTAAGAGGGATTTTTTTACAGGTTTTTTTTTGGGGGGGGGGCGGTTTCTGGAATCCTATTTCAGCAGTATAAATCTTTTAACTGTGTGCTGAATATTTTGTAGAAGACTGGGAAACCATTGCTTAACTCACTTGAATGAAGGGGATTGTTGAGAAATGGCTTTGGTGTGGGCGTATGTCAGAAAGATTTCAGAAATAGCATGTACAGAACAAGGCAACGCTCAGTCTTCCCCATCTGTTAATGCCACCAACACACTCATGATTGTGGAAGGTGAATTATAGGAGTCATTCCAGATATCATCCTTTCCTTTATTCTGCATAATTAATCCCATAATAGATCCTTAATCTCTCTACTGCTTTCCATCTCTGATGATACCACCTGGCCTCCTTGCTGTTTTTCCTGATTCCTCTCTTGCTCCCTCACAGCTCATCTCCACGAAAAAGCCAGAGAGAATTTTTAAAAAACTTAATTTAAATCATATAATTCTCCAGAGTAAATGTTATCAGTGGCTTGCTATTATTCTAACAATAAAATTCTATTTCCTTACTGTGGAGTGCAAAGTTCAGCATGATCTGGTCCATGTAGTTCTACAACTCTTTATACTCTACCCATACTGGCTTTTTTTAATGTTCTGGAACATTCCAAGCTTTTTCCTATTTCTAGGACTTTGCGTTTGTCTTTCTGGCTGACATGCAACTTTTTTTTTTTTTTATCTTTGTTGCATGGCAGTCTTGGGATCATCCTTTCATTGCCAGTTCACAGTAGCCTCACCACCTCTAACATTCATTCTCTATTATATCAACTTAAAAGAAATCTTTATGGCAATGGTCACAACTCTCTCTTCTACATCATGATTTTTTCCTTCTTAGTAATATAGCAATCGACATTTATTTTGTTCATGTGTTTGTTTACTTGTTTATTCTTCTTCCCAGGTGTAGCTCCCCTATTTTGTCCTTATCTATATCCAAGGACCTAGAAAATTGCCTGGCACGGAGGAGTTGTTCACTAAGTATTTTAAAAATTAGTGGATAAATGATTGCAATAAAACAGAGAGTGATTAAAAACTACTATAATGTATACTGTTTGAGTGACTAGGAGAATAGTGATATCTTTGATAGAACTGCAGAAATGGTGAAGGAAAGGTTATGAAGAAGGGAGAATAGTATACTAACTGTGAAATGAACAGGCTAACACAACTGATTTTAGCATGTAAGTTTTAGAAGTACACAGTACTGTACAATAGCATGTATTTCCCATTTGGGAGTTTATAGCTCTGTGTATGTAGGTAACTGTGGAGAGGCAATTAAGTAAGTGTCCTCAGTTACAGTTTTGGTTCCTTTGGCCCACTAGGTCCTAGGCTCCCAGTGTGCCCTGATCAAGAGTGGTCTCATGGCCTGTAAGAGAATTCACCTTCTAGATTTGAAGTGTATATATCAGGGGCTAAGCAGAAAACAGATGACACACTCAAAGAGGTTATGTAAGGGACCACAGGAAAGTGTAGGCATGGTTAATAAAAATCAATATGCAGTGGTAAAACACAGTGGGGACTTGTTATGATGCATAAGCCTAGAGGGATAACAGGGGACAGATTTGCCTGAATGCAGCTAACATGTTGTTCAGTAGGGAGGATGCTAACAGAATAAAAACTTGCACTTCATTCCTCTACTGTCCATGATAAACTGTTCATACTGTTTGTTGGCCAACCCAACTAGAAACCAGAGGACAAGAGAACCTGTTGCTTTATTATATGAAATTCTACCTCCTAAAGGAAGGGAAGTGTTAATTGACATGAAGTTCCAGCGTTTTGTCCTTATCTATATCCACAGAATTTAGAAGAATGCCTGGGACATAGTTATTCCTCATTAAGTGTTTTAGAATTGAGATGAATTGTTGCAAATAGGATGTAATCAAACAAAGGAAACATTTAAACCTACTACAACATATTCTGTCATAATAACTAGAAGAATGGTGATATCTGAGATAATCTAAGAGACAGATGGAAATTATCTAGCATAATTTCTCTTCCATTGGCTGTAACTAATTCAATAATGTATTCCTACAGCTACCAGTTGCAGAGTACCTGCTATGTGCAAAGCATTTTTCTTAACCCTTTACAACTCAGCAAGCCAGGAAACTGAGGCACATACACACAAAAGTGGTTATCTGTTTAGTGTTTCACGAATGCCAACTGTTGGACCTATGACTTGAACTCACATTTTTCCAATTTCAAAGTCAGTCACATTAGCAAAGAAATATTGCCTCCTTGTATTGCATACCAACCATCCCTTTCTCTCTAATGTCATGAATTTCCCAAATTATCTTATCACTCTCATTCTCCCTTTCTTCTACAAAAATGAAAGATTTAGATGAGGTGATTTCTAAGATTCATGCTAATTCTGGGATTCTTTTGTCTGTATCAGTTGTTAATTATTTGTGTAATGTTACAAGAAAATGAATCAGGTGTTGGAGGCAAAGCATGCAAAATGCTAAGGGAATGGAAAAGCAGTAATTACATGGATTCTTAAAGAAATATTCAGGAAGGAGACACCAAAAGATAAGTCAATAATACCTTTACTTCAGTGAAAATGATTACATTACAGTGTGGATAACGTGTTCATTCTGAGTTGAAACTGCTTTTTCACTAGGTGATTTAGCACATATGTAATGAAGCTACTTAATTAATAATGAAATGGATATTACCAAGCTTGAATCTCTTGAAGTCTGCCCTTTAATTATATTGGTTTTCTGAGGTTGGTGTCATGTGATACCAGAAAGTCTATCAAAGAGACTCAAAAGCCAATGAATATTTGAGAGATCCTAAAAAATAAGATTATTTCCATATTTTTACATGCACATTAATGTGAGTCATGAAAAGATTTCAGAATTGAACTAGAATTAAGAGAGGCCTGTGTTTGGAGGTGAGGTCTGCTGTGTCTAGCCCAGTATTGCAGGACACTTTATTTAACCCTCTGAGCAAACTTCATTAAGTTTTTGTGAGGATAAGCTTATATAGATTATGTGAAGTGCTTAGTATCGTGCTTGGCTTATAGAAAACCTTAATAAGCATTGCCTACTATTGTTATTTTTAATATAGGACAGAAAATATCACAGTCATTGTAATGTATAAATCCTTATCATTTAGTGGGAATTCTTACCAATTAAGTCAATTTGCAATGAATCTGAACTCAGTTAAGCAACTGAGTAACATCATATATTTAAGGGCTTTAATTTGCTTGAATACAATTAAATGATCACTCTAGTGCATTTTTTTATCTTTATACTACCTCCTCTTTCATAGTATTGAAACAAACAAATAACAAAACCTTATTTTTTTAGAGTTCTTACAATTAAGTAACTCTCTCCTAGTTCATTTTCCAAGAAATGTGGGATGAGAGGCTAAAATGAGATACTAACAGCTCTGGATAGTATCGATATATCTCAGAAGAGAGTGGGGTAAAAATAGGAGCAGCAAGTTAAATATACTTATACTCATAGGGAGACAGCATTAGCTACAGAAGAGTAAGGAACTTCCTAAAAACTATAAGAGATGATTTAGCAAATATCAATATGTGCTATGAAATGTGATCATTTTTATTACAAAATAACATATGCTCACTACAAATACTAAGTAATACTTATATAAAGCAAAGAGTGAAAGTGAGCGCCCATTCCCCCTAAATCTTATTTTTTTCTGTATTTTACATATATAGTAAGTCTAGTCTTGCTTTGGATTTTGCCTCCCAAACCTTTCCAGGAATCCCAGGATTATTTTTATGTGTCATCTTAATATAACCTCTCCAGATTGTAGCAGGGAAGGTAATTTTCTTATGAGTCCTAGTGGTAGTTGTATAGTTATGTTTGTGTGGGGTTAGGGATGCCATCTCCCACATATAATTAAAACACCTGCTTGTATACCCTTCCTCTTTATGCTGTTTTGAATATTGTTGGTTTCATTCCTTGTGGTAGACACACTGTAGGGTGAACTCCAGTGAGTTATGTCATAGGATCTTCATTCCTTCAGTGCTACAGAACGTGGTACTTGCAACTGAGAGAAAGTTCACATTGGCTACATATTAAACCTGGAACCAGTTCAACAACCAAGCTCTGCAGTTCAATTCCACTGAATTCCTCTGTGGAGGTTGGTTTTCTCTCCAAGTCCCAAATGAATGCATTTCCTGGGTTCATTTGAGACAATCCAGTGAATCACGTGGTACATTGGTATAAATTTGATCTAACTGGAAAACACAGATCATGTTCTTTCTCAAAGAACACCTAGGCTTTTTAAAAATCAGGACATTGGATTGTTCATTTTATTTTTAATTTATAATTAGAAATTATTCTTGGTAATTATGTTTGTATTATGAAGTATATAAATTACAGAGTGAAATTTATCAATTATTCTCAGTCTGCTTCAAGTTAGTTTCATCAGTTATTCTTGCTGATATTTCCAATACTTCTGCTAAAATTTTATTATATATACATATAATCAAAGATATATTTTTATATAAAAATGGGAATGCTACACACTTTTGCAAGCTACAAGTACATTATAGCATTTTTCCAGATTAGTAGTAAATATATTTTTATTGACTGCATTGTAACCCACTGCAAGTACTTACACACATATACATGTACACATACACCTACACATTGTGTGTGTGTATATTGATGTCTGTGTATATTTATAAAATTTAGTTTTATTTATTTTTATTGCTTTTCTTTCTCTGAACTGCGTATTTCTTAAAAATGGGATTTTTTTAATGCAAAAATAATGTATGCTTCCAAAGTTCAAATAATACATGAGAATATGGAGTATAGAGACACTTCTCTAAAGAGAAATAACATGAGTGGGATATTTTATACACTCTTAGTTAAATATTGTTTGGTCCAGAAGTTGTTAACTCTTCATTTAAAAAATACTGCTTTGGGATAATTATTATTTCTTTGAACAGACCAACTTGGAAAAATCTGATTTATCCCCTTTCTTTCATTATGTATTATTTTTCTTAGCTCATTTTGAAAATATAAGAGACTTTTGATGAAAAACTCCATGCTAATCGCTAGCAATATTTGAATGGCAATTTCAGCCTAAACTTGTCTATATATTGACTTTATGGGAGATATATACCTATGGCTTCAATCACAGCTCACTGTCAATTAGGGGCAGCTCTCAGGATTGTCCAATATTTGAATTCCATCAGGGGAGTATAAGATATTAATTGTCTTACATTTCTAGAATATGCTTATGCATAATTCTGGTGTATTTCTGGGAAGGTAATAAAAGGCCCACGTTGCTTCTCGATTTATCTTGGATGAGAAACATAACCTCTATCACCACTGGCTGAAGAGAAATTTCTCTCAGGCAGTCATTTCTCTTTACATGCATGGAAATAGTTTACTAGCATCAGAAAGAAATCTAATCTCCAGACCCTCTCCAAAATTTCAATTCTAACCAATTATTTAAATCAACAACCATACAAAAAGCTGCTGGGAGGACTTAAAAAATCAGAACAGAAATCAATCTCAGAGTAGTGCTAGTAGGGAAAACTAATTGATGAAGTCTAGTTGAGTATAGAATGTGGATTGGGAATTGGAATAGCTTTGTAATATGTCAGCCTAGCCAAGCTGAACTACATTTCCCAGAATTTTCTTTATTGTATGTTTCCATTAGAGTGAACAACAGGAGAGATTTTTGGAGGGTTTGAAAGGCAGAAGCGAAGCAGAAACCCTTTTGTAACTCACACACTTATGGATCTGCTGACCCACTCCACTGCTGTGAAGAAGCAACTGGGCCTACAGTTGTTCCCCTTTTCTCCAGTTACTGACCAGTGGTGTATATTTAGCTTTGTGACAAAAGAGTCCCGTTTCTTCACGTTTTCTTGTCACCAAGAACAGAAGCAACAAGAAACCTCATGGTTTCCTTATAGATTTCAGTATGATTTTGTGAGGTTCTAGCTTATGTATGTATGTTCCAGCCTGCTTGTGACCTTTACTTCCTGACTGCCTGCCCATGGATTTCAAGTTCCAATACAGACAAGGAGGCAGCAGCCATACAGAGACAGCTTCATCAGTTTATTTAATTGAGTAAGCGAGTTCTCTGTCACATGCACGTGTGCACGTGTGGGCACACACGCACACACACACAACTGATTCTGCTTCCTGGGTTGAACCCTGACTGATGCATGAGTAAAAACAATAGCAATAGACAATTCTTCCATTAACTTTTTTTATGAAGGGGAGAGCAGATAATATCTGGAGATCAAATGAGGTCAAAGGATTATTATAACAGATAGAGAATGCTTGATTTTTCTGTGTTTCTGCTTCCAGAAGAGAAGGAAGATTGATGATGCATAAAAGAAAGAATGTAATCAATACTAAAATATCCATGGGAAAAGAGAAAAGGCAGAGAGTATAGTCACAAATTTAGATGGGTTAGTAGTTTTGTTTTTTCTCCAGCTTTATTGAGATATAATTGATATAATTGTATATATATGTGTGTATGTGTGTGTATGCACAATTTCATTTACATAGAGTATATACATTCTTTATGCTATATCTACATTCTTTATATTATATATAAAAATATAAAATATGTGCATATATGTACAATTATGCAGATAATATACAAAATATACAAATAACATATGCAAAATATATATAAAATATACAAAGAGAACATGATGATTTGATTACATATACATATATACATTTGTTTTAAAATACCTTTGATTTCCCTTTTGATTTCTTCCTTGACTCTCTGGTTGTTCAAAAGTATGTTGTTTAATTTCTGTGTATTTATGAATTTCCCAGTTTTTCTGTTATTGAATTCAAGTTTTTTGAGTTAGTTTTATATCACTGTGGCTGGAAAAGATGATAGGATTTCAGTTTTCTTTACTTTGTTAAGACTTGTTTAGTGCATAACATATGATCTATCCTGAAGTATGTTTCATGTACACTTGAGAGAAATGTGTCTTCTGTTGATGTTAGATGGAATGTTCTGCATATATTTGTTAAGTCCATTTAGTCTAGAGTGTAGTTCAAGTTCAGTGGGCCTATTTAAGATACATGACCAACAATTCTGGTGAATTAGAATTGAGAATTGGTAGCATAACTGCACTTTTCACCAAAAATATTCAGCTACAAAAGACAAGCATAGGGTAAAGTAAGTAGAGAGTTGGGCCTGACCAGAATGTATGGTTCCCAGGGGTGAACAGAGAGAAACAATGTTTCTACAGTCAGACCTGTGAATCCAAACTAGTCAAATAGAGATGCAAAGACTTGAATAGAGTGATCGATGTGACAAAATAGTAGAGTTAATGAATTGGGAGTGAACTGGTGACTTGGAAGGTAGCTGAATAATTGAGTGGTGTGTTCAAGAATAGGTGAGTTGGTCTAGGTGAATATTATACTAAGTGTTAGATTTTACAATAGACTCCCAGAAACTTGATTGCTTAAGTATCATAGTTCTCAGACCAGCTTGTTGTTTAAATCTCTTTTTTTAACCCAAGTAAAATTGTCCTTCATTAGCATACAGCTTTCTATTTTACACTTCCAAGTCTTTATGTATCATTTTCTGGAAAAAAACGGTTAGAAATATTGTTGCCCTTGTTTGACTTGGTGTTGATTTTGGAAGATTTTTTGTTTTTCTTTGTTATTACTTCATTTAATCCTTCCTTTCTTTTTCCTTCCTTCCTTTTATTTCTTTTATTCATTCTCCAAATATTTAATGAGTATCTATTATGTATATAACAGAGTGGTAGCTGGGTAGTGCAACAGTAAATAAATAGATCCAGTGGGAGAGGCAGATAATAAAAAAGTTAACAAAGAGATATGAATTATGATTAGTGCTATGAGGAAAAAAACAGTAGTATTGTGGATGGGAAAAGCCTAGGGTGGTAGGAGACATTATTTAGATAAAACTGTCAACAAAACCTTTTCCAATGAGATGCTTTAAGCTAGAACCTAAGGAATGAAAATGTGTTCATACAAAAAGCATGTTAGTGTCTTGAGATCAAATGAGCTCTGTAGCATGATGACCTGATTGTATCCTACATGGTATAAATGAGGCTGGATAGATAGGAAGCCCAGACTACACAGGGCTTTATTAAAAAGTTGGGATCTTTTCATGCCATATTTCTTTAAGGAATTCCTTAAGCACAGTATTGCATCTAGTCAACAGCCAATTCTGACATGAAGGCTTCCAGACCACACAAAAGTAGCTATTTTCTCAATTGCCTATAGTATTACCAAAGTTAATACTATATATGTGTATACTACATATATATACACATAAATATACTATTCACTTCAGTATATGTATATAAATAGTATATATGTGTGTGCGTATATATATATACTTTGGTATATACATATATATTATTTTCTTTGGCAATACATACATATTTTGGTAATATATATATTTATAATATGTTTAATGTATTATATATTTATAATATGTGATTATTTTATTTTATAGATTTTTACTTTGCTAGTTGATAATTACTATATTTATTGGAGATAGGTATTGTTTTTCATCTTATAGAAAAAAATTACTTATATTTAAATAAGCCCAGTAAATGTCAAAGCTAGAGCACAAATCCAGGCATTTTAACTCTCTTTACACTATATCATACTTGTTATTGGTTAGGAAATAGTAGAGCGTTCAGCTTTTAAAAAGCAATGCCTGAAATAAAACAAAACAGTAGTGACTTTTTTTTTTCAAAGATTTTATTTATTTATTTGAGAGAGAGCACATGAGAGGGGGAGGGTCAGAGGGAGAAGCAGACCCCCCGCTGAGCAGGGAGCCCGATGCGGGACTCGATCCAGGGACTCGATCCAGGGACTCGATCCAGGGACTCGATCCAGGGACTCGATCCAGGGACTCCAGGATCATGACCTGGGCCGAAGGCAGTCGCTTAACCAACTGAACCACCCAGGCGCCCAAAAACAGTAGTGACTTTGACACTGTTATGTGACTGACCAATTGGCCTTCTTTTTTTTTTTTTTTTTTTTTTAATTCTAACAACTGGTTATTTTTTTCTTGCATAGGGCAATAGGAATGTCTCACTTGCTGGAATTATCAATTATGTTAAATAGCCTATTAAAAGAGTATGACTGTGTTAATCACTATTTGTGGTAATGATTAATCACTATTATCATAAAAAAGATACCAAAAAAATGTTAAAATACTAGACTCTATTAAATGTAAAGGAATTGAGACTAAATGGAATCTTTATGTTAAAAAAATTTGGTTTTGTCTCTTTCTTGGTTCCTGAGGTTTACATAAACATGCCTATTTTAAGAAATCAATTGTATTGTGAGGTTGATTGGGTTAGGTAGAATGCAAAAAGTTTGAAGAAGGACTCTAGCAAAGAATCCCTACCATTCCATTTTAATGAATAAACTTCTATTTTTATGATAGAAATAACTCCTTGAAATATTAATTAATACTTTACTTATGTGCCTGAATGAAAGCCTACTGGCTAATTTAATTGTAGGTAGTCAAAATCATTAAGGTAGAAGAATTAACTAGAATGTTTTATAACTTTAGTTTTTGTAAGAAGATTCATAAATGAACAGGTCATTTAATTACCTCCCCCAATTCCATTGAAATTGACAAGACAATTAAAATTATTCTTCTTCTAATTGAATTTTGTAAGAAAAAGGTAAAGCAATTAAAGGCATAACCAAGAGATATTTACCATATAAATATAAAAGAATGATAGACACTTAAGCTTTGATTGATTTTTCTTTAATGATTCATATTGAATTATGAAATAGGGTCCTTGAAACTAACTTACTAATTTTCTTTGGAGCTATGACTCTTTTCAACATTCTGTCATATTTTACCCAATCTAGAATAAACAAATCTGATATTTTAACTAAAAAGGAAACTAGAATAATACCATGTTTTATACTTAATAATTGAGTTAATTAAATATCTAGAAGTGTAAAGTCTAATTGTCTCAGAAAATTTAAGGATATCTAATGTAAAATATAAAGTGATGACCTGAGAATTAATTGACTGAACATACTATTTCCTTATCAAGCCAAAATGTAGGACTCTTGAGAAATACATTTTTGGTTTTTTACCTGTATGCTCTTCTTTACATTTAACTGCCTCTGAATTGCATTTTATTGGAATTATATCAAGAAAGAAATATAGAGCAGGTGTGATGTTGCAGTGCAGACTTCCTGGTTGAACAATTATAATACTTTCTGTCCCTATCTACCATTTTCAAATATCCATAGGTCTGTTGTTGAGTTATAATACTTCTTAAGGAGACTCCCTCTGAAATGTGCACATGCTATTGAACTTATCCCATACAGCAATCCTAATATCAAGATGAATTATGAAATATAAATTTTATTATCATCATATGATAATAAACAATAATAATAAATATAATATTTAACTAATATGTCAGTTATTTAATGCAATGATAATGCTGAATAGTAAACAACCAGAGAGTCTCCATGGCACACATTAAACACTGATTTAGTTCACACATCCACATAATGCATCTGATTGGGATGACTCACTCATGAATCGGTGGCCATCTGCTCTGGGTCTTCTAGGTGGCTCTGTGGATCTTGGCTCAAACACAAGCCTGGGTGGTCAGCTGGTTGACTGCTGTTATAGGATGGTCTCAGCTAAGATGGCTTGTGGCCCTTGAATTATCCATGCCTTTATCTCTAGCTTCAGCATGCAAGACCAATCATATTCTCATATTAATTACAGAGCAGGTGGAAAAAAAGGACAAGCTCAATCATTCCAGTACTTTTAAACCTTTGCTTTTGTCAGATTTACTAACATCCATTGTCCAAATTATATCACATGGGCGAACCAAATCATATCATATCGCCATCCATCTGAGTGGGAAGGCACTGTGTGATGAAAGCTATTACATGCTCTTCAGATTCCCCTTCAGGAATGAAGGACCAGCTATCTCAGTTGATGTGAGTGCTACTGGAAGGCTTCCTCAAGTGTCAGCTCAGTTTAGGAAATGCCATAGCTAAAGAGAGCTACCTTACCAAAGGTCATGCCTATTTCCTGTAGTCAGTGATTGGTTGACACAGGAGGGTTAAAACCTTTTACCCCAGCTGTAAACAGTTTTGAGTAGTAATTTCATTTTCAGATCTTCCTATAGCATCAGCTGAGGCTTCCGTGGAAACTGCATTGCAGTTCAACTTTCTTCTTCTTCATTTCATTCAGGTAGTATTGAGCCCAAGATTTTTCCCTAATTCACTTCCTGCCACTAATCTGCACCTCAGAATCTCTATCACAAGGAGCCAACCTGCAGCACACCACAAAATTACATGGGAAAGAACATGGCTCCAGGGAAAGTTGAATTGAAGTCATGAATGCCATCAACCTAGTACAACTTTCTGGTATAACAATCTAGCAATGTGAGATTTGATCATCCTTAAAATAGTAATCACAAAAAAGATATTCTTTTCCTAATTATTTTTCTTTTTTCCAATTCTCTTTTAGTATTGACTAATGTTTTGGTCACCCAGTGTCATAACTAAACCGTGTTCATATTTTCTTGCTTTTTCTTCTTGGTCATGTTACTGCTTGTGTTAGAATTTTTTTTTTTTTTTTTTAAGTAGGCTCCACACCCAACATGGGGTTTGAACTTATGACCCCAAGATCAAGAATTGCATGCTGTTCCTACTGAGCCAGCCAGGTGCCCCTAGAATGTCTTGTTTATATTGATTTGCCTGTCAAAATTTAACTCTTAATTCAAATTTGAGTTCGGATCTTATTTCTACTTGATACCTCTCCTGTTCCTCTTAGTTAGAAATTATCTGATTCTTTCCAACATATTGTATCTCACTTTTTTGAACTTACCATGTTATACTTGATAATTTATAATTTTGCCTCACCTACTGAAGAGATCCTCAAGGATAAGCACTCTGCTGTAATCACTTTTTTATTTCTTAGATCATCTAGTAAAGTGACTTAGCATACCATCTTTTTAATATAAAAACCTGAATGATTCAAGAAAAACCATGTGTTACCTATTGTCTTCCATGAAGCTTTCTCATGAAATATATATCATCAAACATAAAATTTAACAACTCTTTCCTACAAAGAATATGTATGATTTTTCACAGGAAAAACATACAGCAAATATAAACAATGAAGAAATCTTCAGCAACACTCAAGATATGCAAACAGTTGATGTATTCCAAGCTAAGGGTCTCAATTTTGATCTCTTATTTATTGGTCTGTAGAGTTATATACAAACAACTCACAGAATATATATAAACAGAAATGACTGTCATGAAATAAGGAATTTTTACTCACATTTTCCTAGAAATAGGAGGCACTGCATGCCACTCAAGGCCACAGAGAAGGAGCAGGGTACATCAGGAGTCAAAAGGAGTGAGGGGAAAATGTGAGGAAGAAGCTTCATAATGGTTTATGTAGGAAAGAATGGGTGGGTCAGGGAAAGCAGACTAAAAGATTGGCTATTTTGAATAATTTTAGGGGTTCTTGGGTATAGGATCTGTCCCAAATTGACCCTGTGTGATTAGGGCAGGGGAATATTGATCTGGAGTGTGGGAACCCATTAAAGGAGGTGAATTGGGGCATAAACTCTGGATTAGGTTGTTTGCATATAGGCCCCTTCCCAGGTGAGTTGTTAACTGATCTAGAAACTGGCTAACCTAGGAGAGGCAGTCCTGAAGGGTCAGCAAAACCCCAAGATGTTAAAGCTGAAAGAAACAAGAAAGCAAGAAAGAGAGAGGGAGGGAGAGTGAGAGGAAGGAAGGAAGGAAGGAAGGAAGGAAGGAAGGAAGGAAGGAAGG